>NC_052360.1:45828370-45956913 GCF_009727055.1 Benincasa hispida | reverse complement strand
AAAAAAAGGACTAAGAACCGTAATTAGTATTCATTTCATAATTCAAAATCATAAAAAAGATTAGTTTATTCCATTAGGAAAAAAAAATCCTCCAAATTTACATTCTTTTAGGAAAGATACATTGGTTGAAACCAGTTTAAAATTTAAAAGAATTTTATTTTCTTCTTTAAGCCAAGATCTGCAAAAAAGACCCACGCCGCTCAAACGCTGCCGCCGTCCGTCATCTCCTCCGATCAGCCTCGTCTATCTGCTCGGGTTTCCGGCCATCGATCTCCGTCTGTTGGGTACTTTTCCGTCTGCATATTTTTCCCGTTTTCACGGAGGAATTCTTCAATATTTTTAATAAATCAAGAAACGATCTCTCTCTCGCGCGCTAAAATATTTTCCACCCGTTGCATTCCTTTTGAAGCTTTAATATATCGTCGAAAACAAGCAGTTAAAGGAATAATGGCGATGATAATGAATGACAACAAAGAGAAGGCAAACCCTCCGAAGGTATTGGTTTTGAAATGGGGGAATCATAGACATAGAATTTTGATTAATAACGACGATGTTGAAGCTGGTTGTCCTGCGTCGGAGCGGGAGGCCCCGCTGCCGGAACCTAAAAAGTGTTCGAGAATGGTGGCTGCATCGCCGGCCTTGCCTCCGAAACTAAGGACTAGAAAAAGAACACTTGAAATGGGTGTGAAGGAAGAAGAGAAGAAGATAAGTAGAATAGTAGAGAATTGTAAGAAGATCAATGTGTCGGATGAAAAGAAGAATTTGAGATCACGGAGAATGAGGAAGAAGGAGCCGATGTTGAAGCTGGCGGTGCCGCTCTCCAAGTCTAAGATCGAAGAAGATTTCTTGAAGATGATTGGGAAGAAGCCGCCATCGAGGCCCAAAAAGAGGTCTAGACTTGCGCAACAAGACGTAATTAATGTAACTTCTTTAACTTTCTTTTTTTTTTTTTTTTTTTTTTTTTTTTTTTTAAATTTCCATTGTAATTTACTAAATTCATTTTTATTGTATGAAAATTACTTCTTGTGATCTAGTTATATTACTACGTCTATATTTTTTTCCCCATCTTAGTGGCTCAATCACAATTCTTTAGGTCAATCATTTTCTTCTTTATTTTTTATTTTTAAAAATTTAATCTATTTTCTCTTCATCTCTTTCAATAATTTAGGTTCGACTATTAACCAAACTTCAGATTTTTAAAATTAAGTGTGTTTCCTGTTAGTTTCTTATAATCTTATAGATAAAAGAGTTGATTTTTTTAATTAAAGTTCAAAATAAAAAAAATAACTTTCTTTTTTAAAAAAAAAAACTCGACTTAAACTTTGAAAACATTGGTAAAAATTAAAGCAGATAACAAGTAAGAAATTTAGAGTTGGAAAAAGTGTTTATGTTTACTTTTCAAAAACTAAAATCTAAAAACAAAAACAAATTTTTGAAAGCTATTTTTTTAGTTTTCAAACTTTGACTTGGTTTTTTTAAATCATTAATAAAAAATAGATAACAAATGAGGAATTTTGGAGGTATAAATAGTATCTATAAGCTTAATTTTCAAAAACAAAAATTTAAAAACAAATCGTTACCAAATTGATCCAAATGATTACCAAATAGGGTCATAATATTTTAACTTTTTTCTACCAAATGATTAGAATGAGTGGTAAAAATTAAGTATAACCTAACTAGCACACAAGTATTTTTCTCAAATTATATCTATTAAATTCTGATAATTAATTTCATTAAAATATATTATACTTCCCCATACACCAATCAACATCGCTTACATGATTAATATTAATTTCTTCGTAATATATACTGCAATTTGATTCATTATATATAAATTTTTTAAAAAAATTCCTTCCTAAATAGTATTATGTCCTATTGACAATGATTGTATTTTATTTTTGTAGAGTACATATCTTGGATTGAGTTTGGACGAGATTCCCAATGATAGATACGATGTTCCTAAATTACCCCTTGCATAAAAATGTAAGAGATGATCTCATTATTCATTGAAAATACTATATTTTGAATATAATCCTTTTTTTTTTTTTTTTCGTTTGGACATTTGTAAATGAATGTATATGTGGGATTCCCAATAATATATCTTGCGTTGCACATTCTAATTCAATTACAATTTTTCATGTGATAAATTTTTCTTTTTTATTTTTCTCAAATACCTTAGAGTTTTTTTTTTCTTTTGATTAAAACGTGTGCAACAAAAAGATGGTGCAATTTAGATACATCAAAATATTACTCTTTCATAATAATTAGGCTTTTTTTAATACAACCTATCCTATGCAAGAAAGTTTTATACTTTACTATTGCTTTGGGAAAAAATTTGTCAATTGTTTATTGAAAAGTTTGATAGTGTTGTGAATTAGAGAAGCACAACAACGCACAACGAGAACACAGATATAGAGAAAAATAATATAATATATAAATATATAAAATAAATAAATAACAAAAAAAAATGGATTTTTCCACTTTTTCCAATCTTTTTGGATTGATCACCAATATGTGTCTTCCAAAACCCACTAAATGCTACTATTTATAAGCAATTTGGCAAGTAGAAGATGAGTTACATGATATTAATAGTGTGTAATCTTGAGACACATGGACAACATATGGGGTAGTGGATAAGTGACACATAGCCAATGGAATTTAATAATGAGCATCTACATTACACCTAATTTAACATATTTATAATACTCTCCCTTAGATTCGCAGTATATATAAAATATGTCTCGTTAAAATCTTACTAGTAAAAAACTCACTGGAAAAAAAATCCTAGCAAAGGAAAAAGATTACATATTTCATATAATCTGATACACTTAAAAAGAATATAGTATATTTACCCACCCCCTCCCCCCTCCTCATAGAAATATCATTTGAGATCATTGGGTCGCCGCATTCCAATTTTGTGTATCAATTTTTCAAAGGTTGTAGTTGGTAATGATTTTGTAAATAAGTCTGTCAGGTTATTCTTAAAACAAACTTGTTGTACATTGATGTCACAGTTTTCTTCAAGATCATGAGTGTATAAAAGTTTTGGTGAAATGTGATTTGTTCTATCTCCTTGAAAATATTCTCATTTGATTTAGGATATGCATGTTGTGTTTTATTCATATAATATTATTGGAAGATTTTTACTAGAAGATAAATCACATGTTCCACGAATGTGCTGAGTCATTGATCTTAGCCATGCTTATTCTCAACTAGCCTCGTGAATTGCAAGAATTTCAGCATGATTTGAGGAAATAGCCGTTATGGTTTGTTTCATCAATCACCATGATATAGCAGTTCTTCCACATGTGAACAAATAACTTGTTTGAGATCTAGCTTTGTGTGGATCAGATAAATATCCAGAATCTATATAACCAACTAGATCAAAATTTAATTTATTTGAATAAAACAAACCCATGTCGATCGTTTCTCAAAGATAACGGAGTATATGCTTAATTTTGTTCCAATGTCTTTTTGTTGGAGAAGAACTATCTTGCTAATAAATTTACTGAAAATGCAATATCTGGTCTTGTATTATTAGCAAGATACATGAGTGCACCAATTGCACTAAGATATGATACTTCAAGATGAAGAAGTTCTTCATTATCATCTTGAGGTCGAAATATATCTTTCTTTACATCTAGTGAACGAACTTCCATTGGAATGTTCAATAGATGTGCTTTGTTCATATAGAACCTTTTCAAAAAAATTTCTATATAAGTTGACTAATAAATAAATATCTCATATGCTAAATGCTTAATTTGTAAGTCAAGGAAAAATTTTATTTTTCCAAGATCTTTCATCTCAAATTATTTCTTAAGATATTTCTATTGCCTTTAAAAGCTCTTTAGAAGTTCCAATTATATTTAAATCATCAACATATATAATTACAGTAACAAATCCTAACTGTGATTTCTTTATAAAAACACACGAACATATTGGATTATTTTGTTATTCATCTTTCAACAAATATCCACTCAAGCTATTGGACCACATTCGTCCTGATTGTTTTAATCCATATAATGATCTTTATAACTTTATTGAATACAATTCTCAGAAATTTGATTTATAATTTCAGGTACCTTAACTTCTTCTGGGATTCTCATATAAATATCATTATCAAGAGATCCATATAAATGTATTGTGAATACATCCATAAGATGCATACCTAACTTTTATACGCAGTCAAACCAATTAAATATTTTGCTATAATTGCATCCACCACTGGTGAATACTTTTCCTCATAATCTATACCAGGTCTTTATGAAAAAACCTTGTGCAACTAGTCTTGCTTTATAACTTGTGACCTCATTATTTTAATTTCTTTTCCTCACAAATACTCATTTTTATCCCACAAGTTTGACACCTTCTGGTGTTCAGACTACTGGTCCAAAAGCCTAACTTTTTGAAAGGGAGTTTAATTCTGTCTCGATTGCTTCTTTTCACTGAAGTCAATCTTTATGTCGAAATTCTTCAACAAATTTTGGTTCAAAATTTTCATTTTCAGATATAATATCAAGAGCGACATTATACGCAAAAATGTTGTCAATAACTATATGAGTTCAATTCCATCTTTTTTCTGTCATGGCATAGTTTATTGAAATCTCATTATTATCTTTATATATTCCACCTTCCTCATTAGTCATATCATGAATTTCTTCATGAGTATTTACATCCTCAACCAAGTCTTGTTGACTATTAATTATGTTTCTTTTTCGAGGTTTTTTATCTTTGGAACCCACTGGTCTACCACACTTCTGGCATGTTCCAAACTCATTAGTGATAATTTGTTGTGTTGGGATATCAATTTTCGATGGAACATTTGCTGCTAGTATATGTGACTTAGTTACTTTCTTTGCATCTATAAATGCATCTGGTAACTGATTTACCATATTTTGCAAATGAATTATTTACTGAACTTCAAGTTCACAATGATCTGTATGAGGATCTAAATGAGACAATAACGATGCATTCCATATAATTTATTTTTCCAACTTCTTAATTCATCTCCCTAATGTTGAATAATTGTCTCATTAAAATGACAATCAACAAATCGTGCAGTAAATACATCACCCGTTAGATGTTCAAGATATTTGATAATTGATAGAAAATCATATCCAATATATATTCTAACCTCCTTTAGAACTCATCTTAGTACGTTATGGTGGAGCAATTGGAACATATACTACACATCAAAAAATTCTCATATGGGAAATATTTGGCTCATGGACATAAGCTGATTGTAATGGCAAGTACTTATGATAATGTACTAGCCTAATTCGTACAAGTGACGCTCCATGCAAAATAGCATGTCCCTATACAGATGTAGGAAGCTTAGCTCTCATAAGTAATGGTCTAGCAATTAACTGCAAGCATTTTTTGAATGATTCTGCTAAACCATTTTGTGTATGAACATGAGCTACAGGATGTTCAACACTTATCCCATTTGACATACAATAATTATCAAAAGCTTGGGATGTAAATTCACCAGCATTATCAAGACGAATGGTCTTAATTGTATAATCAGGAAATTGTACTCTTAACTTAATTATTTGAGCAAATAATCTTGCAAATGAAAGATTTCGACTTGATAATAAGCATATGTGTGACCATCTGCTGGATGTATCTACTAATACCATAAAATATCTAAATGGTCCACTTGCTGGGTTAATAGGTCCACATATATCACTATAAATTCGTTCTAAAAATGCAGGTGATTTAGTTCCCACTTTGGCTGGTGATGGTCTAATGATTAATTTGCCTTGAGAGCAAGCATCACATGATAATTAATTAGATTGAAGAATGTTCTCTCTTCAATAGATGTCCATTTGAATTCTCAATAATTCTTCTCATCAGTATAGATCCTGGATGACCTAATATGTCATGCCAAATTGTAAATATGTCTAGATTCATAAACTTAGGTTTATTGTTGCATATGTTCCAATTACTCGTATATGAGTATAATATAATCGAGAAGATAAAGCAGGCAACTCTTCCAGTATACATTTTTCATATGAGATGATAGTTATGATATAAAGATACTCCATATCATTTTTTTTTATCAATCTTAGTATGATAACAATTGCAACGTATATCTTTAAAACTAAATAGATTTCTCTTTGATTGACTAGAGAACAATGTATTGTCAATTGTAAATTTTGTTCCTCTAGGCAAAATAATATTTGCTTTTCCAAACCCTTCAATTAGGTTTGCAGAACCTTATATTGTATTTACTTTTGCTTCAAGCATTGTCAGTTTGGAAAAATATTTTCTACTTTAAGTATTGTATGTATAGTTGTACTGTCTGCCAGATATAGATCTTCTTTACTCATTTTTTGTCATCCAACATATGAAAATGATCCAGGTTTCTTCTTTAAAAAAAAAATAATTACAATAAGAAAAATAATATTTGAAATACACAAAAGTTAACATCTACTAAGAGAGAAAAAATATAGAGATGAATAAAAAAAACAAAAATAAGTCTAGATATTTTCAAAGTAAAAGGAAATAGTTGATATTCCATCAATTTTGTCGATTTTCTCTTCAGGAGAAATTTGTCATATGGGATGGGTCAAATATGTCATTATCCTGGTATTCAAAATTTGCTTCCACAATTTTCTCTTTCTCCTTCAGAGATGCTTGATAGAGATCAACTAAGTATTTTGACGTACAATAGATTTGTGACCAGTGCGCAGTCATTCCCCATTGAAAACATTTATTTTTAACACCTTTTGAACTCTTATATTGTGAAGCTTGTCTTTTGTGATCAACATTCTGTGTGATTCTTTTGAAATTTGAATGATTAGAACAACCACCACGAAAATAATAATTATTTCTTTTTCTATCACGGCCACGACCTCGACCACAATTATTATTAAAATTCACAGCATTCACTTTATGGAATGGTGTCGTTTCGATTGGTCGAGATTCATAATTATTCATTAATAATTCATTATTTTGTTTAGCCACGAGAAGACATGAAATTAGTTCAAAATATTGTTTAAAACTTTCTCTCGATATTGCTGGTATAGGAGCATATCTGAGACATGAAAGATAGAAAATGTCTTCTCTAACATGTCAGCATGAATAATTTTCTCTCTGCATAACAACAGTTTCGAACTGATTTTAAATAATGTAGAGTTGTAATCACTTATTGATTTGAAATCTTGTAGGTACAAGTGTATCCACTCATAATGAGCTTTAGGAAGAATAATTGTTGTTTTTATGATCATACCTCTCTTTCAAATTTTTTCACAGGATACGGGGATCTTTTATTGTAATATACTCCATTTTTAATTCCTCGTGGAGATGATGATGAAGGAAAATCATAGCTTTTACTTTGTCCTGACTAGATGTCGTATTTCATTTTTTAATAGCCTCTCCAAGATTCATAGCATCCAGGTGGATTTCGACATCAAGTACCCATGACAAATAATTATTGCAACTAATATCAAGGGCGACAAATTCTAATTTTGTAAGATTTTTCATGACAGCACTATCATAAAATATTGTATTTATATTAGAAATCTAATAGACATTAAATATGCAAAATAACGTTAAATTTATTAATTATAACAAAGAGGAGAAAAACTAACATGCCTTTTTGACCTACCTTTAGCGGAAAAACGATAGGAACTCATATTGATAATGTGTAGTGAATTTGAGAAGCACAACGGCGTACAACGAGAACACGAATGTGGAAAAAATATAATATAATATATAAATATATAAAATAAATAAATAACAAAAAATGGATTTCTCCACTTTCTCCAATCTTTTTGGATTGATCAACAATATATGTGCTTCTTCCAAAATCCACAAAATGCCACCAATTTGGCAAGCTAGATTAGATGGACACTAATAGTGTGTAATCTTGAGATACATGGACCATATATAGGGTAATAGATAAGTGACACATAGCCAATAAATCCTGATAATAGACATCTATATTACACCTAATTTAATATATTTATAATAGGTAAAAGGTTTTCATTTATGTTCAATTCATAAAAACTGCTACCATGTACTTTTTGAATTAACTTTTTTTGGTACATTTTATATAAACTCTTAATTTCATTTGATGGGCACTATATATAAATTATATTGCTCTTTATATTTATTTTAAAACTTCATTTATACTTGTATATCTTTTTCTCTCTTTCTTATGTGTGTAGATCAAACGAATAATAGTAAAAAATAGTGGTGGTAACTGTTAAATTAATGACCTCTCAATCAAGAGTACACTTTCTATGCCAGGTGAGTTATGCCTGACCGTTTAAATTCTTCTAAATGATATGGGTTTTTTATATAGATTTTAAATGATAGTGGTACATTATGAATATTGTTAGATTGAATATTATTCTATGTTAATATTTGTATATTAGATGAGTTAGATGATAAGAGTGTTAAGGTTATGCCAACTTAATTGGGATATCTAGATACGCTCGTTGATGTAAATTAACCTTAGCTTTTAAGAACATATTAATTGTTTTAATCTATATTTAAACTATGTTTTCACGTATAACTATTTTTTTTAAAAAGAATAGCATGAATTTTATCATGCATCGATTTAGTTATATATAATATAGGAAAAAGAATACACTTTGGTCCTTGAGGTTTGAAATTTGTGTTTATTTAATCTCTAAAGTTTTAAAAGGAACACTTTAGTCGTAGAGGTTTGGAAAATAGTTTAAAATGATCCTTAAAGTTAGTGTAACCCTTAGTTGACCATTAAAGGGTTGCCATGGGAGTGACGGAGTGATTGTACCATGTTGATGTGACATCTTTTAAGTAAGACCTCTTAAAATAATGAAAATTATTATGAATATTATAATAAAAAATAATGTCCATTGCTTAGTGTCCTAAAAGCCACGTGTCACCATTTATGTTGCCTATGTGCCTTATAGTTATTCATGCTTTGTGTCCATCTACATCCTACTTGCCACTTTGCCTATAAACAGTGGCATTTGACGGATCTTAAAAATAACACATATATTGGTGAGAATTCCACTTCAAATTGCACTAAATTTTCCAATATCCAATTTTATGTTTTTAGTTATTTTATGATTTTTTTTTATTTTAAATTATATTTTATTATTATTATATCATATTTTCTCCATATTCGCGTTCCCATTGTGCTCCTCAATTTCACAACACGTTATCAGCATGAGCTCCTATTGTTTTTCCCGCTAATTGATCCACCTGTTTAGGTATGCCGACGTTATAATTAATAAATTTAATGTTACTTTTCATATTTAATATCTATTAAATTTCTAATATAATTACAATATTTTATGATAGTGCTGCTATGATAAATCTCACAAAATTAGAATTTGTCGCCCTTGATATTAACGACAATAATTATTTGTCATGGGTACTTAATACCGAAATCCACTTGGATGTTATGAATCTTGGGGGAAGGAAATATGACATCCAGTCAGGATAAAGCAAAAGCTATGATTTTCCTCCGTCATCATATCCACGAGGGATTGAAAATGGAGTATCTTACAATATAAGATCCTCGTACCTTGTGGAAAAATTTAAAAGAGAAGTATGATCATTAAAAAATAATTATTCTTCTTAAAGCTCGTTATAAGTGGATGTACTTAAGGCTACAAGATTTCAAATTAGTAAGTGATTACAATTCCGCATTATTTAAAATAAGTTCAAAATTGTTATTATGTGGAGAGAAAATTACTGTGCTGATATGTTAGAGAAGACATTTTCTACAATTCATGTCTCAAATATGCTCCCACAGCAACAATATCAAAAGAAATGTTTTAAACAGTATTCTGAATTAATTTCATGTCTTCTCGTGGCTGAACAAAATAACGAGTTATTGATGAAAAATCATGAATCTCGACCAACCAAAACAACACCATTCCCTGAAGTGAATGTTGTGAATTTTAATAATAATCATGGTCGAGGTCGTGATCGTGGCAGAGGAAAAAAATATTATTATTTTCGTGGTGGTCGTTCTAATCATTAAATTTCAAAAGAACCACACAAAATGATGATCACAAAGGAAAAACTCCACAATATAAAAGTTCAAAGAGTGTTGAAAATAAATGCTTTTGATGCGGAATGATTGGATATTGGTCATGTACCTGTCGTACATCAAAACACTTAGTTGACCTCTATCAAGCCTCCCTGAAGGAAAAAGAGAAAAATGTGGAAGCAAATTTGCATACCAGGATAATGATATATTTGATGGCGGACTTATTTGAATCTCTTGAAGAGAAGATTGGCACAGTTTGTGGCACATCAAGTGTTTCTTCTAACTTTGAGAATATCTAAACTTAATGTTATTGTTTTCTTTTATCTATCTTCATGTTTTTTTTAGTAACTTTTGTATATTTTAAGTGTTTTTTTTCTCATTATAATTATTTTCTTTTAATGAAGCAACATGGATCATTTTCATATGTTGGGTGATTCAAAAATGAGCAAAGAATATCTATGTCTGGCAGACAATGCAACTACACATACAATACTTACAAATAAAAAATACTTTTCCAAATTGATAATGCTGAAAGAAAAAGTAAATACAATATCAGGTTCTACAAACTTGATCAAAGGTTTTGGAAAAGCAAATATTATTTTGCTTAAAGGAACAAAATTTACAATTGACAATGCTTTGTTCTCTAGTCAATCAAAGAGAAATTTTTTAAGTTTTAAAGATATACATTGTAATGGTTATCATATTGAGACTGATAATAAGAATAATGTGAAATATCTATATATCATATCCACTGTCTCAAATGAAAAACATATATTGGAAGATTTGTTTGCTTTATCTTCTGGATTGTATTATACTCATATACGAGTAATTGAAACATATACAACAATGAACCTGAAGTTCATGAATCCAAACATATTTACAATTTTACATGACCAATTAGGTCATCCAGGATCTATAATAATAAGGAGAATTATTGAAAATTCAAATGGACACCCATTGAAGAACCAAAAGATTCTTCAATCTAATGAATTATCATGTGATGCTTGCTCTCAAGGAAAATTGATAATTAGACCATCATCAGCTAAAGTGAGGACTGAATCACCTGCATTTTTAGAACGGATTCATGGTGATATATGTGGACCATTAACCCACCAAGTGAACCATTTAGATATTTTATGGTATTAATAGATGCATCCAGCAGATGGTCACATGTGTGTTTATTATCAAGTCGAAATCTTGCATTTGCCAGATTACATGTTCAAATAATTAAGTTAAGAGCACAATTTTCTGATTGTACAATTAAGACCATTCGTCTTGATAATGCTGGTGAATTTACATCTCAAGCTTTTGATAATTATTGTATGTCAATTGGGATAACTGTTGAACATCCTGTAGCTCATGTTCATACATAAAATGGTTTAGCATAATCATTTATAAAACGTTTGCAATTAATTGCAAGACTATTACTTATGAGAGCTAAGCTTTCTTCATCTGTATAGGGACATGCTATTTTGCATGCAGCGTCACTTTTACGCATTAGGCTAGTAGCTTATCATAAGTACTCGCCGTTACAATTAGCTTATGGTCATGAACCAAATATTTCCCATCTGAGAACTTTTGGATGTGCAGTATATGTTCCAATTCCTCCACCACAAGGCACTAAGATGGGTCCTCAAATGAGGTTAGGAATATATGTTGGATATAATTCCCCATCAATTATTAAATATCTTGAGCCTCTGATGGGTGATTTATTTACAGTACGATTTGCTGATTGTCATTTCAGTGAAATAAAATTTCCAACATTAGGGGGAGGAATTAAGAAGTTGGAGAAAGAAATTACCTGTAATGCATCATCATTGTCTCATTTAGATCCCCGTATAAATCAATGTAAACTTGAAGTTCAAAAAATAATTCATTTTCAAAATATGTCAAATCAATTACCAAATGCATTTATAGATGTAAAGAAAGTAACTAAGTCACATATACCAACTGCAAATGTTCCATAAAAAATTGATATCCCAACATAATAAGTTGTCACTAATGAATCTGAAACACGCTAGAAGTATGGTTGACCAGTTGGTTCCAAAAATAAAAATCCTCAAAAGAAATAATTAACAGTCAAGAAGACTTGGCTGGGGATGTAAATGCCCATAAAGAAATCTTTGACATGACTAGTGAGGAAGGTGAAATATCTAAAGATAATAATGAGATTTCAATAATTTATGTCATGATAGGAAAAAGATGGAATCGAACTAATGTAATTATTGATAACATTTGCGTATAATGTTGCTCTTGATATTATATCTGAAAATGAGAATCTTGAACCAAAATCTGTTGAAGAATGCCGACATAGAAAAGATTGGCTTCAGTAGAAAGAAGCAATCGAGGCAGAATTAAACTCGCTTTCAAAACGTCAGGTTTTTGGACCAGTAGTTTGAACACCAAAAGGTGTTAAACCTGTGGGAAACAAATAGGTATTTGTGAGGAAAAGAAATGAAAATAATGAGGTCACAAGATATAAAGCAAGACTAGTTGTACAAGGGTTTTCACAAAGACCTGATATTGATTGTGAGGAGACGTATTAGCCGGTGGTGGATGCAATTACATTAAGATATTTAATTGGCTTGACTGTGTATAAAAGTCTGGATACGCATCTTATGGATGTAGTCACAACATATTTATATGGATCTCTTGATAATGATATCTATATGAGAATCCCATAAGGATTTAAGGTACCTGAATATATACATCAAATTCCCGGGAATGGTATTCAATAAAGTTAAAGAGATCACTATATGGATTAAAACAATCAGGACAGATGGGGTACAATTGCCTAAGTGGATATTTATTGAAAGAAGGATATCAAAATAATCTAATATGTCTGTATGTTTTTATAAAGTCAGGATTTGCTATTATAATTATATATGTTGATGACTTAATATAATTGGAACTCCTTAAGAGATTTCAAAGGAAATAGAATATCTTAAGAAAGAATTTGGGATGAAAGATCTCGGAAAAATAAAATTTTGTCTTGGTTTGCAGATTGAGCATTTAGCAGATGGAATATTTATTCATCAGTCAACTTATACAGGAAAAATTTTGAAAAGATTTTAAATGGACAAAGCACATCCATTAAATATTCCAATGGAAGTTTGTTCATTGGATATAAAGAAAGATATATTTTGACCTCAAGAAGATAATGAAGAACTTCTTGGTCATGAAGTACCATATCTTAGTGCAATTGATGCACTTATGTATTTTGCTAACAATACAAGACTAGATATTGCATTTTCAATAAATTTATTAGCTAGATATAGTTCTTCTCCTACAAAAAGACATTGGAATGGAATTATGCATATACTCTGTTATCTCTGAGGAACAATCGATATGGGTTTGTTTTATTCAAATAAATTATATTTTGATATAATTGGTTATGTAGATTCTGGATATTTATCTGATTCACACAAAGCTAGATCTCAAACAGGTTATCTGTTCATATGTAGAGGAACTGCTATATTATGGCGCTCGATGAAACAAACTATAAAAGCCACTTCCGCAAATCATGCTGAAATTCTTGCAATTCACGAGGCTAATCGAGAATGTGTATGGCTAAGGTTAATGACTCAGCACATGCATGAAACATGTGACTTATCTTCTAATAAAAATATTCTAACAATATTATATGAAAACAACATAGTTTGTATAGGCCAAATTAAAGGAGGATATATTAAATAAGATAGAACGAAACATATTTCACCAAAGCTTTTTTACACTCCTAATCTTGAAGAAAATGATGACATCACTGTACAACAAATTTGTTCGAAGAATAACCTGATAGACTTATTTACAAAGTCATTACCAAACGCAACTTTTGAAAAATTGGTGCACAACATTGGAATGCGGCGACTCAGAGATCTTAAATGATGTTTTCATGAGGAGGAGTAAATATATTGTAGGTATGTATTATATAAAATATGTACTCTTTTTCATTCACTAGGTTTTTCCCAGTAAGGTTTTTTAACGAGACATATTTCATATATTATATATATATATATATTATATATATATATATATATATATATTATATATTATCTAAATGGAGTATTATGAATATTATAATAGAAAATAAATGCTCATTGCTTAGTGTCCCAAAGGCCATGTGTCACCATTCATTGTTGTCCATGTGTCTTAATAGTATTCTGCTTGGCCATGTAAGTCCACATCCTACTTGACACTTTACTTATAAATAGTGACATTTGGTGGATCTTAAAAATACACATACATTGAAGAGAATTCCACTTCAAAATTCCACTAAATTTTTCCATTATCCAATTTTATGTTTTTAGTTATTTTATGATTTTATTTTTTTATTTTAAATTATATTTTATTATTATTATATCATATTTTCTCTAGATTCGTGTTCCCGCTTGTCCTCAATTTCACAACAAAAATTTATTTGTTTACTTTTGTTGAAGTGGACATTCACTTTCCCTCCTCTCTCTCTCTCCTTTCGTCTTCTTCCTTTTTCTCATTTCATCTTTGGGCAAACTTGCCGCCACATTGGAGTTATGAAGTATGCATTAAGTGGAAAGTGATAAATTTAAAAGAATAAATGTTTTAAACATATATTATGTTACTTTGTTTTAGTAAAAGTTTCACTTACTATGATGTTTTGACCTCTTAATGGCCTAAAATATGTAAAACCAGTGAACATATATCATTTAATAGGTTTAGGTTAATTAGGGCTGATTTGGACTTTTGTTAATGAGTTTTTATAGTTGATTGACTATTTTGTAGGAAACATCATTGGTGGCTGGCACCCACATCGAATGCTCGATGCGCTTGCATTCGTGCCCTAGACCAAGTCAAAGTATGTTCCAGTCGTTTAAGCTCTACTGATTTTTTGGTCTTCAACCGTTTTGAAGCCTTGATATTGTTTAAGGTCATTCAAGCCATGAATTTCAACCATCAAGCAACCTTCTTCTCCTATAAATAATTGTGATGGAAGCCTCAGGAATAAAAGTTCGCCAATTTTTGTAAGAAAACCATGTCTTACATCTAGAAAACTCTGCAACAATGAAAGTCCCTCTGAAGAGAGTAATTTTAGGTGACCATTACTCATGAGAACGTATATACAGTGAGGACTCACCCTTGAAAAAAGTTGATTTCGTCCTAGAGTCTTTGTTAAAGTGTGGTATTTGACTCAGGGAGTTCTTGTACTGTTTTTCTAGCTCTACTTTATCTATTCCTTCTTTCTCTCATTCTTTTATCTTTAAGTCTTTGAATATATAATTGTAAACTATGACATTTGAAGTAATGCCGTCTATTCATTTTCATCTACTTATCAACTACTTTTTCAACGGATTCAGTCATATTGATACCCTAAGATTATATGGCAAGCTATATTGCATCTACTTTACTATTTCTTTTGTTGAATAAATATTATCTTGGCTACTTGAGTTAACATGTAAGTGTAGTCTTAATGTTGTGGAAGGTTAGGACATAAATGGAACTTGCAAAAGAATGTGGGACTAATAACCTAACAATAGGTTGTCATGTAACCTTAGACATAAGGTATGCCATAGGACTTAAAGATTGCATGAGTGAACTTAAGACTTGGTTAACTGAAGAAATATAAGATTAGTTGCTTAGACTCTTAAATGAACTTGTGAAACAAGACTAAATAGGAGTAATTGTCTGTACATAGTGGGTCGATGTCGACTTGATACGACCGCATAGCTCAAGGCATATTACCTGTAGGTCGAAACTTGGTCTCTAATCCTTGTTTTCATCTATTGTTTACTTTAATATTCAATAACCTACAACAACAGTCACTTATTTACATTGGCTACCCTTAGTTTTCTATTAAAGAATTTCCTTAAAAAGAATTGAATCGCTTACTAGTCTCCTAGTATACCGTACTTGAAATACATCTTCAATTACTACTATTGATAGTGTATGCTTGCACTAGACCTTACATGTTCATCACCACATCACTCATACACACTTTGGTCGTCAAGTTTTTGGTGTCGTTATCGTAGATTAGTTTTGATATTCAACTTCAGTTTTGGCAATACAACTTAATGAGACTGCATTGACCTATCTCAAGGAAACCTAATTGTTGCTTGTGCTTCTACTGGTAGTGTATGAGAAGAAGACCTTGCTTTCTTAAGTTGATCTTAAATAGTTTATGCGTCTTTGCCATTCATTCAAAGAAACTTTGGAGAGTTTGAATACAAATCAACTTTGAAGAATTTCATGTATTTCTGGAACTTCAAAAAATCCGAAAAATCCAACACTATTTTTACCAAGTATTGAAGTTCATTTAAAAATAATTTTTTATTTTGAAAACTTAAATAAGTAAACTTGAGTTAAACTTTAAAAATGAAGAATTTTTATTTTTGAAATTTTGTTTTAGAAATTAGGCAACTTATTTTATTTCAAACTTCATTATCGAAACTCAGTTTTGAAATTTTGGAGAGTTCGTATTTTAGAAATCTAATTTTGGATAGGACAGTTTATTGTATTTTAAATTTCATTATCAAAACAATAATCCTTACTGAAATTAAATAAAATTTGACTAATTCAATCTAAGGTCAATTCGCGGTGTTTCCTCACACAACTTAAGTACTTCAACCTAGATAGAATTATCTATAACCAAAGTTTCTTGTATCCAAATTCCATTTAAAAATCATTAATCAAATTCCCAAATTGAGATCTTATTTAGAAAATATAAATTTAAACCAAATTGAACTTTATTACTATGGTTGGAATGCCTAAATTAAATATCAATTTGAATTAAATCAATTAGACTCGTTATGACTGGTTTGAAATCTTATATAAAAAATTCCAATTAAAGTCAAATTTAAAATTCATTTGGAAACACTCAATTAAAATCAGTTATTTTTTATTGTATCAAAATGAAGAGAAAATTAAAATTTAACTTAAGACATACTCAAATCAAATTAAAATTTACAAAATTCAAAACAAGAAACTTAATTTGAAAATAGGAATAAGCAAACAAACTGTAAAACTGAAGAAAACTAAATGAACACATTTGCTTGAGAAAAATAAATGGAAATGGACAAGAGAGAAACACAAATCTAAAAGATAAAAGGAAAATACAAGGGTGCACAATCCAATTTTAATTGACACCTGCCAATTTCTTTTTAAAGTGATTAATTTGATTATTATTATTATTATTATTATTATTATTATTATTATTATTTGTATGTATAAGAAAGGAGAGTATGATACTTAAGGTGGAGCTTTTGCTCAAGTTAAAATTGAATCCTATAATTTTCATTGATATTTATCATTTACTTGAACAAGTCACTCTCTCACTATTTTATTGGTTATCCTTGATTTCAACACAAAAATATGTTCTTCCAAAACTAAATTATGTGAACATCTTTTCGGATACGGGATTTGGAATACTCTTCGTATTATTAGTTAGAGACGTGTGATACGTGTGATGCACTTGGCTTAGAATGTTTATAATGTTTATGATATAATTTATATGATAAAATTTTAATTTTGATTGAATTTTTTTTTAGCACAATCAAGAAATAATTATCATCAAATGAAGTAAAAAGGAAAGTACCGAAAATCATATAATTACCAATGTAAAACTATATATTTATTGTTTATTGTGCAATATATTATTAGAACTTATATCATGTAGCCAAAAAAATGTTTAATTCAATTTACGTCTGTATGTGTTAATCACTAAGAAGTATGTGGTTCAAATCTCAATTTTCTCTTTTAAACTCATGAGAATACAATTACATAATGTAACTCCGGAAAAGAAGATTAAAATTGTGAAAATTAAATATATCTTTTTCTTCTTTATTGAAATCAAAATATAAATAATAAAATTGTGGTAGAGAATTTTGAGACATAATTTTTAATGTATAAATAAGATTTATTTAATGAACATACTTGTAATTAAGTTTAAATTTAAATATTTGGCATGAATAAAAGTAAAGAAAGGGAAAAAGATTATAAAGTAGATGGGATGAATAAAATTAAAATACATGTGATGTAATTGAAATGGGATGAATAAAATTAAAATACATATGATGTAATTGAAATGAAATTTGTTAAAATAAAATTGATATGAAAAATAGATCAAATAAGATAACTTATTATTTGATCTTATATGCCATAGATAATTATTTGGGGCATTTTTTGAAATAGAGTAATTTCTAGAGAAAAAAAAAAGAAAAGAAAAAAAGAATATATTTTATAAAATTGATTTTAAAAAAGTGTACATGAGTTCACAATTAAATTTACTAATCTTTTGACCCGCAACCTAACATATCTTATCAATTAAAACTAAATGTTAAACCATATTATTAAACTTGCTTTTCTACTCTATTTCGTGGTTAATTATGTATTATTTAATTTTTTTTCTTTTGCTATTAATCATTGTCCAATGTCATGTCGACACACGTATCTTACCTTTTATATTTAGATATTTTTATCTATGCTTCTTTATATTAGTCGTCTTCAATTTTTATAGAATAATATACAAAAAAATTCTCCTCAAATTTCTCCATGTTTTCAATCTTTTCTTACTTAAAATCCTCAATTCCCTTTCTTTAAAAAAATAGAGAATCCGGTTTTCATTACGATTGGAAGAGCCCTAGAGAGTAAAGAATTCCATTAGAGACTTCATCATCCAGTGAAAGCCTTGTGTGGTGGTGGCAACAAAATCCACTGAAAAAAGCAACCAACAAAAATAAGATACGGAAGAGGATTGCAACCATCTTGAAATGGAGAATGAAAACTTCAATACTATCACTCTAAAATTCTTTCTATCAAAGGACATCTTAAAAATGGAGATGAGACAAAAAAAAAAAAAAATACAAATGTTTGTATTTATACTTTGAAAAATTTGTAGTTATGACACGAAGGAAAATGTATATAAATTTGTAGTTATGATGTAAAAGGATGTGTGGTCTAATTAAGTTTAGTAATTATATGAGTAATATGTCAAGCCGAAAAAGTGTGATATCATTTTTCCGAAGATGTGTACGTTTAATTGCGGTGAATGTAAAATATGTATTATTAAAAATATTACAGAATAAAATAGAAATTCTTAAAAGTTTTAAGGACAAAAAAGAAAGAGAAAAATTCTCCCCTTATTTTCCCTTTTAATATAGTATAGATTACTCTTTGACAATGTGCATATGCACTTAGCTTAACTATTGACTATTCTCAGTAGGTTGTTGGACCAAATCAATACATATACACACATTTTGGTCATTAAAGACTTAATAAAATTGATAGTAAAAGTGAATTCCATCTTGCAAGACTATGTCCCTAACTATCTATCCGATCTTTCCCCAAAATGGGAGGCTTGATGAGTAGTGTTGTTGAACTACTCTCACCTATCCAGATCAAAAGATAATCCCAAATAAATAGGAGTTCATAGTTAGCTCAAGATTAAGATCAAGTTACCCTAGGTCATCAAATTGAAATAGTCAGTTTTAATAATGAACGATCGTTATAAAGAAAAATGACTATTTTATTGTCTGATCTTATGCAAAACTCTTTTGCATAGGATGCCTCCACTTGCATGTCTCCATATGAACGATTTCAGGATCACATCGTTTGTATCAGTATACAAAATAGGCCACATCCATAGTGTCCGCAGGACGAGGTACTCAATCTCATCCATATACTTATAAACCTTTTTGGCTATATACTATTACTTGACCATCTTTTATGTCTCTACATAAAGTCACAAATTCATACTTATAACCATGGATTCGTTTATTGGATTTTTTAACATAATGCAATTTCAATTTCAATAACACTTTATCGAATAAATTCTTAAATAATACTTTTATTGATAAATATAATATGTTTTCATGATTACGAACTGCGAGTTTTAAGACATTCCCAACATATGCTACGCATAGTACAACTTATAGATTTATGGTAATTAAATCAGAAATACCTGATATTAATAATAATACCATAATGGAATCTATTGAAGCTAAATTCTTTGAGGATATATTTTCTTTAAAGGAGGAAAAACACAAAATCATTAGTGCCAAAAGAATTAATGAGGCTAGCTCTTCAAAAGGTCAAGACGATCAGAAAACTGAGTATGAACCTAGAAGAAGCAAAATAGCTAATTAGAAAGCTATTTCTTTTGGACCTGATTTCATAACCAATATGATAGAAGATGGGCCTCAAACTTTTCATGAAGTGGTGTCATCTCCTAATGCACCTTATTGGAAAGAAGCTATCAATAGTAAATTGGAATCTATTTTATAGAACAATACTTAAGTATTGGTTGATTTACCTCCTGGAAGTAAACCAATTGGGAGTAAATAGATTTTTAATAGAAAGCTAAAGGTTGATAGTACTATTGATAAGTACAAAGTCTGTTTGGTAGCTAAAGGCTTTTACCAAAAAAAGTGGCTAGATTTATTTGATACTATTCTCCAGCAATGGGGATTACACTTATAAGGGTGTTAATTGCAATAATAGCTTTACAAAATCTGGAAATACACCAAATGGATGTAAAAACTATATTTTTAAATGGAGATTTAGATGAAGAAATCTATATGAAACAACCTGAAGGGTTTGTTGTTAAAGGACTTGAAGACAAAGTTTGTAAACTTGTCAAGTCTCTTTATGAGTTGAAATAAGCACCCAAAGAATAACATGAAAAGTTTGATCACACTATGTTATTGAAGGAATCTTGACACGAGGAGATCCTTGAGCGGAAGCGGATTGTCCAAATTCCATTAATTATTTAATACAAAATTTATAGTAAACATACAAAAGATATGCATTTAATATTAAATTACAACATGTTTTTAGATGAAAAAAATAGGTTTCAAGAAACCTCACCTTTGAAGAACCTTTCTTCAAGTAATCCCTCGTACGAGCCACAAACAGAACTCATTCTTCACACATGGACACTACTAGTCGAGAACCATCTGTATTCTTTTTTGGGATTAAGGGATTCAAGTAGGAGTTGTGGGTTTTTCTTGAATCCTTGGAAGAGGGAAGGAGAAGAAGACGATGAGAGGGAAGTTTTTTTTTTTCTTTTCCAAAGAACCTTTCTCTTAGATTGTGAATTCTTGAAGAAGATGATTCTCTTAACTTCTTTTATTACACGTTAGTTATTGAGAGAATAAGGGGAATGAGTTATAACTCCTTTCCTTTTATTAATTTCAAACAAATTAATAAAAAAGAATATATAGTAACTACTTTATTATATATATACTATATGTTGTATCAAATATAACATATAGCCTATAGTATTATATTGCATCGAATACAACATGAACTACAGATTTTATTCTCTCTTAACTATACATAGCATTTAATATAAATTACCTTTATATAAAATCCATATATATGAATCTCATCCATATAAATGATATTTGGATCATATCCAAATATTTTAATTCCTCTCAATACAAATCATATTTATATTTAATTACATGAATCTCATTCATATAATTGGTATTTGAATCATATGCAAATTCCTCTCATATATAATGTATCAAATACATTATAATTAATTATATCATATATAATTAATTTGAGCACTTCACATTAAACCAAAGATTAAATCCCTTTGAGCTACAATTGAGACCTTATGGACCTGTAGATTGAAGCTTTAATAGTACTCGGATAAATAATTAAACTAATTATATCATATACAATTAATTTGAGCACTACACATTAAACTAAAGATTAAATCCCTGTTGAGCTACAATGGAGACCTTATGAACCTGTAGATTGAAGCTTCAATGGTACTCGGATAAATAATTAAACTCTTAAATTAAATTACCCGACATTTGTTAATTGTCAGTCACTCCACTAAAGACTAACAATTGCACTCTTCGCACTACAGATAATTTTTTGTGTCCATTGGATATAACCAATCAACAGTACGATGACCCTTCACAAATTGCTCGTAAGTACAGCAAGGCCAAAATACCGTTTTTCTACTATAGTTACATCTAACTCCTTAAGTACCACTGATTCCTGTAATGAAAAATAAGTCATAGTCTCACTATGACCAAGTTCTCTCAAGTCAGGAGAGGGTGTGGCCACTATGTTCAAGACTCAGAATCAGCCCTTAAGGGAGCAATTTATCTACTTGCCCTGCATTGGGGAATGAGTGAATTCTGTTTTGTGTAGCTGAGTTCCCAGCTCCCCAGTCAGATGAATCCCCAAAATGGTAAGCTTGTTGAGTTGGCAATCTGGACACTCTCACCCATACAAATCAAAGGACCACCTTCATGAGCAGGAGTTCACAACTGACTCAGGATTCACGTCATGTCACGTATGGTCATCCTAGTGAAATGTAAGTCTCTATTATTAACGACGTTATATAAATAGACTAATCATTTCGTGGTTTAGTCTTATACAAGTTCTTTGTATAGGATACCCACGCTTACATGTCTCCACATGAATGATCAGGATCAGATCATTTGTAGCACTTTACAACATTTGTAACACCTATAAAGTGATTCGTATCTGTAGTGTCACCAGGATAAGGTACCCAACCTTATCCATCTATTAGAGACTAATTAGGTTATTATTTAAGCAAGATCCACTTGTATGTCTCTACATGCTTGTTTAAATTACATGAAATAACCTCCAATCTTAGGTTATTGGATTGAGTATATGCTTATAAAATAACACTTATTTTATTAACAACAATATGTATATACAGAGTTTACAAACTACAAGATTACAAGGAGATTTAGAACACCATTCCCAATAATCTCCCACTTGTCATAAAGCTTAGGAAGACTAATGTACTATACAAATAAAGTACAAAATACAATAAACTAGAGCATACACTATACTCCAGTAATATCTCCTACTTGTCCTAGACAATGTGTCGCATATCTCATAGACTCAGACTTTCTAGATGACCTTCGAACACTTTGGTCGTGAGAGCCTTTGTAAACGGATCAACAACATTGTGTTCCAAAGCAATCTTCGTGAAAATCACATCACCTCGATGCACAATCTCTCGAATCAAATGATATTTCTGTTCTATGTGCTTGCATATTTGGTGACTCCTAGGTTCCTTAGAATTTGCCACACCACCACGGTTATCGCAATAAAGTGTGATGGGCAAAGACATATTTGGAACAACTTCCAAATCAGTAAGGAACTTCTCAAGCCAAACAACCTCTTTAGCAGCTTTACAAGCAACTATGTATTGGACTCCATAGTGGAGTCTATGATGCATCATTGCTTGATGTTTCGTCATATTATAGCTTCTTCATTCAGAGTGAACACTGACCCTGATGTGGATTTTCGAGAATCCCGATCAGTTTGAAAATCAGAGTCTGTGTATCCTATAGGGATCAAATCCTTATTTCCATACATGAGCATATAGTCTTTCGTTCTCCAAAAATACTTGAGGATCGTTTTGACCGTCGTCCAGTGATGATTGGACTGATATAGATTGACAATCCCTACTGCATAGCAAATGTCAGGTCTAGTATATAACATTGCATACATAAGGCTACTAATAGCCGATGAATAAGGAATCCATCTCATTTCCTCAATCTCTTAAGGAGTTCTTAGGACACTGTTCCTTAGACAATAAAATTTCATGCCTGAAAAGTAATAAACCCTTCTTGGAATTGTGCAACGAATATCAAACAAGCATCTTGTCAATATAGGATGCTTAAGATAAGGCCAACCTTCTATTCTTACGATCTCTTATAATCTGGATCCCTTGAACAAACTGCATCTCTCCTAAATCTTTCATTTGGAATTGGGCAGCTAGTCATTTCTTAACATCAGTCAGGAAACCTACATCATTCCCAATGAGTAGGGTATCATCCACATACAGCATGAGGAAAGCTACTAAGCTATTGATGATTTTCTTGTAAACACAAGGCTCATCAACATTCTGATCAAAGCCATAAGATTTGATCGCAGTATCAAATCTTATATTCCAAGATCGAGATGCTTGTTTCAGTCCATAAATGACCGATTAAGCTTACAAACCTTTTACTCTTGATCTTATACAATGAATCCTTTTGGTTGAATCATATAGATGATCTTCTCAAGATTACCATTCAAAAAGGCAGTCTTGACATCTATTCGCTATATCTCATAGTCATAATATGTGGCTATAGACAAGAGAATCCTGATAGACTTTAACATGACAATATGTGAGAAATTTTCTTCGTAGTCCATTCCCTCAACCTAGGTATAACCCTTTGCCACAAGTCTAGCTTTAAAGGTATGTACCTTTCCATCTACACTTCTTTTCCTCTTGTAGATCCGTTTACAACCTATAAGTTTTACCCCATCAGGTTGATCTACAAGCTCCCAGATAGAATTGAAGTACATGGACTCCATTTTTTTATTCATGACTTTAATCCACTCATCCTTGTCAACATCTTCCATTGTTTGCTTATAAGACAATGGATCCTCAATACCATCATCAGTTATGATGTTTTGGGCTTTTGTTAAACCCATGTTGCATACCAGTGGGTTCACAACCCTCCCACTACGTCGAGGCAATCTCAACTCTTGAGATGGATGACTAGATGAATTGACATTAACCACCCTTGTTGATCTATCAGCCTGTTCAACAACTCTTGTTGAAGTCTCAGTAGTATCATTAGAAATCTCATTTAAAACAAGTTTACTTCGTGGTTTATGATCCCTCATGTGTTCTTCTTCTAAGAAGGTAGCGTTTGTCGATACAAACACTTTATTCTCACTTGGATCATAGAAGTATCCACCTCTCGTTTCCTTGGGGTAACCTATAAATAGGCACACTTTTGAACAAGATTCCAACTTTTTGGGGTTTTCCATAAGCACATGGGTTGGACATTCCCAAATCCTGAAGTGGCATAAACTATCTTTACAACCTCTCCATAACTCAAAAGGTGTTTCAGAAACACTCTTTGAGGGAACATTGTTCAAAATATAAACTACAGTCTCTACTGCATATCTTCAAAACAAGCATGGAAGATGAGCATAACTCATCATAGACCGAACCATATTCAACAGGGTTCTGTTTCTCTTTTTTAATACACCATTCTACTGAGGTGTACTTGGGGCTGAGAGTTGGGATGTGATTCTATATTCTACCATATAGTTCTGGAATCTTAAGTCCAGATACTCTTCACCACGATCTGATTGTAGTGTTTTATCTTCTTACCTAACAAGTTTTCAACTTCAGTCTTGTACTCCTTGAACTTTTCAAGAGCTTCAGACTTATGTTGCAATAGGTATAGATACCCAAATCTAGAATAATCATCTATGAAAGAGATGAAATATTCATACCCGCCTCGTGCTCTTACATTCATCAGACCACATAGGTTAGAATGTATAAGCTCCACAGTTTCTTTGGCTCTATAACCTTTTCCAGTAAAAGGTCGTTTGGTCATTTTACCTTCAAGACATGATTCATATACTGGTAAAGAGTTTTCTTCTAAACCATTCAGAAGTCCATTTTTTACCAACTTCTCAATCCTATTGAGATTGACGTGACCTAACCTTAGATGCCAAAGATGGACATTTTCTTTAGGAGAAATTCTTGGTCTTTTTGCAGTTGTTGTTGTTTTGAAGATTTCAGTATTGAGCACAACTTTTATGACTAACAGCCTTAGTACATACAAGTTATTTTCTATTGAATCAAAACCTAACTCCATTCCATTCTTAAAAATAAACACTTTATTCTCAGAGAATGATATGGAATAATTTTGTTCAATTAGACATGAAACAAAAATTAGATTCCTCTTGATATAAGGAACTACATATTTATTATCTAATAACATATATCGTTCTTGTCCAAAAATAACTTAAGTCTGCCTACAACAACATTTGAAACGACCTCACCAGTACCAACTCTAAGAGTCATCTCTCCAGCTTCCAACTGTTTCCAAGAACTAAATCCTTGATGGGAAGATCACACATGGTTAGTAGCCTCTGAATCAATTATCCAGGCAGAATCATCATTTTTTACTAAGCACGTCTCCAAGACAACTAAATCATATTTATCGTCTTTGGAGTTCTTTCTTTTCTGAAGAGTAGCTGAATCAGCTCCAAAACTCATATCATAAACTCCAAGTTTTATCTCAAAGGACGATCCTCGTCAACAAACTTCATCAGAGTTGGCAACAATTGTTTTCTCTATTAGTCCCTTGATATTCAATATGGAGTGGAGATTATCTTAGGAATTGACACTACTGGTTTTATTGTCATCAGTCTTGTTTTGCTTGAATAGTGAGAACTTACGTTCATACAATTCTCGCATTGATTCCATGATCTCATGTGCAGTGATCATGTTCTTAAACCTTTTGGCCAACGCATCAAGTATTCTTACCAAAATGTGAACTCGAACCCTCGAATTAGCCTTTATCCACACCTCATGTGCATTATGAACATTTTGTGGTGCATCAGGGGGTTAGGACTTGAGGACAATCCTCATTCATGACTACTTCAAGGTCATTTACCACGAAAAATGTTTTAATGGATTCTTTCCACGTCATGTAATTAAAACTGGTCAAACTTGAAAAGGCATCTAACGGAAAACCACTATTTGACATTTTGCTGAAAAAAATAAACATATTTGATCTACATTAGATTTTAGCATAACTCTTTAAAAAAATCCAATCAGTTTTAGCAAAATCTAAATAAACTCCATTTAACATCAAAATTTTGCAATGACGCTTCAGTGATTTAGGACAAAAGCCACCAAAGGGTAAGTCAATTTCTCCCTTCACTGAATTCAGACACTCTCAACTAATCATTATACCAGAATAACTCTTATTCCTATAATGATCAGTCATTATTTATTGGGTCAAGAAATCATTAACTTGCTTAATAATTTTTTATAAGTGTGACCCTTCATTTTAGATCCTAAATTTCTGCCCCAATGAGCCAACCGAAGGGAAAAACCAATTGGGGCAAAAACTAAAGCGACCCTATCCATTTCTGGAGTTCTCCTTGATATTGATCAACTGCACAAACCATTTGAAGGGAGACGCTCCCAGGGTGCCTCGAGGCCGTGCAAACCAATGAAAGAGACTGTAGACATGTTGACACACATCCCTCTCCCACTTACTATAAATACTTTCTCCATTCACCTTGATATTGACCCATGCAAACACCATCTGAAGGGGATACCCCAGGACGCCTCAAGGCCAAGCATGAGTCTCACGGTGTGAATATTAAGGGAGAAACGTGAGTGAAAAATGACATATCATATACATATTTTTCTCCCACTGAGTATTTTAACAACCTAAGGTTTAATTTACTTAGGAAAAATACGACTAATTATTTTTACTAAGTGATTATTTAAGTTTGCTTAAAAGTAACACTTACTTTGGAAAGTTAAACAATTTTGATTCACATTCATTAAACACATTAACAAATATTAATCCACAATTGCATGCTTATAGCAAATCTATCTAATTCACCTTTCCAGGTAGATTCCCAGGTAGGGATGTTCCGTTTTGTCAGCTTAAATACCCAGTCTAGCCAAAACCCGCCTTAGACAAAAGGTCCCTTATAGATATATTTGCTACAAATTTAATCTTTTATTGAAATCAATTTAATCCTATTAAATCGATTTAAAAGATTAATATAATTTCTAATCTCATTAGAAATTTGTGAACTTAGGTCTATCCCAATCATATTTTAAAACTATTTTAAAAATGATTTTACCTAAGTTTGCATGCAACTCTTGGTTATTGATTTTAATTTCTAATTTCATTTAGTTATAACTCTTATAAAGTAAATGAAACAAATTAAAACCGACATTGCAAGCATTGACATACTTTATAAAATTATAACGTTTATAAGATTACCTAAAGTAATGTCATGCATCATGTAATGTTCATTCATTACTAATATATAACATTTATACTAATAATAATAAATAAATCAAATATAAAATAACTAAAATCATAAAATAACTAAAATTATAAAATTGGATAAAAATGAAAATTAATGGAATTTTGAAGTGGATTTCTGTGCATTCTTTTGAGATCCACCAAATGAAATTTATAGGCAAAGTGGCAAGTAGAGGTGTGGACTTACATGGACACCAAGCATGAATTATTACAAGACACATGGACAATATAAAAAATGACACATGGCTTTTAGGACACTAAGCATTGGGCATCTATTTTTATGATATTTATAATATTCCCCTTATACACATCTAGATGTGTATAAGAGACAGAAAAAAAACCCTAGTGAAGGAAAAAAGTACGTATTTCATATAATACATACTCCTAAAAGAATACAATACATTTACTCCCCCTCACAAAACATCACTTAAAATCTCTAAATTGCCACATTCTAATATTGTGCACTAATTTTTCAAAAGTTGCGGTGGTAATGCCTTTGTAAATAAGGCTGCCAAGTTATCCTTCGAACAAATTTGTTGTAAAGTGATTTCACCATTTTCTTCAAGATCATGAGTGTAGAAAAACTTCAGTGAAATATGTTTTATTCTATCTCCTTTAATATATCCTCATTTGATTTGGGCTATGCAAGCTGTGATGTCTTCGTATAATATTGTTGGAAGATTTTTATTAGAAGACAAGCCACAAATTTCACGAATGTGCTGAGTCATTGACCTTAGCCATACACATTCTCGACTAGCCTCGTGAATTGCAAGAATTTTAGCATGATTTGAGGAAGTAGCCATTATGGTTTGTTTCACCGATCGCCTTGATATAGCAGTTCCTCCACATGTGAACAAATAATCTGTTTGAGATCTAACTTTGTGTGGATCAGATAAATATCCAGAATCTACATAACCAATTAGATCAAAATTTGATTTATTTGAATAAAACAAACTCATATCGATTGTTCCTCAGAGATAATGGAGTATATGCTTAATTTCGTTCCAATGTCTTTTTGTAGGAGAAGAAATATCTAGTTAATAAATTTATTGAAAATGCAATATTTGGCTTTGTATTATTAGTAAGATACATAAGTGTAACAATTGCACTAAGATATGGTACTTCAGGACCAAAAAGTTCTTCATTATCTTCTCGAGGTTGAAATATATCTTTCTTTATATCCAATGAATGGACTTCCATTAGAATATTTAATAGATGTGATTGTCCATATAAAATATTTTCAAAACTTCTTCTGTATAAGTTGACTGATGAATAAATATTCCATCTGCTAAATGCTCAATTTGCAAACCAAGGAAAAATTTTGTTTTTCCAAGATCTTTTATCTCAAATTCTTTTTGATGATATTCTATTGCCTTTGAAAGCTTTCCAGAAGTTCCAATTATATTCAAGTTATCTACATATACAGTTATAATAACAAATCCTGATTGTGATTTCTTTATAAAAACACATGAATATATTGAATTATTTTGGTATAATTCTTTCAATAAATATCCACTCAGGCGATTGTACCACATCCTGATTGTTTCAACCCATATAGTGATCTCTGTAACTTTATTGAATACCATTCCCAGGAATTTGATATATGTTTCAGGTACCTTAAATCCTTCTGGGATTTTCATATAAATATCATTATCAAGAAATCTATATAAATATGTTGTGACTACATCCATAACATGCATATCCAGACTTTCATATACAGTCAAGCCAATTAAATATCTTAGTGTAATTGCATCCACCACTGAAGAATATGTCTCCTCATAATCAATACCAGGTCTTTGTGAAAACCCTTGTGCAACTAGTCTTGCTTTGTATCTCGTGACCTCATTATTTTCATTTCTTTTTCTCACAAATACCCAAATACCCATTTGTATCCTCCAGGTTTAACACCTTCTGATGTTCGTACTATTGGTCCAAAAACCTGTCACTTTGAAAGTCAGTTTAATTCTGCCTCAATTGCTCTTTCCACTAAGTCAATCTTTTCTATGTCGACATTCTTTAACAGATTTTGGTTCAGGATCCTCATTTTCAGATATAATATAAAGAGCAACATTATATGTAAAAATGTTGTCAATAACTACATTAGTTCGATTTCATCTTTTTCTTGTCATGACATAGTTTATTGAAATCTCATTATTATCTTTAGGTATTTCACTTTCCTCACTAGTCATGTCAAGAATCTCTTCATGGGTATTTACATCCCCAACCAATTCTTTTTTACTATTAATTCTTTTTCGTTATTGAGGATTTTTATATTTAAAACCCATTGGTTTACCATGCTTCTGGTGTGTTCCAAACTCATTAACTACAACTTGTTGTGTTGAGATATCAATTTTTTATGGAACATTTGCAACTGGTATATGTGACTTGGTTACTTTCTTTGCATCTAAAATGCATTTGGTAATTGATATGCTATATTTTGTAAATGAATTATTTTCTAAACTTCAAGTTCACATTGATCTGTATGGGGATCTAAATGAGACAATAACGATGCATTCCATGTAATTTATTTTTCCAATTTATTAATTCCTCCCCCTAATGTTGGAAAATTTATCTTATTAAAATAATAATCAGCAAATCGTCCAATAAATACATCACCTGTCAGGGGTTCAAGATATTTAATAATTGATAGAGAATCATATCCAATATATATTTCTAACCTCCTTTGAGGACCTATCTTAGTGCATTGTGGTGGAGCAATTGGAACATATACTGCACACCAAAAAAAATTCTCAAATGGGAAATATTTGGCTCATTACCATAAGCTAATCGTAATAGTGAGTACTTATGATAAGCTACTGGCCTAGTGCGTACAAGTGACGCTATATGTAAAATAACATTTCCCCATACAGATGAAGGAAGCTTAGCTCTCATAAGTAATGGTCTTGCAATTAATTGCAAACATTTTATGAATGATTCTGCTAAACCAATTTGTGTATGAGCATGAGCAACGGGATGTTCAACAATTATCCCAATTGACATACAATAATTATCAAAAGCTTGGGATGTAAATTCACTAGCATTATCAAGATGAATGGTCTTAATTGTATAATCAGGAAATTGTGCTCTTAACTTAATTATTTGAGCAAGTAATCTTGCAAATGCAAGATTTTGACTTGATAATAAGCACATGTGTGACTATCTATTGGATGAATCTATTAATACCATAAAATATTAAATGGTCTACTTGGTGGGTTAATAGGTTCACATATATTACCATGAATTCGTTCTAAAAATGCAAGTGATTCAGTCCCCACTTTAGCTAGTGATGGTCTAATTATTAATTTTCCTTGAGAGAAAGCATCACATGATAATTGATAATTCATTAGAATGAAGAATCTTCCGGTTCTTCAATGGGTGTCCATTTGAATTCTCAATAGTTCTCCTCATCATTATAGATCCTGGATGACCCAATCGATCATGCCAAATTGTAAATATGTCTAGATTCATGAACTTCAGGTTCATTGTTACATATATTTCAATTACTCGTATATAAGTATAATACGATCTAGAAGATAAAGCAGACAACTTTTCCAATATATGTTTTTCATTTGAGACAGTAGAGATAATATATAGATATTCCACATTATTCTTACTATCAATCTCAATATGATAACCATTGCAACGTATATCTTTAAAACTTAGAAGATTTATCTTTGATTGACTAGAGAACAATGCATTGTCAATTGTAAATTTTGTTCCTTTAGGCAAAATAATATTTGCTTTTCCAAAACCTTCGATCAAGTTTGAAGAACCTGATATTGTATTTACTTTTGCTTTCAGCATTGTCAATTTGGAAAAGTATTTTTTATTTATAAGTATTGTGTGTAGTTTGCACTGTCTACCAAACATAGATCTTTTTTGCTCATTTTTTAAACATCCAACATATGAAAATGATCCAGGTTTCTTTATTAAAAGAAAATAATAACAAAAAGAAAAACAACACTTAAAAATACAAAAGTTACTAAAAAAGAATATCAAGATGGATAAAAGAAAACAACAACATTAAGTCTAGATATTCTCAAAGTCAAAAGAAACACTTGATGTTCCACCAATTGTGCCAATCTTCTCTTCAGGAGATTCAAAGAAATCTGCCACATCTAAATTTGTCATGTGTGATGGGTCAAATATGTCATTATCCTGGTATGAAAATTTTGCTTCCACATTTTTCTCTTTTTCCTTCAAGGAGGCTTGATAGAGGTCAAGTAAATGTTTTGACGTACGACAGGTACATGATCAATGCCCAGTCATTCCATATCGGAAGCATTTAGTTTCAACACTCTTTGAACTTTTATCTTGTGGAGCTTTTCCTTTGTGATCATTTTGTATGGTTCTTTTGAAATTTAAATGATTAGAACGACCACCATGAAAGTAATAATTATTTCTTCATCTACCACGATCATGACCTTGAGGTCGACCATGACTATGACCTCGACCACGATTATTAACATTCACAACATTCACTTCAGGGAATGGTGTTGTTCCAGTTGATTAAGATTCGTGGTTCTTCATCAATAACTCATTATTTTGTTCAGCCATGAGAAGACATGAAATTAGTTCAGAATATTGTTTAAAACTTTTCTCTCGATATTGCTGCTATAGGAGCATATTCGAGACATGAAATATAGAAAATGTCTTATCTAACATATTAACATCAATATTTTTTTCTCCGTATAACAACAATTTTAAACTGATTTTAAATAATGCGGAATTGTAATCACTTACTGATTTAAAATCTTATAGCCTCAAATGCATCCACTCATAAACGGGCTTTTGGAAGAATAATTGTCTTTTGATGATCATACCTTTCTTTCAAAATTTTCACAAGATACGGGGATCTTTTATTGTAAGATATTCTATTTTTAATCCCTCATGGAGATGATGACAAAGGAAAATCATAGTTTTTGCTTTGTTCTGACTAGATGTCGTATTTTCTTCTTTAATTGATTCTCCCAAGTTCATAGCATCCAGGTGAATTTCGGCATCAAGCACCCATGACAAATAATTATTGTCATTAATGCCAAGGGCTGTGAATTCTAATTTTGTAAGGTTTTTCATGGTAACACTATCACAAAATATTATCATTATATTAGAAATTTAATATGTATTAAATATACAAAATAACATTTAATTTATTAATTATAATAAAGAAGGAAAAGAAACCTACCTATTTTTAGGACCTTCCTTCAGCGATGGAAGCAACAAAAGCTTGTGCTGATAACGTGTTGTGAATTTCAAGAGTACGACGAGAACACAAATATGGAGAAAATATAATATAATATAATATAATAATATATTTATATAATAATAATAAATAAATAAAATAACTAAAATTAAAAATTGGCATCAGAATAAATTTAATAGAAATTTGTTGAAGGGGATTTCTCACCAATGTGCATTTTCTTTGAAGATCTAACCAACATGTCATTATGTATGAGCAATGTGGCAAGTGGATGTGGACTTACATTGATACCGAAATTTGCACCAATAGTAAATTTGTATTTGGAGGAGAAATAACTGGATATCCTGCAAGAAAAGTTGAGTAAAGTTAAACCGGTATGGTGTTGAGCCAAATCCATTCCGACGCTTAAGTTAGAATCGGGGTTTGAATTTGAGTCAACTGGTAAACAATTAAACATAGGTTGAAAAGCATACTCTTCTTTGATGATACCACTTGAGATTATATAGGTCGATCATGTAATAACCGAATATAGCTTGTCTATTTAGCTTCCAAGTCATCATTAATCATTACTTTAATCCGTTTTAACCTGAACCATCATTATCTGGACTGTTACAAACTTCAACCTTATGTGCTCGACCTTGGGTGGAAGTATGACTTTCGATTTACCAACAATTATTCTTAATGTGTTATCTCCTCAATCAATTGAGCTGCACAAACGAAACTGGTTAAACTAAAACAGCCTTTAAAATGACCATCTTAAAAGAGGTTTCCATTAATTTTTCATTTCTCTTGAAAATCTAATGTATGGCAAAAAAAAAAAAAAAAAAAACGTCCAATTGAGGGTAGAAATGGGAGGTTGACTACCCATATTAATATATTAATATATATATTCCCTTCTTTTTTTTCTTTAGTCTGACCTCATTGAGGCCAATTGGGCCTTGGCCCAACTGCCAGCCTAATTGGGGTTGGAGTTGAACGAACTGAGGGGGGAAGGAAACCGCACCCCCCCCCCACCTTTCTATTACTTTGTTAGCCGTGCTTCACAGCCCGGTTGCCAGCCTTAGAGGTTGGCGCTCCACGAGCTCCCACCCCTCTCTCATTCTTTTTTTTTAAAATTAATATTCATATTATATATTATTACATATATATTTCTTTATTAAAATTACTCACATATAATATACTTTTTTTTTACATAAATATATATGCATACATTATATATATATATATATATATTATATTATATATATGTATGTATGTATGTATATATATATATATATTTTCTTATTTAAATATACACATACATACATATATACATACTAACATTACATACATACATACATACATACATACATACATACATACATACATACATACATACATATATATATATATATTTGTTATTTATGCATATATTATTCCATATGCACAAGATACAATATTGTTAGTCAAAAGCCATTTGAAAATCTATTAGCTTGGCTTCCATCCTCTGGTTGCCTGTCGAGCTTGGTTGGCTGGCTTTCCTTAGCCCACCTTCTTAGCTCAACTGCCTTTACCCAAAATTTGGATTCAATTATACTATTTGTGTTTAATTTTACCTTCCACAGTTGCCTCTCTCTCGCATTGGATGACTCAAATCCTCTAGTTGGAGCCTAGCTCGAGTCTTACTTCTCAAGCTTTCCTAGCGTTCATGTCTTAGCTTGACTTATGTGAAGAGTCTCGTTTTTCATGCCATAATCCCTTATAAAAAGGATTTACTTGGCCACCAAACTCACCACACTCCAATCTTCATCTTTAATCCCTCATTCCTCGAGGTAATTTATCGCTTGATTTATATTTTCCTTTTTTTAATCCATGGAGAATACCCGAGTCTTAGTTCCTAGGATTGATGTGTCAACCAATTTTGACGATTCCGACTTCGTTCCTAATCAAAGGGCTCCAAACCGTACACGGAGGGAACGTGAGTTACAAAGTGAAAACTTAACTTCTCACACTCTTCCTTCGGGTCCGTTAACCATAAACGCCTTAAATTCTCTTAGGATCAAATTTTGAATTCCTGATTCGGTTCACATGAGAGTCCCTTCCTTAGGTGAAGATCCATCCAATCCACCCCTAAGCGAAGTGGCTTTCTACCCAGCTATGTTCACTTTTGGAGTTAGACTTCCCCTTCATCCTTTCATTCAACAATTTTTAACTCATGTAAACATAGCACCCTTCCAATTATTTCCAAATTCCCATTGTGTGTTGTTAGGGTGTTATGTCCTCTGGCTTCAATTAGGTAACTCAAACCCTATTACCATGGAGGAATTTATGTCCCTTCATACTCTTAAGAAAATAAAGTCCTCATTGAACTTCTATTATGTCACTATTCGCAAGGGGAACTCTGTTGTCTCTTGTCCAACCACCATGAAGGGGTGGAACAAACAATGGTTTTTCGTCAGTGGTGACTGGCTTGCCTTGAACCGCGGAGAGCCCTCTTTACCAGTCCTGACAGAGTTTCAGACTTTTAGTAAGTTTTTGGTACGTTCGCTCGATCGGGACCTATTTTTATAATTTATTCTAGTTTCTCTTTTTCTTTCGCAATTGATTACAAGCCTACCTTGACTCGTGCGGTTATTACATTTTGAGATTCAACTCTTTCGACTGACAGCTTGCTTCGCTATGGTCCAAATTTGGTTCAACAAGAGTTCTTAGACAATTTTAAGCTTGATCCATCTACCCGTATAGGTTTCACTGATGCTTTTTTTAAAAAAAAATTGTAGAGAATTAATTTGAAGTTTACTCTTCTCTTTTCCTTTTTAGGAATGGCACCTCGCAAGAGCTTGCGTCAAAGGATACGTGACGGATTAGGGGTTAATGCACGTGCCACCCAATTTCACCTGTCGAACCCTCTTTCCATGCCTTGCACAAGTGAGCTGAGAGAATCTGATCTTGCACAAAATCTCCCTGATGAACCACCTTCCCAACATCCATGCATTCGAACCTCACCCTGCCATAACCCTTCTACTTCTACCGTGATAGTCTCAACCCCTTCAACTGCTGAAGGCTCTACCTCATCTCCTTCATACCCTTTTGATTTCAACAGGCCATACGAGTCCGACGGTGATGAGACTGCCTTCTTAACTCAGGCTATGGCTCAATGGACTAGAATGAGTGAGAAAGTATCGACCCAATGGCATGCTGATTCCAAGTCGGGTATTACATAGGCCTAGCAACATCTTCGCTTGGTAAATAATTCTGTTGGATCATATCTTTGTCTCTTTCGTGTACCTTTCTATTTGTTATAATCTTCCTCACTTTTACAGGCATCCTATGAAATGATGATGTCTTGCCAAAAATTAAGCAATGAAGTAGAGTTTCATAGGCTGAATCATGTGAAGCTGCATGAAAAGGTGGAGACCCTCAGGAGAAATATTATTTCTCATGGGGAATTTGATCGAGCTGCTTTGTACGCCGAGATGTCTACTCGGTTTTCCTGTTCTCAAGCATCCTTGGCTACACTTGAAACTCAGCATGACACTTTAGTCAATGAGTTGAAGGAGACGCTTTCGATGGTTAAAGCTGAGTTGCAGGAGGCTCAGACCAAGCTTTCAGATGCTAAATACTTGGCCGAGAGTTTTTCAGAAAACGGAGGCATACAGCCAGATGGAGGATGATTGCCTCCAATGTAGGGTTATGCTGGCTATGGGCATCGTCAAGGCAAAATACCCTATCATTGACGGTGATCTCATCCAATCTGAAATTAAGGTCTGACGTAATGACGAGACTCGAGGGATTGACAGTGTGGGTATCTTTGCTAGCCAAGCCTTGCCAACTGCTCCTCAGCCTGCCTTTGATGATCTTCTCCAAGGCATTTCTGATTTCTTGATTCGAAGACTCTTGCGAAGCTCGGTGATATTGGTCACATAGATGACTAGATTTTATTTTGTTTTTTGGATTTATTATCAGTCTTATTAGAGCATGTAATTTTTTTAATCACAGCTCGAGTTGATGGCTTGAGCTTGCAGTTTAGTTGATCAAAATTTGAAACTTCAATGCTTAGTATAGAGTTTTATACACATTTTTTTTGTTTGTAACTCGACTTGTGGGAATTTACTTATTCAGCTCTTATTTATCCAAAGTTGCAACTCGACTTTGCTCGTAAGTCAAGCTTGTAGTTTTCCTATCAGAATCTGCTATATTTCAGCTTTTCTTTATTATTGCTCCTTGCCCCTCACTCACGCACGAATAACTTTATGCATAAAAGAAAGGACGTCATTGCTTGAGTAAACTGTAAGATTCAAAATGCTCATTGTCAATTTCAAAAGTGACAAATCTTAATACTCGAATTGAAAGAAATTACAAATCTTTTGCTGGAATTTTGAAGCAAATCTAGGAAGTATAAATTCGTTTATCAAGAAATTACTGAAAATAAATTTTCAAGTGTTCGGCATTCCATGGGTGGGGTAAGCTTTTCCCGCTTAGGTTAGTCAAGCTGTACATTCCAGGTCGAATGACTTTGGCCACTTGGTAAGTACCCTCTCAGTTTGGTCCTAAAGCTCCACTGCCTGGAACTTTAGTGTTAGGCATGACTCGCCTAGGGACTAGTTCTCCCACTTTAAAGCTTCGTTTGCGCACACATGAATTATAGTATCGTGGCACCCTATTTTTATATTTTTCCACTCTTAGATTCGCCATCTCTCGACATTCTTCCAATAGGTCTATATTTAGACGGAGCGCTTCATCATTCTTAACTAACTCGAATTGCTCGACCCTAAGGGAAGGGATTTCAACCTCAGTCGATACCACAGCTTCTACTCTGAAGGCTAACAAAAATGGTGTTTCTCCCGTCGAGGTCCAAGATGTCGTGTGATAGGCCCACAACACATTTGGCAACTCTTTAGGCTACAATCCCTTTAATCCTTCCAACTTAGCCTGAGATTCCGCTTAATGATCTTATTGGCAGCTTCAATCTGTCCATTAGCTTGCAAGTGGGCTGGAGAGGAAAAGTAATGTTTGATACTGAGGCTAGCGTAAAATTGGCAGAATGACGTGTTGTCAAACTGACGACCGTTGTCAGTGATCAAGACATGTGGTATGCCAAATCGACATACGATGTTCTTCCAAATGAAATTGATTATTTTTTGCTCGGTAATTGCTCCTAGAGCTTCAGCCTCTACCCATTTGGTAAAATAATCAACAGCAACAACGATGAACTTGGTTTGCCCTTTACCTAGAGGTAGGGGTCCAATTATGTCGACGCCTCATTGTGCAAACGTCCAAGGACTCATGATGTTTGTGATAGGTTCAAGGGGCTATTTGGGTACGATCGCAAATTGCTGACACCGATTGCAAGATGTGGTGAACTTACATGCATCCCGAGCTAGTGTAGGCCAATAATAACCTTGACGAATTATTTTCTTTACGAGGGATGGGGCCTCAAAATGATTACCACATACTCCCTCGTGAATTTCCCGCATGATGTAATCAGCTTCCTCGACATCAACACATTTTAGCAGAGGGAGAGGATATCCTCTCTTGCATAGTCTTCTATTATTTATTACATTGTGGGCAGCCTTACACCTTAATTGTCGAGCTTCAACTTTGTCATCCGACAATACCATTTTTTCCAGAAACTTGATTAAGGGGGTCATCCAACTGCTATGCTCGATCTGCGCTTGCTCATCTATCTCCACAACTTCTTCTCTCAATATACTAGTTGCATTCAAAACTTCTACAGGCACCATTCTACCTAGGTCAGCATCATAAGTTGTTACCAACCGAGCAAAAGAGTCGGAATTAGCATTCTGAGATTGCGGTATCTGCTTTATCTCACACTTGCTAAATGAACCTAGCATTTTCTAGACTTCTTCTAGATAAACAGCCATTCGACGATCTTTGGTCTGGTATGTCTCAGCTACCTGATTGATAATGAGTTGGGAATCACTGTAAATAATCAGGTTGGTGACTCCAACTTCAATAACTAATCGCAGTCTAGCTAATAATGCTTCATATTCTGCCTCGTTATTCGAAGCCTGAAACTTGAACCTCAGGGCATACTCAAGACGCCCTCCCTTTGGTGACAACAACAACAATTCGGCTTCGAAGCCCTTTCTATTGGAAGATCCATCCACATAAAGCTCCCATGGAGGGTCGTTGCAACTCTCGGTTTTTGGACATATTTCTGCCATGCATACCTTCGTGTTGTCCCCTGGTGAGGCACATGGAGTGAACTCAGCGAAAAAGTCAGCTACTACTTGGCCTTTCATTGCAGTTGGGGGCGAAAATGGATGTCGTATTCGCCCAACTCAACTGCCCATTTCATTAGTCTACCAGATGTTTTTGGCTTTTGCAGCACTTGTCGTAATGGGAAACTGGTTAAAACCGTCATTTTATGTGCTTGGAAATAGGGGCGTAACCTTCAGGCAGATACCACCAAGGCTAGGGCAAGCTTTTCTACCTGGGGGTATCTCGTTTCTGCCCACCATCGACTTGCTAGTGTAGTATATTGGTGACTATCGACCTTCCCTTGACTAGAACATAACTAACTACAGAATTAGACACTACTAGGTATAAGAAAAATTATTCGTCTAGCACGAGCTTGGAAAGGAGTGGGACTGAGTTGAGATAATTTTTAAGTTGTTTGAACGCCTCCTCACATTCCTCCTTCCATTCAAAGTTAGTTTTTTTTCCTTAATACCTTAAAAAACTAAAGACATTTATCGGTAGCTCGACTTATAAAATGATTAAGAGCCGCTATCTTCCGGTTCAGACTTTGTAGTTGTTTTACCATTTTGGGAGACTCCATCTCCAGTATAGCTCGTATTTTATCTGGATTTTCCTAAATTCCTCTCTAGTTCACCATAAAGCCTAGAAACTTACCAGAAGCCACTTCGAAAGCACACTTTTCTAGGTTTAGCTTCATTTGATATTTTCTCAAGATTCCAAAGGCCTCAACCAAATCATTTACATGGTTGTTCGCTTTTTTTTTTCTTTTAACCAGCATGTCATCCATGTATACCTCCATATTCCTGCCAATAAGAGGAGCAAACATTTTATTCACCAGATGTTGATAAGTAGCTCCTGCATTCTTGAGTCCAAATGGCATCACAGTATAACAATCAAGTCCCCGACTAGTAACGAAAGAGGTTTTCTCTTGATCTGAGGGGTGCATTCTAATTTGGTTATACCCTGAGTATGCATCCATGAAGCTTAATAGCTCGTGGCTGGCAGTAGCATCAACAAGTTTATCTATTCTCGAGAGTGGGAAACTATACTTCGGGCAAGCTTTATTGAGGTTAGTAAAATCAATGCACATTCTCCATTTTCCATTTTCTTTCCTAACGAGCACCACGTTGGACAACCACTGTGGGTAGTGGACCTCTCACATGAACTTTGTTCGTAATAAGCTGTCAACCTGCTTAGTTATTATTTCATTACGAGCTTAATTAAAAGCCTGCCTCTTTTGGCGCACTGGTTTGAAGCTTGGATCAATACTGAGGAGGTGCACCATTACTTGTGGGTCTCCTGGCATGTCATCTGTAGACCAGGTAAATACATCTGCATTGTTTCTCAGAAAAGCTACAATAGCTTCTTTCTCATCAACTCTTAGCTTTGTCCCAATACTAACTCTTTGAGTGTCAGATAGCAACGGAATTGATTCTAACGGCTCAGCTGGCTTGCCACGGGACCTAGGTTCAGCTGTCAGTTGGAGACCGATAACGCCATCTGCTTCTACCTCACTGACGGAAGAGTCACTCACCAGGGGAGTTGAGGTTCGAGTTCTGAATTTGAACTCTTCTATAGTGTGATGCACCTCCTCATTTCCTTTTTCGACAACATTGCTAACAACGTACACAACTTCTACCTTGCCCTGTGGATTTCTCATGGCAGTTTTGTAGCATTCTCGCGACATCAATTGTTCCCCTCTCATAACTCCCATTCCTCTGGAGTTGGAAATTTCAATAACTAATGATAGATGGATGGAACAGCTTTCACTTGATATAGGGACGGTCTCCCTAAGATGACATTATAAATCGACCTGTCATCTACCACAAAAAATTGCACCTTTGCTGTTATGCAGGCCATGCCTCCACCGAAGGTGACCGAAAGTTCTATGTTGCCCTCGAGGTATAGTGTCTGACCGTCAAACTCCAATAGCGGGGTCGTGTTTCTTTTCAAGCGCTCTCATCCCAGCCTCATGGCATCGAAGGCGTGGAGAGATAAGATGTCCGTCGAGCTACCTCCGTCTACTAAGATTCGATGTACCTTGACGTTCGCTATGGTTAGCGATAGTATTAGGGCGTCATTGAGAGGCTGATGTAGATTTGCCACGTCTTCCTCAGAAAAGCTAATAACTTGATCCACCATAGCAGTAGAACATACTTCTTGGGCTCTTGAAGAAAGTCGGGCTTCCCGAGCTATACTCTTTTGCTTTCTTCTAGAATTGCCCCCAGTCGATCTGCCTATAATTATCTTAATTTCTCTGGGGGAGTCAGCATATGGTCTCTTCTACTTCGAGTTGTTTTGCTTTGATTGCCATTCTGGTCTCCGCTTACTCCCACATATTCCTTCAGTTGTCCCCATTGAATTAAAGTCTTTATAGCTTCCTTGAGGTCAAAGCATTCAGCGGTGGTATGATCATGGTCCCGGTGGAAGAGACAGTATTTGTCTCGGTTTCTTTGATGTGACCCAGCTTTCAGCTTTTCAGGCCACTTCAGCATTTCTTTATCTTGCATTTCCATTAATATCTGTTCTACGGGAACACTGTAGAAGTGTAACGCTCAAACTTGGCAAGCCTTTTCGGGTTGTCTTTTCCTGTGCTATACGTCGTTCTTCCGTTCTTCTCTTCTTGTTCTCATACGATATTCCTCTTATCGACCTCTTGATCTGTGGTGATCCGGGTGAGTGGTTTTTTCTTCTTGACCACCTATCGAGCGGAGAAGCTCCCCAGCACTCATGTGTTTCTGGGTCCTAGAAAGTAACTCAACATAGGTGGTAGCAGTTTTTTTACCTAAAGACCAAAGGAACCTCTCATCTCTGAGTCCTGCTACAATGGCTGTCAGAGCTGCACCGTCAGTATAACCTTCAATCTGCAAAGCTTCGCTGTTGAATCTTGCAACATATTCCCTCAACGATTCATTTCTTCCTTGCTTAATGGTGAGGAGATGAGTGAGAGGTTTTCTCTAATCTCGAACTCCTAAGAACTGAGTAATGAACGCCCTAGCTAGCTATCGATTTCCTTTTTAGCTTTCTAAACAATTTCTGGGCGGGTTCTGCCAAAGTGAATAAGAATGCCCTACACTTAATAGCGTCTCGGACTCCATGGAGTTCCATCGATGATCGAAACGTATCTAGGTGCTTTACTGGATCTTTCGATCCATCATAGGGTTTTATGGTTGGCAACTTGAATTTGGGAGGTACCGGCTCCTGCATGATCTCATCGGTAAAGGGTAGGTCTACCTGATCCAACAAATTATCTAGGTCCATCCCCTCATGATCCTGAGCCTTTTTGATATCTCCTAGCTGGTTTTGGATGCGTTGTAACTCGACTGCCTATGGTCGACTATCTACTTCTCTGTCATCCTCGGCCTGTATCCTCCGCCTTTGATTGATAAGATCCTGTAAGTCTGTACCTAGGTCAAATTTGTCAACCTACTCCATCTTTCGAGCTTTCACTTGGTCACCTTTTCGGGCCATTGATCACCCCTGATATGTGTGAGACCTTCTAGGTTGGCTCTTAATCGGAGCATAGTTTCGAACAGTAGGGGTTCGAGAGTGGTGATCAATGAGTGTCTACTTTTTCCGACCCGGACCGTCTGTACGCCGATCATTTCCTCCTAGAACCAACCTCTCTGAGGCCTTTGGTCCAGAAACCTCAGATTCTCCCATCCCTTTAATTGCCGGACCTTTACCCTTGGCTGGGTCTCGGGCCACTAGGGTGGTGCTTTGTCCCAAATTGTACCTTTGCTTCCCATCACGCTTATTTTCCTCAGGAGAGTGGATAACATTTTTCTTGATGCCCTTGATGATACGGTTCGGTCATCTGAGCATCTCCATAATCTGGCTCAAATTCTGACCTAAGCTATCCACCTTAGCAGTTAGAGCCGCGTACTCCGGAGCTGGCTCATTTTCAAGTCGATGGGCTGCCTCTACGTAAGCTTCTTGAACACGTGTGGGTTGCCACCTTGGGTGACGTTCATGATCTTAATCATCCCAATCAGTTGGGAGATTTTCTCTATTCATATTGCTACTCATGGTTCGAACACAAAGTATGGTGGTAAGGCTAACGGACATTGTTATTTTCCCCACAGACGGCGCCAACTGTTGATACCGAAATTTGCACCAACGGTAAATTTGTATTTGGAAGAGAATAACTGGATATCCTGTAAGAAAAGTGAGTAAAGCTAACACCGGTGTGGTGTTGAGCCAAATCCACTCCGATACTCAAGTTAGAATCGGGTTTGAATTTGAGTCAATTGGTAACAATTAACATAGGTTGAAAAGCATACCTTTCTTTGACGATACCACTTGAATTATATAGGTCGTCCATGTAATAATCGAACATAGCTTGTCTATTCAGCTTCCAAGCCATCATTAATCATTATTTTATCCGTTTTCTACCTGAACCATCATTATTCGGGCTGTTACAAACTTCAACCCTTAATGTGTTCGACCTTTGGGTGGAAGTATGCCTTTCGATTTACCAACAATTATTATTAATGTGTTATACTCTCTAATAATTGAGCTGCACAAATGGAATTAGGTAACTAAATAGTCTTTAAAATAACCATCTTAAAAGAGGTTTCCATTAATTTTTCGTTTTCTTGAAAATCTAATGTATGACAAAAAAAAAAAAAAATGATACAATATTGCTTTAAAATAGGTAACTAAACAGTCTTAAAAATAACCATCTTAACTATACATATATTATTCAATATGCACAAGATACAATATTCCTTTAGTCAAAAGCCATTTGAAAGTCTATTAGCTTGGCTTCCATTCTTGGGTTGCCTATCGAGCTTGACTGGCTTTCCTTAGTCCACCTTCTTAGCTCAATTGCCTTTACCTAAAACTTAGATTTAATTATACTATTTGGGTTTAATTTTATCCACCACAATGATATTTATAATATTTTTAAATATTTTTCATTTTATGATGAAGGGATGGTTGAAGATTGGATGTAGCATAAATTACACCTAAAATATTACAAATTTGAGAGTATATACGTCAAAATAAATATTACAAATTTGAGAGTATATACATCAAAATGCAATATAAGTAAAAAAAAAAAAAAATGGTGTATCAAAAATGTAATTGTTTTATAATGATTAGGGAGATGCCAAATATACCATGAATGTTCCATTGAAGAAAAGCCAAGAAACGAGGGAAGAAAGAGAAATTTCCGAGAACAGAACAGACATCGTTGTTAGCGGCACGTGCTTTGTTGTGGGAACACAGCCCCTTTCTTGCGGTGGTTCTCTTTCTTCCTACGGCCAAAAGACACGCCAACACCACCAACTCCGGACCCTATTTCATCGCTCTCTAAATCCATTACCCAAACTCATTTCTGCCGCTTTCGTTTTTCCCCTTCACATTCTTCCCCAAATTCTTCCATCCATCTCGCTCTTCTTCACCAATGGCTGTTAATTCGTCGACCCATCTCGCTCCTTCGCCGCTTCCCTCACTGCCTCGTTCCTCCTTCGCTTTCGTTTCTCGCATCTTCTTGCGCCCTGTGTCCACCTCTGCTTTCCCCTGGCGGACCCTTGTCTCACTTCGTGCTCAGCCGCCGAGTACTGATGGCTATGGATCCCAGCAGCCCCTTGGTTTGGACCATTCCGGAACTTCCTTCGGCTCCACTGGTTCGCCGTCACCGTCGTCGTCATCGGTTATCGATTTCCTCACATTGTGCCATCGGCTTAAGGTATCCGCTCAGTTTTAGGGGGAGGAGGGGATTTTCTTGATTCATATTCTAAAGAATTCGTTAAACTTTTCTTTTTGTCTGATTCTTGGAGAATATCAAATGAACTACATGGTAGGTAAGTGGGTTTTGTTGCTTTTTTTGGGTCAGTAGAGATTTTTGGATTATTTGGCCAATGAGAATTCATTTTCAGTTTCTTTTCATTGTTGGCAAAAGAACTGATATTTGTTTATGCGTAATGGGAGAACGAGGTGGTCTGAAAATTATCTCCATTAGAGGTAGTAATCATTTGGCTATTCTCTTTTACTTGTAGACTACAAAGAGAAAGGGCTGGATCAATCATGGAATAAATGGTCCCGAATCAATTGCTGATCATATGTACCGCATGGCTTTGATGAGTTTGATAGCCGGTGATCTTCCAGGAGTGAACAGAGAAAGGTTGCCCTTCTTCAGGCCTTTAACATTCTATATAGGTCTTTCTATTGAACTTTGTTTCTCTCTGTCCTTGTTGTCCTTTGATCAGGTGTATCAAGATAGCCCTTGTTCATGATATTGCTGAAGGTACTTTCTGACACAAATTCTTATAATTTCCAGAACTTAATTCTAGCGATTATGCAGATTTTCTTTTCGAGTAGTGGTATTGATATTGCTATTCGACTAAAGGAGGTAGGCTTATTCTTATCAAAACACTCTCCTTGTTAAGGTTCTAGATCAATCAATATAACTTTGGAGAAGTTTACGAGGAATTTCTTATGGAAAGGGGTTGATGAGGGGGGAGTGGTCTCATTTAGTGAGGTGGAATGTGGTGGCCAAGCTATTGAATTTTGGGGGTTTAGGTATAGCCGTATAGGCAATCTCATGCCCTGAAATGAGGCCTTGTTGGGTAAATCGAAGCAGCCATATGATTGCTGAAGGACGATAAATGATTCAAAAGAGAGAACAAGGAGCAGAGGGGTCTATCCCACAACCCCTTGGGATGTTCAATTCTTTTTTATGGTGTTTGGTGAATCCCTCTCATCTTAGTCACCTCATCTTTTCCTTGCTATGGAAGATTAAAGTTTCTAAATCTTTTTGTGTAGCAGGTCCTTCATGTAAGAGTTAATGCCCTGGATTTAGTTTAGAGGAAGTTGACTGTCATGATAAGGCCGTAATGTTTAATCCCCTGCAAAGGTGCAAAGGAGGATCCTTACCACCTCCTATGGTGTTGTGAATATGCTTTTCGAACATGGTAATGTTTAATCCTCTGTATGAGGAAGAACAACTAAGGGGTAAGGGGCAGAGAGATCCCCTTCCCAAAAGGGAAAATTATTACAAAAAAATCCTTCCAATTTCTAATAATCGAGGCAAGACTATAAAAACTCCAATAATCTTTTACTTGAACTCCACCAAGCCAAGTGCTATATTCTTAGACAAAAGAATCTTCTAAATTGAAGTTGTTCTAAAAGTTCCAATGACGATGATTTCTTTCTTTCCAAGATAACCAAACCATTGCTTTAACTGCACAATCCCACAAAACCTTGGCCTTTCCTTTGAAGCAGCTCCCTATCAAAGCCTCAATCAGTCAATTGTCTATCTTCTCAGGCAACCAAATACACAGTCCAAACTCATTTAGAATAAATAGCCAACCTTTGGTCACAAAAGAGCAATGAAATGATCTATTGATTCCTCTCAACAGCAAATGATCTATGGATTCCTGTCCTTTGAAGCACAGGCAGCAGCAAGAAGGGGATAAAGTCCATGAACAACAACAAGGGGATAAAGTTCATGAACAACAAAGAGGGGATAAAGTTCATGAACAACAAAGAGGGGGATAAAGTCAATCATCTATCTTCTCAGGGAGGCAAATAGTCTATGGATTCCTCTCCTTTTAAGAATTTGGTTTCTTCTTAGCCTGGCCTAGAGGGTGTAGTTCTACAGTTGAGGGGTTGGAGCTCCTTCACACTCTCTATTGTGACAAGGAGCATTTTCTTTGGCCTGTTGGCATTTGTGCGAATTTGCAAGGCTTAGGGCTTTTGGGTTGAGGGAACAACAAAATCTTTAGAGCGGTTGAAAGAGATCGGAGGATGATTGGTCTCTTAGGTTTTTTGTTTTTTTTTTCTTTAGAAAAGGAAAACGAATCCCTTAGGGCTTGTTTGGTAGACGATCTGAAAACAGAAATTTGAAAACAAGTAATTCAATTAAAACAGAGTTGTATTTCATGTTTTCAAGTATGTATTTGGTAGCAGATTTAGAAATTAAATTTCAATTTAAACAAATTTTCAAAATGTGATTGAAGATATATTTAGTTATTCACTAAATACTAGGTTGAATATAAACCATTACTAATTAATTTTTGAACTTGTTTTATGTTAAAATTATTGTATAATTATTATTTTGTAATATCATATAATAGATATAGTATATTACATATTTTAAATTTAACAAAAATAATTGAGTTTGTAATATGAAATAGTGTAATTGTTATTGTTTTTATCATTTTTAATATAATTCTGCATTTTAAAATTTTGAATTCAAAATTTGGATACTTAAAAACATAAAAAAGTTGTTTTCAGAATTTGCACTATCTGGATCACAGAATTCGAAAACAGTTTTTGGAAATAAAATTCAACCAGCCAACCAAACACATATTCACTGAATTCAGTGAATCTGATAACATAAAACAGAATCTGAGTTACCTATCAAACAGACCTTTAGGTTTCTTGTTTCTCTTTGAGGTTCAATGTTTAAGGATTTTTGTAATTATTCTTTAGATTTTATTTTGGTTGATTGTAGCCCTTTTTGTTATAGATTGACTTCATTTGGGTGGAGGCTTATTTTTTGTATGTCCTTGTATGCATTCATTTTTTTTCAAAAGCATGGTTTCTCCTTAAAAAATGGCAACGTTAATCAAGGTATTATTGGTTGTTAAACATTCTGTGTTACAATTCCTATATGAAATTTTCTTCTGAGTTCTTATACTTCTTTGCATCCAAAATAATCATGGTATTTTAGTACGTGTGGTGTGTGATCAAGGTCATCTTTCTCTCATATACTTCCCTGGTTTACAATAATTGAAAACAGATGGTCAGCTGGTCACTCTTATTCCCATGTCTTGTTGAGACCCGAAAGTGAGTCCAAATCACTACACCATCAAAGCCTAGTCGTCTATCTCCTATGGCTTCTTCTGGATGGGGTTATTTTTCCCTTTATGGTAGTGTAATTACAAATGGTCATGATCTTCAATAGAACGCTTCGAAGAACACAATAGTTAGTTGGAGGAAGCTACGTAAGGAACTGCACTTTCTACACATTTTTAAGGAATAGAAATCTAACGGTTGAATAGACATTTTTCAATTCAATAACCTTGAAGGATTCAGAGTCCTCAGTATTTTTAGCTGAAGTGGAAGATAAATAGAAGGCCGGTCATGAAATGGGCATGGAAATCAATTTAATATATAGGTTATTCTTTTGCCTAAAAAAGGTTATTCTTTGTTCCAAAGAAATGGTCACAGATTCCACAGGGGAGAATGGATGATTTAGAAGCCTAAGCAAAGGGAAAATAGGAAAGGGAGGAGATCTCTCCTCCAATCCAAGCATGTTTCATGATATTGTTCAAAATCCTCTATTAACCTGTTTTGCTGGCTATATCTGAGCATCTGTTTAACCAAATCTGTTTTTGCATGTGTTTTATCTATTTGTTTTTAGTTCAACAATTGTCGGAATGGGGATCTAACCATCAACTTTTGAGATGGTAGTTTGTGTCTTATTCACCTAGTTATGCTTGGATTGGTTGTATGTGTTATATATATGATACCTATTTTATGTTAGAACTTGTTTTCTCGTGGGTTATATCTAGGCCTCTGGTTTCTTCTTTTTGTTCTAATTCTGCATTGAAACTCTGAATCCTTGTTTTCAATCCTTTTTTCAGCATTTAGTAATGGCTGGTATTACAGAAAACACATTGTTCAACTCTTGCTCAAGAGTTTATCCCTCTTTTTTTTTTGAAAAAAAACTTGTCTTTCATTGAGGAGAAAGGAAAGAATACACATGCATACAAAAGAGGAAAAACTCACAAAAAAGGAGCCAAATGATGAAAAGGGGTTCCAATCAAGAGAGATAAGAGCAAGCGAATAATTACAAAATAGCCGAGGCCCAAAGAGAAACAGAGAATCTAACAAGAGACCAAACATTGCCAAAAAGACTATCACGCCCTTTGAAGATTTTGTTGTTCCTCTCAGTGAGGAAGGGTTGGTCAAGCAATGGAAAATAGAGACACAAGAAAAACCTTTGAAAAGGCTAGGAAACCAAAGGCGGGAGTCATCTCTCCATGGTCTCAGGCAAATAGAGGCAAGAAGAGCCAAGACATTTGGCATTTCTCCATTTGTCAATGGACAACGAAAGCCCAAGGAGAAGACAGGAAATCCTTCTAACCGAATATCGAAGCAACCGTAAGACTCCTGAAGGAGGATAAATGATTCAAACGAAGAATAGGGAGCAGAGGGGTTTGTCCCACAACCATTTGTCTTCCCAAAAATAGGTACCCCTCCTGTCACTAATGTCAGCATGAATAAATGAAGAAAGAAGAGAAACAACAGATGTAATCACTTTCCACGGGTTTTTGAAAGTGCTTTTTAACCCCTCATTGAGTCACCGATCCACTCACAGGGACGAGGCCCGTACTTGCTAACAATAACCTTATGCCAAAGGGTACAGATGTGATGATATTATCGCTAGAGCCATTTAGCCAACAGGGCTGTGTTTCTTGTCCTAACTTTTCCGATACCTAAACCCCCCAAGTCCAAAGACCTAGAGACCACCTGCCAAGGGTACTGCTAAGAGTTTATCTCGGGGTTGCTGCTGCGCATTTTTTACTTATATGGTGCCATTTTTGTTCATAATATTGCTATCAGATTTTGTATTGATTACTAATCTTCGTGAACACTGCTTGGGACTTAATTAATATAGGAGGCATGTACATATCCATCTTTATCATCCTGAGACTATCTATTTCAACATCAAAAGTCCACTGTGCATGTTTCTTTTAATTTGGATGTAACTGGCATATTTATCTGTTTTTACCCAATATCTTTTCTTTAGCCAATAAGTTCATGTGGATCAATGGGAAACTGTTATCTCCATATAATTGATATTGTTTTTATCACATTGAAATGTGTTATTATTTGCCTGTTATCTTACATTGATTTTCAAGTTGGCTAATATTTATGTTTTCTACTGAATGATAATTGTTGATATTGTATTTGGATTATGATAGCTATTGTTGGAGATATAACGCCATCTGATGGTGTGCCAAAAGAAGAAAAGAGCAGAAGAGAATCAGCAGCTTTACATGAAATGTGCCAACTTCTTGGTGGAGGCATGAGAGGTACGAAAATATTCTTAGATTTGGGTTTGGTTAATGGGCGGAAAGTAGTTGTGTTAATCATGCTCCTCTCTTTTTGGTTTCTTTTCGTTTTCTTTTTTCTTTTTAAATATTTACAGCCGAAGAGATCAAAGAACTTTGGGCAGAGTATGAAAACAATTCTTCATTGGAGGCGAATCTTGTGAAGGACTTTGATAAAGTATGTTGTCTTAGTTTCATCTTCATAAACTATCCGCAGATTGTATTTTGTGTTGGTTATATAAGATTTTTTTTTTCTTTTTTAGTACCATAAATGTAAAGGTAAGTATTTGAACCTCCAACTTTTAAGGAACGGAGTAAATGTCTTAAATGTTTATGCTTATGTTGGTGGTTACATTAGATTAAGAACAGGCCTTTGCTGAATGTGGTGTATTTTGTAGGTTGAATTGATTCTTCAAGCATTTGAATATGAAATAGGTAACTCCGTAACTTCGTCTAACTTGCACTATTAATAAATGTTAGCGGTTTGAAATTTGATATTTGACATGAATTTAATTACATTGGCAGAACATGGGAAGGTGCTGGATGAGTTTTTCCATTCAACAGCTGGTACATTTCTACTTGTTATATGCCCTTCTAAGTTAAACTATTGATTTAGTCAACAAATATAGATGGTTGCCTTTTTCCCAATTTCAATTACATTCTTGATCTTTTGGTTTTTATTTTATCAAGTCCAACCTGTTAGCATCATTACTTAAATATTCATATGACATGCTTATCAGATTAATGCATGATAATTCGACACAATATGGCAACGGGTAATTAAAGATGAGGCTACTTGAATAAAATAAGGGTGGGGTGGTCAAAGAACAAGGTTTTAAATATATTCACCTATCCACTCTTCAAATTTTACGACGCATCGTTCTTATTTTATCTTGCTAGTTTTCTCCCCTGTGCTACATCATGCCAAACGATTAGTCTATTTTTTCATGTCATTTCAATATAAATACTTAAGTGGCATGTAGTTATTGGAATCAAAATAAAAGCCCCAGAAACCTGATTGAAATTTGTTAATGCTTTTAGAGACAGAGCTAACTGCAAATGAATTTGTTATTGCTGCATTTTCAGGAAAATTTCAGACTGATGTAGGAAAGAGTTGGGCAGCTGAAGTATTGTCCAGAAGAAATTCTAGATTGACAAACAGCCATAATTGATCTTCTAGGTACTTCTTTTACTGTTCATCCAACTTACATATACAAGTTATTAGAAAGTTGGAATTTGTGTATCTTAGAACAACACACTTCTGGTGATGGCATCTTAAATGCCTCCAAATCTTTACAGCAGCTTAACCCACCATTTGCTGCTAATGAATTTGAAAAGAAAGGGAGTAAAAAAAGGGAAATAAAGAATAATAATGTTGAAATACTGCTTTTTTCACTAGGATCTGATCAAGTTGAAAACCAAGTTCATTTGTCTATGAGTTTTGGCATTTAAGAAGTAGGTAGGAAAATTTGTTTGTTCAAATTCAAAACCCAATGTGTCAAAAGCCAGATTGAATCTTGAATCAAAACGCAGCAAAGTTCGGGAGAAGTGGCTTTAGTTATTATTATTATTATATATTTGTATATGTAGGATACTTGGGTTAAATTATAAATTTAATTGGTAACTATTTAGTTTTTAATATAAAAAAATTTGAATTATGTATTCGGATGTTTAACTTGAATTTGAATTTAATGAGTTCATGTCATTGACTTTTTTTTCAAAAAAAAATAATAATAATAATAATTATTAAGGTAATAGTTTTAAATCGTAAAATTGTTGAAAATATTTTCAAATATATTAAAATGTAAGTCTATCATCTATCGATATTTATTAATGATAGATGTCGATAGATGTCGCTAAATAAGTTGGTTCATTTTTCTATATATGAAAAAACAATCCTAAAAATCATATAAATAAATAAATGTAAGCTTCCTCAGTTTGAAAGGATGGAAAGCTTTCCCCTCTTTGATAATATTATGTCACAAATCTATTATCTTGTCATTAATACTAACTTTTGAAAAGATAAAATGTTTTTTTTGTTTTTTTTTGACACTTGGATTTCAGATGACTACTAGGAATAAACTAATTTCTAGAACTTATAATTTGTATGAACTTGCGGAGTTTGAAAATTTGGTAATTTTGAAATATTAGTTTCATGTAAATATATATAAATTCTTAAGAGGAGAAAATTTTCTTTCATTATTGAATAAAATGATCTTATTTAATGATACTAGTCCTTCAGCACGTGAAATTGTCAATTTGCTAGAAAAAACTGAATTAAGGTCAACATTTATCGATCCTGTAATGAAAATGAGTATAATCGTAATGTGATTCTATTGATAGATCAATTGTAATAGGCCACAATTAAAACTATAATCGAGTTGTTCTTATCATGTTTATTGAAAATTATGTTATTATCATCCTTTAGGTTCCAACGACAACAGTAATAGTAAGTATGACAAATTCATAATTCTCATGCTATAATAGTAATAATAGTGATAATCATAATAGTGATGTTATCGATGCATTTTTTAAACTCAATTGAATTAAATATCTTTCACTTGTCAATCATATTGTAATTTTTATTACAGATTTGAAAGTGGATCCAAATATCAATAATGGATATAGAATACAAGAAAAAAACATCGAATGAATTAAATGGAACCTACTTTTCAAATTGTTGTTTCTTTTGGGGGAAATGTGATCTAATTGAAAATAAAATTCACGAAATTCAAATAATTTATTTAAAAATTAAAAAAAAATATTGAATCATATAAACAACATTCAATTGTGTGTTTAATTTAATCCTTAAATTTTTTTTTAAAAAAAATATCTTAACATTTTATGTTTAAAATAAAATAATATTTTCCCGTGTTTATTTTTAATTTTTAATGCATCCTTGCTTTAATTAATATTTTCCCTTATTTAATTTATGCTGGGATACTTCAGGTTATATATATATATATATATTCATATTTTATACTCGCGTTTTTAAAATGTGAGGATTTGTAACGAAAACAACAATGATTTTTTAATAACTTTCAAGTTATAATAAGTTATAAAAATATTAATGATATACTGAAAAATGATAGTTGACTTGAGTATAGCTGTTGATTGAGAAATTTCAATCAACTATAATTTACCTTATTATTTTTTTAAAGAAAAAATCTTATAAATATAAAAATTCTAAAAATATTTAGACTTTATAGTAGAATTTTTTTTAAAATAATGTTTTTAATAAATAATGACAAATATAGGGTTGGGGGAAATATTTTCAAAAATAGATGTTTTGGAAAAGTATCGACAGATTTAGGGTAGTGAAATCGTGTACCTGGTACACAATTTCCATGTGGCGAGTCCATTTATGGTCAGCTGACTGGTTGACCGGTCAAGCAAACTTGTGTACCTGGTACACGAGTTCGCTTATGAATTTTACAATTAATAGTTCTTTTGAGTTTTAGAAGATTTGCATAATGAGTTTATGTTTATGTTTGTATTATTTTTTCGTTTGTATTAATAGTTCTTTTGTTTAAAGTATAAAAATTAGGTTCAACATCAGAATTTTATCAGAGCATGCATAATTGAGCTTAGAACATTATATGGTTCAAGGTTCAAAGTTGGATTGAGAGAGCGAGATTGAGAAAGTGAGATTGTAAGAGAGAACGAGATTGTGAGAGAGAGCGAGATTGTAAGAGAGAGCGAGATTGTGAGCGAGAGCGAGATTGAATCTGCCACATGGATTAAACGGTCAACCAGTCAGCTAACGTGGTTTGCCACATGGAAATCGTGTACCGGGTACACGATTTCACTACCCTAAATCTGTCAATACTTTTCCAAAATACCTATTTTTGAAAATATTTTCCCCTAACCCTATTTTTGTCATTATTTATTAAAAAATATTATTTTAAACAAAATTCTTTATAGTATAAAGTTCCAAAAGTGCTAGAAATATTTTTTTTATACTTAAAAAGGCCTCTTTTTTCTAATGATGATAAAATTACATATTAATTTGAGGATCAATTACAAATAATGACAGGTCATAGAATAATGAGCAACTAAAATTACATTTATGATTTTTTAAGTGTTTTTTTATAGTACAATTGTGAACTAGGGATCCAACCTTCTACCTTTAAGGAGGAAGTTTATGCCAATTACCATTGAACTAAGCTCACATTAACATAATTTTTAAGTGTTTAATGATTAATCTCTCCTTAATTTGTATAATTTTTAAAATTACCTAGATGCCTCAAAAGTCATCTAGCTTACTACTATTAGGAAAATTGTTAGAAATAACACTTTTAAATCCCTTTGGATTTTGGTCCAACAAAACCAACGTGTCAATGACCCAATAATGGCAATGAAAATATGCTTGGTATAGAATTCGTGCATATCACTACAGATACCGTTAAGATCATCGGGGAGGAACTTAAGATGACTCAAGATCGCTAGAAGAGTTATGTTGACAAGCACCAACGGGATTTGGAATTTGAGGTGGGAGATAGAGTTTTCTTAAAACATTCTCCTTAGAAAGGTTGCTATGTTTTGGTAGAAAAGGAAAACTTAGTCCAACATACATAGTGCTGGGTTTTTATGTCCTAAATCTCGGGAAGATTAACGCCGAGATCAGTGAATTCTCGGGCGGATCAATATCGAGATTTTATATATTTTCCATATCTTACATACATACATATATATATATATACATACATATATATATATATATATCTTTCCCAAAATTTAAAAATCAAAATGCAATCACTCATCTGAAAAATCTAATTGGTAAATTCATTTGAAAATTTAGAAATTCATATAATCATGAAAACAGAAATTGGTCTAAAATTACATAAGAATTGAATATAATATTCAATAAAGATAACCGAATTTGGAGAAAATTTGAAAATATATAAGATTTGGATAGATTATCTAATATTTAAAAAATTACTAAAATCTCGACATTTTATCTCTCCGAGATGTACCCAAAAAGGCTAAAAGGGTCAAAATAATCGATAAGCTAGAAAAAGTAAATTTTTTTAACTAAATCTCGATGGTTGATCTCGTTTGAGATCTATTGAGAAAACTAGTTTAACTACTTTTCAAAAAGCGTGCTAGTTTTGAAAGATGGAAAGTTGATGGTATTATTTTTGACAATTTCCCCTTCCAAATCTAGCCGCCACCACTGTTGATCAACTTCAACGACCACATCCACCAACTTCGACAACCTGTAGCAGATCCAAGAATTTTATGTGGGGGACAATATGTAAAAGAGCTATAAAAAAATATATGTAGAAAAAAAAAGTATTCATAACTTCATAGATTAATTAATTTAATACATATTACAAATGTTCTCTATGAATTTTCTTGTTTTGATATCATCCATGATAACTTTCTTATCTAACATATCAAATAAATATTTTTTTAATATATGCTTGCTTGTGAATTGTGAATGATATGATATGTATATTTCGATGAGGGATGAAAAAATTATATTATAGTTTTGACTTTGAAATTAATTAAAATAAATTTATACATATGCAATATGAATATCAAAATTGCTTCAGAAAAAATGAACAATACCCTTTGAATAGAATGTCGTTGAAAGTGAGAATTTAGGTTGGAAAAAAATCTATAAATAATAGAAACTATTGTTGTTTTTTTCTTCTTTTAAATTTTTGTTAAGGTGTCTGCTAGGAAATTTTAGTCAATGTCTTTTTTATTTTATTTATTTATTTTTTTAGATAAAATACCATTTTGGTATTCATACTTTGTAGTTTGTTCAATTTTAGGTTATATATTCATATACTTTCAATTGTCTAATTTTAGTCTCCATACTTTCAATAAATCTAAAATTTAGTCCCTCAAATTAATGTCTATGCAAGAAAATAAAGTATGTGAATATATTTTCAAAATTTATAGTAAAAATATCAGAAATAATACAATTTTTTTAAAAAAATTAGCAATAAACTAACATTAGGTCAAATTTAAGATTTATTGAAAGTATAAATACTAAAATTGAACAAACTTCAAAGTATGGGACCGAAATGTAATTTAACCTTTTTGGTTATCCTATATTCCTTTTTTGTTATTGGGCAACCTACACACTACACTACACGTGCAAGGCAAGGAGCGACACAGTACACGTGCAGGAAATTAGCAAAATTCAATTTTAAAGTTGTAAAAATTAAGAGTTGATTTTATATTATAATGTTAAACAATACTCGAAATTTGTCGATTTGCACAATAAAGAATTTGTCCAGGGCAGCGTGGGTCTGCCGATGGCAGTGACGACCAACTCCGACAACCATTATTTTAAATTATTAATTAAATAAAATATACTACTAATAAATTCTAATAGACTTAATATCAATAAAATGATATACCCACGTTATTCTTTAAATAATGAATGACAATTATTTGATTACTACATATATACTTAAATATCAATAAAAAGGATGGTGATTGACGTCTGATCAGCTCATGTAAACTTGAAATGTCAATAAAATAATATATGCATGCTTTAATTCAAAATAAGTTGTTGGTTGATGTTTGATTTAGAATTGATATATTGTTGATGTACTTGAAATATCAATAAAATGTTCCATTATTAATTTCAAATAAGGATCGAGTGTATCAATAAAATGATACATTACTTATTTTAAAATGAGTTATTGATTGATGTTTGTTTTACTATTGATATATTGTTGATGTACAGGTAATATCAATGAAATTAATGTTGATTGTTGTGAGATATATTATTGATACACTTGACATATCCATAAAATGATACACTCTTTTTTTAATTCAAGTAAATACTAATTGATGTGTCACACCCCTCCCCAGATTACTCTACTAATCCAAGAAGGAATGTGAAGATAGTAATTGCCACCCTCTTATGACAACTACTACCGATATATTTCCTTGAATCTGTACCTCTTGTACCTGACAAACAGTTTATATCTCACAACAGATCATTACCATATATTCAATACAACTTAAACATACAAATTCTTATATCATAGAAAACCGTATTTACATACATCGCCATTAAGGGGGTAAAAGTAAGTTTATTTACAACAGTCCCTCAAAATTCTACTCTTTTCTCCCATGACATGAACATAAGACTTAAGTTTGTATAACACATGATGGGTCACCTAAGCTTCAGGTTTTCTGAGGTTCTTGAGAAGTGATTGACTGGCAGATTTGCTAGGTCTCGGGACGTTGACCGCTAATTGGGGAGGAAAATATTTAAAAGAATGAGCTTAAAATGCCTAGTGAATGACTATTTTAAAAGAAAGATGCTTTTTTACAAACATAACGTAAAACATTTATATTCTCACTTTAGGATTCGAGAGTAAAACGGTAAACATAGAATCATAGCATATAAAGATTTTGGGTTAAAATTCATCATTATTTTCTGTAAAGCAGCTCTGCTCATTTACTTGAACATGAGGGAGAGCTCTTTTACTCAATCTCTAATAACCTTAGCTGAGGGGAGCCATTTTGCCCAATCTCATCAATTTTGACAACATAGATCTTATGTGCACATAGAACTACCAAACCTTCGGTAACAAGGATCTCCATATAGTTGGGTACTTTACCATATCTTCGATACCATGCTTAAGAGTAGGTTTTACATACAAGCATAAATCATTTTAATTTTACATAAATTCTTATCATACCACAACGTACTCATCATGCTATAAGAAAACCTTAAATAGCTTAGTCAAATGCTAAAATATGACATACAGCCTAATTGGAACGCATAGAGGTTATATATGAAATATGTCTTTAAACTATCAATCAGGTGTACTATGTCAATTTCTAGTACTTAAAACATGTGTTGGGAGAATCAAGTAAAAATCAACCATGCGTTAGAAGCTCACTAGGAAAACACTTAGCAAATATTTGAAAACTAGCCACTCATTGTCTTTGAGTTATTTCCTCATAAGATTGTAGGCCTCCTTTATAAGTTGCCCTGTAAAGTAATAAGAGCCTTTGGTTAATGTCGAGCCCCCTCTTGAGGATAACTTCACTAACAAAATTTTAACATATGCTAAATCCAAGTGTAGTTCAAACACATCATCTTATTCCTTTTTACTCGACGCATCCCTAGTACATAGGTGCTTAACACGTTACGACACAACCCAAAATTTACCTTGTAATTGATCAAGTGGGTGGTAGCACGCACATGGAATCCCTTGGCATCAGACACGTCTGCCTCGCCTATTTGCATGTTCGCCCACACTTAGCCTCAGCCGATCAACTGCTTGCTTATACATGGGTTGCAGCTGCCTGCTTGTTCATCCAACAAAAATTCCAGATTTAACTTTTAGCTTGAATAACTTAAATTGTAGACTTAATCTCATGAAGTTTCCTTCTAAGGGCTTATTCCCATACATCTTAACTAGCATACTTTAAAATTTTTTCCTCTGATTCCTCTCCACGAGCTTGGAATTTACCAATATTTACAACTTGTCCAAGTAGCCTAAGATTCTCAAATACTTGAGGAATTCTTTGACCTTCAACTCAATTCCATGGGAATTTTTTTCCGGCAGTCTTGAATTAGTTCCTTCACCGTTTTCAGCTTCAAGTTGACAGCAACTCTTCTTTCGTAGCATGTATGAAATGCCCAAACCAAGCTCTTCAACTCAAACGTCTTTTTGTACTAAGGCTGCATGACCAACTAACTTTCTTAGGATGACAACTGAGGCACTAACCCTACTTAAGTTATCTAACCACACTACTTAGCCCACTAATTCAGTGATTAAGCTAGGTGCTTAAGTCTTTTACCAATGCCCAGGTTACGTCCAAGCTAGCCTTCCATTTCGATCAATGCATACCTCAGCTACCGCCGCACATCTTTGCTCAACGCATCACTAACCAACGCATGTACTGACTTTAACTTAGACACTCATGCTTAAGCCTGCCGATCCTCAACACCCCCTTAACCTCTAATACATCTCGACGTCTATCATGCGTTCACCTAGGCAAACTCAACTGCCATCATATAGTCATCTTAGACTTTTACTATCCTCCAAGTAGTCGTAGATGCATGCCTCCCATTAGACTTAGCCAATTTCCTCCCTTAAACTCTTGAGCCTGTAGGAAAATCATGCGTTCCTTATTTCTAATTTTTTTTTATTTCCATCTAAGTGTTAGCTCCCCTATCTCACTTTAGAGCACAACTTCTAGCACTTAGAAAAATTCCTACTTCCTTTTAGCTTGGCTTCACACATACCTCCCTTTGCCTTAACCTCCCCAAATTCCTCTACTTTCACACACATACCCATATAGTCTTCCATATAAGTTCAACTATCACAAACGTTGTAACTACATGCTCACAGAAATTTAAAAAAACACAATTAGGATAATTAAACACATAATTAGGAGGAGTTAAACATAATTAACTAGTAAGATAAATTTAGGGGTTTATAATTTACCTTCCTTTTAGAGAAATTTCGTCCTTGAAATTTGCCTTAAGCTTTAACATATGAACAGGTGTGGATATTTTCTTTTCATCTACTCCTTAGCTTCCCACGTGACTTCCTCTACTCCACGGTTCTTCCATAAGACCTTAACCAATGGAATAGTCTTGTTCCTCAACACTTGTTTTTTTCTATCTTGAATCTGAACTGATTTATCTTGGTACGATAAATTTTCCTTTAACTATACTAGCCAATCTTAAAGAATATGGGTAAGATCTGGTACATAATTTCTCAACATAGATACATGGAAAACATCATATATCTTGGATAACTCAGTAGGTAAAGCTAACATGTAAGCTGCTGGTTTGATTCATTCAACTATCTCGTAGGGTCATATATATTTTGGGCTTAACTTACTTTTACTGCCAAACCTTAGTATCCCTTCCCATGGTGATAACTTAAGAAATACTTGATTTCTGATTTCAAACTTGAGCCCTCTTCTTCTTCTATCTGCATAACTTTTCTATCTATCTCGAGCTGTTTTCAAATTTTCTCTTATTAACTTAACATTTTCTAATATTGTTTGTACCAACTCTGGCCCTATCAACTGTCTTTCACCAACCTCATTCCACAAATTAGGGTTCTACATGGTCTCCCGTACAAGGCTTCATATGGAGCCATGCCAGTGTTGGAGTGATAATTGTTATTATATGAAAATTCTATCAATGGTAAGTGTGCATCCCAGCTTCCTTTAAACTGTAACACACAAGCCTTCGACATATCCTCCAACGTCTAGATAGTTCATTCTGACTATCCATCCACCTGTGAATGAAATGCTATACTAAAATGTAACTTTGTACCAAACGCCTTCTGTAAACTAGGCTAGAACTTTGAGGTAATGATATTTTCTGGGTATTTCTAATAATATCAAGTGTTATTCCTATACCACACACGAATCCAACCAATCACAACTAGCCCGAGAGAGTTTCCACTATCCATTCCGAGTTATATTAGTGATAGCACAATCATCCCAACTGTCGAATCTCGTGCAGCAGGAAGAAACAAAGACACAGGGAATGGGTTACCTACTCTTAACGGTCAAAGTGAACCCTTTCATTCCAACAATCCCTGTTTGATGCAATGGATATTGGAGCCCCAAACTGGCTCATAACTCAATCAACATACATTTTAGTTAATTGATCAAGGATAGATGTGGCTCTGATCGGCAAAAATTTTGCCCTTTTGGTCATTAACAAGCACCCAAATACCATCGTAACCACTAGGTGTCTTGGGTAGGCCAAAAAAAAAAATCCATAGTCATATGGTTCCCATTTCCACTTAGGTACATGAAGTGGGTTAAGCAAACCTACAGGTCTCTAATGCTCTAGCTTAACTTGCTGACAGATCAAGCATCTATCTACATAACTAGTTATATCCTTTTTTATTCTAGGCTACTAGTAAGACCTCTTTAATGTCCTGTACATCATAGTGCTACCTGGGTGCATAGCATATGCTGAACTATCGGCCTCTTCTAGCATTGCATTCTTCAATACCTCATTATTAAGATTACATAACCTGCATCCCTTCATCAAGGTTCCAACCTGTCTAAAAAACATAGTATGATCTCTATCGTTGACTAACTTCTTCAACTAATGCTAATTCTCTTTCTTTAAAAATATAGAAGAAGGGAGTCTATGCCCCAATGTCCGTCATAAAAGGGCCAAGCCATAACAGATGAGAAGCTTTACGACTCAACTCTAACATAATTACTCTAAAATAGCTGGCTCTTTTAGGTACTTGAATATTTTCCAACTGTTCTGGACCATTTACGGTTATTGCTTCTATAAACATAGTAGTTAAATAATCCCAACGTGTTATATAAGGTAGAGTATGTTGTTTGAGCTTTGATAATCTCATCTACTAATGTAGGCCTTACCTGGAAAATGAGCTATCATTTCTCCCAAATGGTCTACTATCAGTGCTAAATTAACTCCCCTAAGTTCCTACAATAACCTTCCCCTTAGAGAACTCAACACATCTCTAGAGTAGCTCGACATCCTGCTCAAAGCATCTACTACCATATTAGCTTTACCTGGGTGGTAGTCAATGGTGAAATCATAATCTTTAATTAACTCTAGCCATCGCCTATGTCTCAGGTTTAGTTCCTTCTGATCAAAAAAGTATTTTTAACTCTTATGTTCTGTAAAGATGTGACATTTCTCACCATATAGGTAATGTCTCCAAATCTTCAGTGCCAATACCACAGCTGCTAATTCTAAATCACGAGTAGAGTAGTTACCCTCATGCTTCTTCAATTGTTTAGATGCATATGCTACTACTTTTCCATCTTGCATTAACACACATCATAACCCCTGTCTAAATGCATCAGAGTAAATCTTAAATTCTTTCTCTGGAATTGGAAGGGTTAGGATTGGTGCATTCACCAATCTTTGCTTCAAATCTTGAAAACTTTGTTCACAACTATCTATACATTCAAACTTCACATCCTTTCTAGTTAAACTAGTTAATGGAAGGGCTATTTTTGAAAAGCTCTCTACAAACCTGCTGTGGTAACTTGCTAACCCGAGGAAACTACGTACCTATGTCACTGAGGTAGATACTTCCACTTAACTATAACTTCTGTCTTTTAAGGATCAAAGCTAACACCTGCCCGACACTACGTGCCTCAAAAACACCACCTGGTTGAGCTAGAACTCGCATTTGTTGAATTTATCATATAGCCGCTTCTCGCGTAATGTTTGCCAAACTATCCTCAAATGCTCTATATGCTTTTCTCTGCTATAAGAGTAAATTAGGATATCATCTATAAAAAAAAATTATAAATTGATCTAAGTATGGATGAAATATCATGTTCATCAAATCCATAAATATCGTTGGGGCATTAGTTATGCCAAATGGCTAACCAGAAACTGATAATGCCCATATCTAGTCCGAAAAGCTATTTTAGGGACATCTGATTCCCTAATTTTCAACCGACAATAACTCGATCTCAAATCGATCTTGGAGAACACGGATGCTTCCCTCAGTTGATAAAACAAGTCATCAATACGAGGTAATGAATACTTATTCCGTATAATTACCTTGTTCAACTGCCTGTAATCAATGCAAAACCTAAGGGTGCCATCTTTCTTCCTCACAAATATAATTGGCGCTCCCTAAGGTGACACACTAGGCCTGATATAGCTTTTATCTACTAGTTCCTACAACTGAGCCTTCAACTCCTTCAACTTAGCTGGTGAAGTAACCTCAAATGCATGGAGGGACCACCGACAACTGCAACGAGCAATGTGAAAAAGTTGTCTGACACGTCTGTGTTGTGACCTTGAATGGCAGGGAATGTTCTCTCGCGTCTAGCTATATAAGCAGTGACCCTGAAAGATAGAGGGGAGTCGGTGGTAAATCATTCATTTTCCTTGGAATTCAGATAAATCCTTCTTGGAACCCTCACGACGTGAACTGGATAGTTTGAGAGAGTCATCTTCTTCCTCCATCCATCATTACCACTACCGCATAGCAAAGAAGCATACCCAAGTTCAAGCAGGCTGAGCAAGACATTGTCACTGGAAGTTTGTGCATTATTTTTCCTCCATCATCTTTCTTTTTCTCTATTCTATTCTTTAATTTATAAAACATGAACTCATCTCTTTCATCATCTATAATACTTTTACTTCTTCTTTTACCCTGAGTAGCTAAATCATTAGTGGGTTGGGGTGAGTTATCATCTTTCTGACGAACATAATAAGAGTAGAAGTTCATTTTGCTCAATGCATTGGTATTTCTAATTCTTGATTCCATCTAACTAATCGAATCAAGTGGTAATAGTTAACCACTCGAGAGAGTAAGTGGTTGTGGATTTCATTAATCAAAATAAGAAGTAGCTTTAGAGACAAAGACAACTTTATGTTTAAATAACCTAAAGCATGCATCATAGAAATATGAAATGTATAGCTAACTCACCGAAAGGTGGAGGATTTCTTTGGTTATGAACATGAACGAAAACTTGATATTATGTTCAACAGATTGATGGTATTCATCTCAATCCCACTTCCCTCATCTACATATTTTTCTTATATTTTCATCCTACTTCTTCACAGTACACACTCACTCAACTTCCATCGTCACTGAACTTTCTATTTTTCTGTTTTCTTTATATTTTGAAACTTCATATGAACATCGTTAAACTTTGGTCTGTGAACCTGAGTAGAACATCATTACTAGATTAGTTGGAACAAACATAAATCCACATGTTCGACGTTAGTCCTCACTAAAAAATACTTCTTACTAAGTCTATATTTAGACTTTTTAAAAGAAAACTTGTGGTTGTAGTAGATTTATTCCATAATTATTTGAGCACTGTATATGAGATAACACCAATTTAACAAGATCCAGCCAATATCCACCCACAAAGATCAACGAATGTGAAGCTGAAGATTAAACCTTGAGAACATGCATTCCAAGGCTTGAATTAAGTACACAAAAAGAAAGAATAAAAAGAACCATACGTTACAAATTCAACCAAATATTACTCAAAACCAATTCAAATGCAAGAACTTACTCTATTATTAATGATTGAAATGCATATTACTTGTGGCGCATCTTCAATTTCTTGATATCATTCAATTCCAACATTTACATTTTAAAATAAAATCACTTCTGATAAAAAAAAAATTAAAAAAGAAAGATTAATAAGTCCAGAGTTACTTGTTCTTTAATTAGTTTTATAATTTCAAGAAGCCACTTAGTTTATCTTTAGATATTTATGTTTAACTCTTAAACAAAATTTAGATTCTCAGATACTCAATAGTCATGATCAACTAGATTATAGCTAGTAAAAACATGTATTCTAAATCTTCATTCTAATCTCCACTATCACATGTTTTCGAATTAATAGAAAAAAAAAAGTTTTGGAAAATATTTTTCAAAGTTCAAATAAATGGATATTTGGGATAATTCATGTTTTTTTTTTTTTTTTTGACATATCATGAGCTGATCAAGGTGATCTTAGAAAGCTTATGAAGGAAAGTATCATTTTTCTATGATTCTAGAATCCAGACTTTGCTTAGATTTGGCAGTCTTGGTCCATGAGACCCCAAAAGGAAAGGCATATAGTTTGCCTTGCTCTTCAACTTTAACATTACCAAATCTTATCTGTCAAACCCATATGGATGCTACAGAAAAAGTTAGATTTGAAGTTAAGCAATGATGTAAAGGAAAATTCCATTTTGCTACTTTCTTTGCATTCCCAACCACATATCAATCATCTTTGCTTTACCCTTTCTAATACCTCCCCTTAACCCAAATCCATTTTCAAGACAGGGAACTAATTCCTCAACAAGCAATGTCTTCCTTTTTTTATCATGTTCTTCTTTGCCATCGCTCCCTTCCTTTCAACCATTTTCCGCAACCATGGAAGATACGAACACGCTAGCGGCCGACTGCATTGTCATATGCTGTTGCTGCCAATGCCTGGCATTGCAGATCGTTCTCCTTTTGTTACTCAAGCTTCCGTGGAAACTCGTTCGAAAGACTAGAGAGTTTGCAAAGAGAAGGCTAAGAATGAGAGAAAAAGAGGAAAAGATGGTAGGGAAAGAAAAGGGTAGTGATTATAGAGATAAGCTTAAAGGAATTAGTAATGGAAGATGTATGAGAAGTGAAGAAAATGGGTTGGGCTTGAGTTGTATGGAAGAGATTGAGAAGGTTATGCAGGATTTGCATGAGAAAGGAGAGTTTGGTTTTGGAAGCTTTTGGGGACATGGTAATTCAATTTCAGGTTCCTGCAGAGATGAACAGCAATATAGTCCTACAAATGTACAGTATCAATTAATTCAAGTAATTCCTTCTACATGAGATGGCCTTTCTATTTCTCTATTTATATCCATTCTTCATTTCCTGCTGTTTTCCTGAAAAAAGTGACCAATACATTAGAAATAACTAACATAAGCAAAGAGAGGAAGAAAGGCATAACCTAGTACATAAACCTTTTTTTCTTTCTTTTCTTTTCTTTCTTTTTTTCCCCTTTCTTTTGTATATGAGGGAGGGGGAGAGGCACAAACTTTGAATAGTCTGTGAATCTATGAGGAAAAAAATTATATTGAAATAAAATTAAAGAACCACAAGGAGGGCAGCTGATTATTCTGGCATAAAGACATGAACTATAGCTGATCTCTGAGCTGTCTATTGTACAAAGTACATGATAATTTTGAACAAAATCCTTCCTTACGAGGAAGCCAAGAATAATAACTTTCCAATCATTGCATCACAAAGCAGATTGATGCATCTGTACAAATCAGTCAATGTAGCAACTTCCAAATATAAACATACAGCAATCAATCTGCATCTCTGAGAAAGAACATACTATGATTTTTCTCTTCTTATTCTGGCTGCCAACCGAGCAGTGAAGCCCACAGTTGTTGGTCTCAACGAGCTTTGCCTGACCATATTGACAAACTCGGGATCATCTATCTGCCCCTGACCATCGTGCCTTATCCATTGTATTTTTTCATGGTACATGGGAAAGAAATTCAACTGTAATGCTGAGTATATGAAGAATGGAGTGAGAGTAGAGATCACCACAAATATCAGGAGAACCCAATAAGATGCAGCAGGAGCAAGGGCTTCGAGAAACACGCGATATGCATTTGTCGAAATGCTGGCAGGAAAGGCTCCATATATCATCAGAAAAAGGTACCAGATAAGGATTGAAGCCCAGATGAAAATATGTTGTAACAAAGTGAAGTAGCTAACAGAGAGTGCCATCTGCAAGTTGACAACCCAAACAACACATGACAGCATCGTTGCTCCGAGAATATCCCTCCCCACGGTTTTCCCTTCGGGATTAAATGCTTGATGCTGCATTCCACTTGTGCAGAAAAAGAAAATGATCAACGCACTACACAGACCATTAAACATCCAGCCGAGTATCCTAACCCAGCTGAACAGGACATTCTGCACACCTTGTTGGTACAACATAGGAAACTGCCACATCAAATGCAAGGGTTTAGAATACGTCGATCAGACCGGAAACTATCTTTTAAAGATAAAGTGAGATGTAAGCTTAGTTTTAGTTTATTTCAGACTTAAATTTTCAATATTAGATAATATGAGGTCTTATCGAAACCAAATGGTATGAGAGGAGTCTTCAATCTATCTTATAAAGAGTGTGAGGTCCATTGAATTTTTCAAGGTGAGATCCTCAACATGTCCCCTCAAGATGGTACCTCTTTTGGATTCACCATTATTGATCGGATCCCAATTTTTTTTTTTTTTTTTTTATTAGACCAAATACCCGTTTGGATTTTATGAGCTCTGATACCATATTAGATAACATAAGACTCCATCTCAAAAAATCAATTGGCAATGAGAGAAATGACCCATCTATTTTATAAAGAATGTGAGGTTCCTAGAATTTTTCAGTATGGGATCCTCAACCTTCAAAGGGTGCTGAGAATTCATAATGTATAATTATTATTATTTTGCAATGGTCTTCTAGGTGTATATATAATGCATACATGCATACTATAGAACTAGGAATTAATAGCCCCCCCACAAAACCAGGAAAAAGAATGGCACATTTTTACCTTGAGGCAGTATCTTGCAGACACGTCTTGGTCAAACACCCCGAGAGCCACAACTGGCAGAGATGAGAACACGACGTTGTAGAGTGACATAAACCAGTCGTTATATGCAGGTTGTCCAGAGAACGAAGCGTATGCCTCATATAAGAAAAGCGTAAAACCAAATGTGAAATTCTTGTAGAAAAAGTAGCAAATCTGCCAAAAAGAAAAGCCGGCAAATAAGAGATGTTAGAAGAGAGAAAAATTACTTTCTGAAAATAAGATTTGACTAAAAGTTTTATATATGAAAGTCGGAGTATCCATCTTGGTGAATGGAATTACCATTGATGATAATCTCCTGTAACACCAATGTCCATGCACAAGTAGAAGACGCTCCAAATATCTGAACTGAGCAATTGCAATATCACTCGACATGACTGCCTGAGGTGATCAAATGTGACGAAATGCAACAGAAAATATTAGATACAGAACAAAAGGCTAAAGTAAATAACTTGGCACAAATAGCATAATAGGTGCGTTCATGCCTGCATCCCTTCGGCACCACTGATTCCAACTCCAATATCTGCTTCTTGAAGCATCCCAACATCATTTGCACCATCACCAATTGCTAATGTTGTTTTCCCCGTTGCAAGTTTAACCAACTTAGTGACCTGAATTTTATTTCCACATTGTTGAGACAATGAAATTTGAAATGACGCTTTCAAACATTGAGATAGAGATCTAAACAATTACCGTTGCCTTTTGCTTTGGAGATGAGCGACAACAAATAACAGACGCACATCCAATTGCAAGGTCAAGGAATGCATTCTTCACATCATCCTCTAGAGCATAAGTAAGTGATTTCCCATCAATTATCAATGCATAAACCTCAGAGCTTCCACTTGATGCAGTGAGCTGAGATCTTGCCCGAGTTATCTTGTGGACAATACCTTCTTTTGATGCCTAAAAGATCATCAGAAATCCTAAGAACATGCTATCAATTTAACCATTTAAACTATGTAGAACCACGTTGTGAAACTTCCTCTCAGTTCCAACACTACAGCTCCATCACTTCCTCAGTAAAGAAAAACTAGATTCAACATGTATATTCCATACTACACAGCAAAGTTACCAAAAATTGGAACTATTTTTATATTAACGTTTCCTAACATAAACAAAAATGCTGCTATAATTCAGGATATTAAAGTTAAGTGCTGACATTCTTAGGCCTATTTCCTGTATGTTTGGGTTTTCATTTTTGCCTTTTTGTCAAAAGCTAATGGCATTGTAAAAAAATAAAAATGGAGTAGACCGCCAGTCCGCCAGTTCACATTAGACTCTTCAATCAAGATAATAAAATAATAAAATAGCTAACATGAACATAGCTCAATTGATATAAAACATGAATCCTTGACCAATAAATCAAAGGTTCAAATCTGTCACTCCGCATAATGGTGAACTAAAAAATAATAATAATAGAATAACTAAAATTCATTATGCAGGTAATAAGAGGCCGTGGCCTGTATATAGATTTACCTTAGTGATCAGATCCTTGTCTCCCGTCCTTTCTAAGGCTTGAATTTCTGGTGTCTCCAGAGTGATAATAATCTGTTTCATTCCTTGTCTAAGCAAACTACAAGCAAAACTGCAAATTTCCAGTCTTGGGTGAGTAAAAATATTTGTCACCAACATGAAGGAAATTTTATTATTTAGAAAGCCATACCCAATATTGATTGCAGTCTCCATCTTGTCCCCAGTCAAAACCCAGATCTTAATCCCAGCTTGAGCAAGTTTGTCTATGCATTCAGGGACCTAGTAAGCACAGTGGAAATGTGGAAAAGGTTCAATTTCAAGTCCAATGATATCAGAGTCAAGAAAGTAAGAGGCTTACGAAAAAGGATGGAAGGGAACAAGGACTCAAATATAGAAGAGTAAAACATATTCTGACCCTCTCAAACCTCCAATGGAGGGAATCCTTCATTAGGTCACCCCCAAATCACAGTGTCAAGAAAAATGGTAAACCATTGATAAACCTAAGCATTCCACTCACCCCATTTTGAAGCTTGTCCTCAACTGCTGTGGAACCAAGAAGAATTAAATTCCTTTCAATGCGATCTGTTACTTTATCAATCATTGAGTCTCTCTCTGCACTAACTGAATTCTTCGCTTCATAGAATTTCCCATCAAATTCCTTGTATTCCTCCTCATCAAGTTCACGATAAGCAAGTACCAAGGTCCGTAGGCCTGCATCAGCATATTCATTGATATGCTCCTTCGTTTTCTCTTCAAATTTGGTAGCATTCTTCGCAAGCCTCTCAAACATGACACTGCATGGATATCACATTATGATGATACATTGACATAAAGTAGATGTAAGGACTTGCATGAAGATGGTATGATCACGATTCACATACCTGTCAGCACCTTTGCATAGTAATAGTATCTTCCCTTCTTCATCTCTAACTATGACAGACATCCTCTTTCGGGCGCTATTAAACTCCAAAACATTTAAAAGCTTATATGACCTGCAAAATTTAAAAATTAATAAGTAGTGCAATAGTCTTGCTAACGCCACAATTCACATAGAAACAGTGTGAGAAGAAACATTCTGACCATCCATAATTATCAATGCAAGCACATATAAGATGCAGTAAACAATCAGAATCAGGCACGCACGCTAATCCACATTTCATGCATGCGCATAAAATATATTATAGAGTTGACTGTTCAACAGGAAAGGAAAGAGAGGTTCTTAATGAAATTTAATGCCAAAGCTAGACTAACCTTTCGACCTTCCTTCCAGATTTAGGATCCAATTCACGAATTGATATACTTGTCTGTGTCCTCTGGTAGAATTCAAAACCAACTTCTCTGGCAGCAATTACAAATGCTGCTTCATCTGGCGATTCAGCTTCATACGAAACCTTTCCTGTGTTTTCATCCACATCAGGAATAGCTGTATGACAAGTTGCAAGGAGGCGGAAGAACTTCTGAATGACATCTGCATGAGGTTCATTAACCCAGTTTCCATTCATAATCCTTTTGTCCTTAAAATTAAAGCCTTTCACAGAGGGATTTGTATCTGTAGCATCCTCATTGTGCTTATAGATATTTCCATTGCCATTACCATTAAGCATTGGCATACCATTTCTGCCTTCCATAGCTCTCTCAGTTTCAGTGACACGACTGCCATAAGCTGTTCCGGCCACAGAACACTTGATAAACTCCATTGAGTTACAGGTCAAAGTGCCAGTCTTGTCAGAGAGTATAGTGTCAACTTGACCAAGTTCCTCATTCAAATTGGAGGTGCGGGCATGTGCTGGTTTGTCAGCTTCTTCATAGTACATGTGAATGTCTTGATTGATGAAGATACTCTGAAGAACTTTGACAATTTCAATAGAAACATACAATGATATAGGGATAAAGTAGTTATACAACATCAGTGCAGTCAGAAAGTGAAAAATTGCAGCACCTGGTGCATTCTTGGGATCAAAGAAAATAGTAGAATCATCTGGTCTAAGATACCATCTCTTTGTCCTCCCATTTTTCAGATCATCTTTAGTCATGACGCCAAAGACTATAGATCCAATAAATGCCAGCATGAATAGAATGCAAAACAGAAGATATATGATTTTATCCATCTTCTTCTCAACTTTGCTTCTCTTGGAAGGCGGATCAGTAGAATTTTGAATAACCTTTGAATCTTGACCAGTAAAGACAACAACCCCGTATATATATTCTGTGTTTCGGAGTTTGGAGTCTCTCAGGAGAAGATTTTGTGGAGAAAGTGGATATTGTTGCTCTTCAAAGTCCATGCTTCCAACAAAGGTATAAAGATTTGCATTTGGGTCTTCACATTTGATTGTAGCCTTAAAATCACGGAAGCTAGAATCCTCATTTGCAAATGCAGTTACATCCAATGCTTGCTTTACCTTCAGATTTGTTTCCCCATCAAGGTTCATCGTTTCTACGTAACAGATTCCATCCTCATAGCATGATGAAATTAAAAGAAGGTCGGCTGGAAAGTATTGATCCTTTTCAACCTTCATTATATCTCCGACCCTCAAAGTTTTCCATTCAGTAAAATCAAAGACTCCATTGCCTCGATGAACCTTAACCTTTCTATTATTTACCTCAATATCCTGGATAAACACCCACTCAAAAAATCAAGGAAGTGCAAAGATTGACAAAGAACAGTCTATTATTTTATCATGATTCATTACAAACTGTGAATAACAAATTAATTCTTACTTCAGCAAGGAAGGGCATGCCACTTTATTATTATTACAATTAGTTGAAAAGGCTAACTAACTAAAAATCAATTGTATATCTTCCATGGAAAATAGCGATTTCTTTTGAAATGGGTAAAATATAGATTTGATCCAGGAAGAGAGATCATATTTTGATTTATTATAATAATAGACCCAACACAAAAATATTTCTCCTCATACACTCCTACAATGTTTATAAATGTAAAGGATAAAGCACATACTTTCCACGTAGGTTGATCCTAACAGGAACACTTACACCCAGGTACCAGAGAACTAGGCAATTTTCTTTTTGCCCCACAAATTTATTCTTACCCTCTTACAGATTTGTCTTTAAAAATTTTCATCTCAACTTCTTTAAATTTTATTCCAATTTTTCACTTAAACTTAACAAATATTATTTCATACGACATAAAATTCTAAGAGTAAAATAATAAAATAATAAAATAATAATAATAATAATAACAACAACAATAATAAATGTTTATTTCAATACGTTTTGAAATAAATGACATCATCTTCATTGTATGTCACAACATTCATTTTTTTAATTAAAAAATATTGGAAACTTTTTCCACTCAAAACAGTTCAAAGTAATTTTCAATTATATACAAAGTTAAATGAGAAAACTGACTTCGACCATACTTAAGGAAGAAAATAGCTAAACTGACTTCGACCATACTTAAGGAAGAAAATAGCTCAATTGACTACAGCATGAGGAGAATTTGGAATATCATATATTTAATATATCATAGTATTTATAGCATCCTTAATATTGCCTCAAATTGAACTAAAATTTCCAGAAGATCTGATCGGACCAGTCATTGTCATAAAAAGAATTTTTCTTTAGAAGACTAGTTAGGATTTTGGGAGACCTCCTATCATCAAGACGACATATTCTAGGAGAAGTAAAATGGGGAATGGCAGGGAAAACGATTAAGTGGGCTCAGTCTGGGATCGTGAGAGAGTAAAGGGTGTTTGGGGGACAATGGGAAGTAGGTATTTTCTGACTAGTCTGGTGTCTATGAGCAGGAAGAACCAGCTCTCTCTCTACAGAGTGTACAGGGATTTTCCAGTAGTTCCAATTTGGGAAGATCCTTAGTTTTCAATTGTGGATTCATAACATCACTGTATATCGAAGAAGTCTCAACACAACAGTGTTGCTGAGATATTTGGGACTCGTTCGGCTATTTCTTGTGTTGTTTGATTTCTGCTGCTCAAGGAGCTTGGATGCCTAACAGATTTAAAAAGGTTTTTCCATCTTAACATTAAAGAAAATAAAACTAGAGGACTATTTTATGTTCAGCAGTATCTTTTTCATCCTTAGAGATATTTCCTTATATTTCAGCACATTATGCATAATAAACTGGATAATATTTACAAAAATATCGAAGTTAATCATACCTAGTTAACTATCTACATACAAACATGCATATAGATTATGAAACCAAATAAAATAGAGAACAATTGTTACCTGTGCCTGTCGTCGCCAATCTTCAATACCTTCTTTAATCATAGTCGCGATAATGACTGCAATAAGAGGGATAATTGCGCTGACAGCAGTAAAAGGAGCAAGAGGAGTGAAGGCTAGTATTCCAGCAACCAAGAAGTAAAAATTAGCCACCCTTCTGAACTGCTCAAACAAGGACTTGGGCAAAAAATTGATGGGTGTATACTTTGTAGACCTGATGGAATTGTTAACATAATTACGCATTCGAACCTCCAAACAATCAGGATCATTACAGAAAACCACCCGGGAGAACCCGGGCATCCCAATTTGTGAATGATCTTCATCTTTCAATGATGCTCTTCCACAAGCAAATGAATAGATCTTGCTTAGGCGCAGCTTCCTCTTTCGGTTTTCAGTCCTCATTTTCTCCAGGACCAACACAAAATTTAGTCAAACACCAATACAGACCGCCACTTTCAGCCCCAGCTGAAATTCCCCAAGTCTTCAAACTAAACCAACTTGAAACATGTAAGTTCCTCCTGGTAAAAACAAGTTTCCAACGATAAATGGCAGGTTATTTATGTCCAGCAGTAACACCCCAATAGGGGGAAAAAAACCCAAAATACGAATTTCAAATCCCCAGAAACAGGAAAATCAAAGTGGCAATGCTCTGAGTCAAACCCCAGAAACAGTTATCACACAAAAGCTGAAGCCAATGAATGGAAGAAAGAGCTAAATGGCAATTCAAACGAAAACCCACTAAACTTCCTTAAACAACCTATCAAAAAAAGGCAGAGAAATGCGGAAGAACAGGAGAAAGGAAGAAACAGGGAAGAAGCGGCAAAGTATAAACACTGGTCTGGCCACCAAGGGAGAAAATTCAAACTCTGATTTCACCCTTGGATTGTAATCTAGAAGCAATCAAGTGGGGCTTAAATAAATGCTCCCAATCAACCAACCAACCAATGAAAGTTAATAATTAAAATGAAGGGGTTGAGAGAGATACCTTGAATCGAAGAACGAAGACTTTGATTCCATCTCAAGGGATATTTTTTTGACTTCCCAAGAGGGGTTTAATTAAATCCTTACGCGTGAGGTCTAATTCCCGTTATGACCATGTCCATTTTCCGTCGTTTACCGGAAAGTATCAACGGATGGAGAAAACAAGAATTTAGTAATATTAAATTGCAGGAGAAATTTGCAGCAACTTATATAAAAGAATCTACACACAGAAACAATCAAAGAATGGAGTGAGCTGAAGCGGATCACAATTTTTCTTCTAAACTTCTGTTCATCGCTGCTAAATTTCATTTCCCGGGAAATCTCACATGCGGCACAAATGTTAGATATAATTTCTTTCTTCTTTCTTCTTTTTTCAACAAAGCAATTTCCTTTTTTCGCAAGCTTTACATTTTTAGTTAAATTATTAAAAAAAATCCAGGTCAAAAAAAGTTTTAAATACATTTATGATTAGTTTTGGATTGAAATCGTTAATGATTTATTTAGAAAATGGTCCTAAACTTTCAAATATATAAAAATACACTTAAATTTTAAAAAGTTTTAAAATATCTTTACTATTACAACATAAACAAAAATCATTAATATCCCGTTACATAAATAACTCTAAATTATAAAACAAAAAAAAAGTTTAAAAGCATTGGTATAGTGATCAATTTATTTGAAGTTTTCTTGAGTTCCAAAATAACTAATTTTGAAATAAATTATATAAATATCCACATTTTTTAAATTTAGAAACTAGGGGTGTTTAAGAAACCCGATGACCCAGAAAAATCCAACCCAACCCGTGTAGTTTGCATTGGGTTATCAACTCATTTGGGTTGGGTTGGGTTCAAATAAATGAAGATGTTATGGGTTAGATTAGTGCATGGGTTCACCTAATATAATCCAAACCAACATGAACCAACCCGAATTTATTATTAACTATAAAATATATTACATATAACTAGCGGCGTACATAGGTTGGGTTGGGTTGGGTTGAGGGTGTTTTTAGGACCAACCCGAAATTTCAGGTTGGTTGGATTGGCAACCCAAATAAAATCTCGAACCCAACCCAACCCAACCCTTAAAATTTGGGATGGGATAGGTTGGGTTGTCGGGTTATAACTTTTTTTTTTCTTTTTAATTAAAAATATGTAAATTTATATAACTAATAACTAAAATCTCATAAAATTCACAGGCTAAACACCAAATATCTATGAATTGTCTTTTAGTATGTCTTTGCAATTGAACTTTTTTTTTTTGAAGTGTAAGGGTATGTTTAAAATTATTTAAAGTTCAAAGATATTTTTTACACATACAAATATTATGGGTATTTGGTATAATTTAGCCTACACTTTTCACCTTTGATTTATGTTAGAGACTTGAATTTGGTGTTGGTTATATATTTGTTTAAGACTGTTGTTATTGGCGGTTCTCGAAATGGTTTGTCATTTTATCTCTTGAATGTTCTTTTAGTATGTCTTTGCAATTGCAGTTTTAGACAGGATGTTGCTAGTTGAATTGTTAATTTTGCATAGTATTTTCTTTCCTTATTTGGTAACTACTGGTTGTTACTTCTACCCTCTTTGTTTTCTTTTCTGAGTGTTGTCGAATTTGTTTAGGGTTGTCTCCTTACCTTTTTCCCACTATGCATATTTAAGGAATGTGGCATTTATTTAAGAGTGGGATGTTTCAAAGAAATATTGAAGTCATTGTTCTTGTGATTGTGCAAAAAAAATTACAAATGTGTCAATCTTACATATGTGAAGGTTGTGCTGCTATGTTCTTGAATTTTTCTCAAGTTCTTGTTGAATCGTTATGCTACAACTTAGGAAGGAATTTTAAAACTTAGGGGGAACTAAGTACATCAAGTGACGTGGTCTTCACTTGAAGAAGGAAAGATAAAATTTTGGTGAGAGGGAGTCTCATACTTAGGAGGAGCCTAAGACACTTTGAAAGGAAGTCTCACACTTCAGGGGAGCCTAAGTGATTCTTTACTAGTATTGACATACTTAGTGGGAGCCTAAGTTTCAATGAGAGGGAATCTCGCATCTAGAAGGTGTAGGAACTCTAAAACTAGAGAACCAATGAGCGGAAGCATATCGTTCCAAACCCCATTGTGAAAGAACATGAACATTTACAATCAAACAGAACAGTTATGCATCAAGGACTAAATTACAACATGCTTCTAAGATAAAATACAAAGAGATCGAGTAAACATACCTTTGAAGAATCTTTCCTTCTATTATTTCCTTGATCGAACTCAACAACACGTCCAATAACACGAATGCAACACGCCTCTGGAAAATTCTCAATCAGCAATGAGTGAAACTCGATCCTCGACCTTCGAACAGAAACTCGACACTACCACGAGGCTACCTTGGTATTCTTAGTGTGAGAATCCAGGAGGTGTGGGTTCTGTATGGATTTGGAAGAGGGATGGGGGAACTAGACGATCGGGTAGATGATCGAATAAGTGGGAGAAGGAAGAAGTCTATCGTATAGACTTGTGTACTCGATTGTTTAACGAGTGAGTGACTATTGTATAGTATCCTCGATCGATCGTTAACTCTCTCAACCAAGCTATCGTATAACTTGATGCCTTTTACTCGTGCTATGTTTGTTCTGACAAAATGAAAACTATTTTCACTTTATCCCACCGGTTACCATAAACTGTCCATAACCAACCACTAAGTCGGTTATTGGAGAAAACCAAAACCAATTATCTTATAATTAATTTATTATAAATAAATATAATAACTAATTTATCATATTATATTTATAACCTATATCCCATCATATGCAACACATAAACCATAGTTCTTTTTCTCCTTTATGACATTTAATATAAATCATATTTATATTAATTCCTCCAATCAAATAATGTATCAAATACATTATATCAACTATATCACATATAATTTAATTAATTTAATTATATTGTATATAATCAAATTCCATCTTGTTAATTTGAACATTTCAAACTAACCCAAAACTGATTCTCAATATGAATCTATTGAGCTACCAAGAGGACCTTATGGACCTGTAGCTTGAAGCTCCAACAGTATGTAAATAACTGACTAAACTCTTTAATCACGATATCCACCATCAATTAACGGTCGGGCATTCCACTAAAGATCAACAACTGCACTCTTCGCACACAGATATATTTCTGTGTCCATTGGATATAACCAATCAACAGTACGATGACCCTTCACAAATCGATCGTAAGTACAACTAGGCCAATTTACCGTTTTGCCCCTGTAATTACATTTAACTCCTTAAGTACCACTGATTCCTCTAATGAACAATACATCATAGTCCCACTATGAGTAGACCCTTCTCGGGCCAAGGGAAGGTGTGGCGTCACATTGTTCGAGCTCCTGAATTAGCCCTTAAGGGAGAAATTTATCTACTTACCCATGCTTCGAGGAAAGAGTGAATTCCATCTTGTATAACTGAGTTCCTAGCTTCCTAATCGGACGAATCCCAGTGGTAGGTTTGAGTCGGCGATCTGGCCACTCGCACCCATACAAATCAAAGGACCGCCCTCATAGGCAAGAGTTCACAACTCACTCAGGATTAAAGTCATGTTACCTATGGTCATCCTTGTGAAATGAAAGTCTCTGTCATGAACGACGTTATATAGCGAGACTAACATTTCGTGGTCCGGTCTTATACAAACTCATTTGTGTAGAGCATCCCTGCTCGTATGTCTAATACACGAACGGTCAGGATCAGATCATTTGTAGCACTTTACAACACTTGTAACATCTACAAAGCGGGCCATACTCATAGCGTCACCAAGATAAGGTTTCCCTCATTTATCCATATACTACAAACCATTTAGGTTATCACTTAAAGCACAATCCACTTGTATGTCTCCACATACATGCTTAAATTACAACGATAACCAGAGATCTTAGTTAAAAAATATCTCATATTTCATAGGCAGACTTGAATAAAATATCTCACATTATAAATCACAAAATTGTTTGTTCATACAGGTGTTTACAAACTACAGGATCCTACGAGATTTAGGACATCAACCCCAACAGGAGGAGCATAGGTGATCATTCGAGGGGTTAAGCTTTACAGGTGTCTCTATAACATTCCTTTATTTATAGATAAGTATAATGTTGTAATCGCTTAATACTATATTGGTGAAGTTATATTTCTCAGACACTCTGCGCCTTAGACGTAGGCGATATTGCATTGAAGTGGGTTGCCTATCTCTGTGTTTTGTTCTTGAGTTATTCATTTTGTGCTTTTCTCTTATGTGTTTTTAACAACCGTCATGATGTGTTTGTTGTAATTCTGAACTTTTCTCAATATTTTTTCTACATCTTTTACAAGAGGGAGCATCCCTTATATACACAACTATATTTGCCAAATATGGCAAAGACCTATAACGATAAAAAAATGTAAATATGGTAAGAATAATACTAGAAAGAATAAATACAAATTACAAGGAATAAATTTCAAATGGACAAGGGAAGTAGAAGACTTTCCATATTCAACACTCCCCCTCAAGCTGGGCAGTATATGTTGATTAAGTCCAACTTGGTTTTTAAGTCTTCAAACATATTTTTGAATAGGGCTTTTATAAGTATGTCAACAATTTGTCTCTTGGTAGGCATGTAGTTGAGGAGATGCTTTTGTTTTCTATTCTTTCCTTAATAAAGTGCCGATCAATATCCACACGTTTTATGTGATCATGATGGACTGAGTCTTTGACGATACTTATAGTAGCTTGATTATCATAGTGTACCTTCATCGGTTCTTCTTATTTGATTTTAAGTTCAGATAGGATGCTTTTGAACCACATTCCTTCACATATTCCTTGAGCTAGAGCTCTTAGTTCAGCTTCGACACTACTCCTGGATACTACAGATTGTTTTTTACTTCGCCAAGTGACTAAATTTCCCCAAACAAAGGTGTAATATCCGGAAGTTGATATTTTGTCTAATTTTTAGCTTGCCCAATCGGCATATGTTAAGATTTCAATGTTTCTTCTCCTAGATTTCTTGAAGTATAATCTTTCTTCTGGAGTTCCTTTCAAGTATTTGAGTATTCTATACACAGTTTGCATATTGTCTTCTATTGGACTGTTCATAAATTGACTTACAAAGCTAACTGCAAAACAAATATCAGGTTTTGTGTGAGTTAGGTAAATCAATTTTCCAACTAGCCTTTTATACTAATTTTTGTTAACCATTGTGTGATTGTTTTCTTTGATTATGTGATTATTTGTGTCAATTGGGGTATTAGTGGGCTTGCATCCAAGCATTCTAGTTTCCTTTAATTCAAGGATATAGTTTCTTTAAGAAATGCTTAAGCCTGTTTTTGAGTGGGTCACTTCCATCCCTAGAAAGTATTTAAGGTTGCCTAAGTCTTTTACTTCAAATTCCTTGGCTAAGAGAAGCTTTAGATTTCTTATTTCTTCTTCATGGACTCCTGTAAGGATAATGTCATCTACATAGACAATGATGATTGCTATTGCAAGAATGTTTGACAAAAAGAGTATGTTCAGATTGACATTACGAGTACCCGTTTTCCTTTACCACTTTTGAGAATTTATTAAACCACGCCCTAGGGGATTGTTTTAGGCCATAAAGGGATTTTTTTAGTTTACATACCTTATTCATGGTTTTAGTAGATTCTATACCAGTAGGTATATCCATATATACTTTTTCTTCTAAGTCTTCATTAAGAAAGGCATTTTTTTATGTCTAATTGGTGAAGAATCCAATCATTATTCACTACTAGGGAAAAAAGGAACAGATAGTATTTAGTTTTGTCACCGGGGCAAATGTTTCTTGATAGTCAATGCCATAAGACTGGGTGAACCCTTTTGCGACGAGTCTAGCTTTGAACCTATCTCTTTCTCTATTAGCTTTGTATTTGATGGTGAAGATCCATTTGTATCCTATTGTTTTCTCCCCTGGAGGTAGGTCTGTTATTTCCCATGTGTTGTTCTTTTCCACGACCTTTATTTCGTCTAATACAGCTTGCTTCCAATTAATGTCCTTGAGGGCTTCATAGACATTGTTCGAAATGTGTATTTGGGTTAGTGTAGTTGTGAATGCTTTGAACTTGGGAGAGAGATTTTTGTAGGACAGGTAGTTTTGGATGGGATGCATTGTACAAGTTCTTACCCCTTTCTGTTTTGCAATGGGAAGATCAATGTCTTCAGTGAGTGTTTCTGTTGTGAAGTTGGAGGCATGATTTTCCTGCATTTCGGTTGGGTTTGATTAAGTACTGGTTCACGTCCAAGGGTGTTTTTCCTTCTAGTATAGACTATAGGATCTTTCCTACATTCAGGTGGGCCTTGATTGGGAACATCGATTTCATGTACATAAGGAACACAAGAAGCACTCTATTCAATGAGATCTAGTTTTTGGTTTCCTTCATTTTCCAGAAGAATTTCATTTTCTATGAGAGTGGAAGGTTCAATGGTGCTTTGCTTTTGGAAGTAAGGTTGAGTTTCAAAGAAGGTTACATCCATGGATGTATAGAACCTTTTAGTGGTTGGTGAATAGCATTTGTATCCTTTTTGGCTTCGAGCATAACCGAGAAAGATGCATTTGATTGTCTTAGGATCTAACATACTCCTATTGGGTCTAAGATCTTGAACGAAGACCATGCAACCAAATATTTTTAAAGGGACTTGAGAAAATAATCTATCATGTGAAAATACTTCCTTAAGTTTTTGTAAGGGAGTTTTGAAGCCTAATATTCGAGAGGGCATTATTAATAATAGGTGGCTGTTTAGAACAACTCCTCCCCAAAATTTTTTTTTTTTTTTTTGGGGGGGGGGGGGGGGGGGGGGGGGGGTGGAGGAGGGGAGGGGTTTAACTTCAAGAGATGTCTGCTTTTTCTCTCCACAATTCCATTTTTCTGGGGAGTGTTATGACAAGTACTTAGGTGGGTAATGCCTTTTTCGTTTAGAAAATTTTTCAAGGAAGTGTTAAAAAATTCTTAGCATTATCAGTGTGAAAGATTTGGATTTTGGTGTTAAAAAGATTGAGAATCATGGAAAACAAGTTTTGGAATATGGTAGTGACTTCAGATTTTTCTTTCATTAAATCACTCAAGTAAGTCTAATGTGATCATCGATAAAGGAAACAAACCATTTAGCTCCTGTTACATTCTAAACTCTGCTAGGTCCCCAAACATCACTATGCGTCATAGAAAAGGGATAAGAGGGTTTATATGTGCTTACCGGATATGAGGATCAAGCCAACTTTGCCATTTCACAAGACTCACATTGAAAAACCTGAGAACTTTTATTAAAAATATATGGAATCATTCATTTCAAATATAGAAAATTGGGATGTCCTAAATGATTATGCCATAACATTATTGTACTATCATAATTGTCTTTAGAAGCAACAAAAGTAGATGTACTATCATAATTATCTTTAGAAGCAACAAAAGTAGATGTACTATCATAATTGTCTTTAGAAATAAAAATAGATTTGCTAAGACCTAACTCCTTGACTTGCGGCTTAAGAGCATTTAATATGTAGAGACTCGAGGTTTCCTTAGCAGTGCCAATCATCTTTCCTGAATTCAAATCCTGAAATATGCAATTATATGAGTAGAAAGTTGTACTGCAATTTTTCATAAACGTTAGTTTGCTTATGGAAAGGAGATTGCATCTAAGATTTGGGACATGCAACACATTTTCTAACACCAAATCTTTAGATACAAACACATTACCAGTTCTCATTACATTAGAATAGGTACCATCAGCAATCTTTACAGTAATTTGACTGTTACAGTGTATGTAGTTAGTTTAAAGTGAGATGTCACCTGTCATATGATCTGATGCAGCAAAATCAATAATCTAAGTACTACAATTTTCTTTGGTTGCATTAAGGGTCCAAAGGAAGTTACCTGATTGTGCCATTGTTGTTACACTGGTTTCTGATGTTTTTTTAGTAGGCTTCAGTTCACCAAATAGTTTTTGGAGAAGGTCCAACTACTCCTTAGTAACCATATTATGTTCTGCTTGATAGGATTGAAGTTACCTTCTGATGTTGTACTTGCTTGATAGGATTTTCCACCTCTGTATCTTGCACCTTCATTGGGCTTCTAATCTGGAGGTTTACCATGAATGTCCCAACACACTTCTTTAGTCTGTCCTGGTTTTTTACAGTGTTCACACAATGGTCTTGGTTTTCGTTGCAGATTCTCAGTTCCTGTATAGTTCTAGTTTCGATTGTAACAGTTATCATGAGTATTTATACGTATCTCATTATCAAGGTTTCAAGCAATTAAGGCTGATCCTTCAAATTCAGAGCTTGCAGTCACTCCTAACATTAGTTTCTTCCTACTTTCTTCTCTTTTACTTCTGCAAAAACTTCTCTGATGTTGGTAATGGTTTAATAGCTAAGATTCTACCACGTACCTCATCAATTTCTTTATTAAGGCCAAGCAGAAATTTGAACGCTTGTTTCTTTTCAACTATCTTTTTTAATGTGGCTTCATCTGCAGTGCATTCCCACTTATGGCTTTCAAATACATCAAGTTGCTGCCAAAGACTAACAGTTGAGTGAAATGGTGAGTGACTTGTATATCCCCTTATCGTAGCTCATGAATTTTGCCTTCAATTTCAAATGACTCTACAGTATTTTCTTGGTCAGAATAAGTTTCATGAGCTGCTTCCCAGATTTCGCTTGCAGTTGAGAAGAGTAAAAATTCTTCACTAATCTTTGTCGTCATGGAGTTGACTAGCCACGACATAACCATATTATTTTCTGCTTTACATGTCTTGTATCTTTGATCAGCTTGGTCTGGGGTAGAATTTTTACTTGACAGATAATCTTCTTTTCCTTTTCCACATATGAACATCATAACAGATTATGACCAATGGAGATAATTCCTTCCATTTAATTTGTGATTAGTGATTGAAAGTATGGTCCCTCCTGTATTCTTAGAATTTATGGATTCCATAAAAAATTGTTGATTGGCAAAATAAGAAATTAAGAAAGAAATAAGGAAAAACTATCCCAAAAAAAACTTCCAGACCCTGTATTTGAAAAACTTTCCTGACCCGATACTTAATAAGAACCTTACAGCAACCCATGATACTTTCCACGAGCAACCCACGACCCACGAGGCTTATGACAACCCACTTATCGACCCGGTTGATAAAATACCCAGTTGATGAAATGACTAAACACCAACCAACGAGGCTTACGACAATCAGCGACTACCCATGATCGACGACGATGCTTACGAGAATCGACACCCATGGTCAACGATGATGCTTACAACAATCAGAAATCAACAATGTGATTCGGCCAGATGCTTTCGATTGATGAACGAGTTTCGTGGTTGAAGAATGTGTTTCAACCGAGGATGCTTCGGATTAGATTGCGGTTCGACCGTTCATGAGAGTGGGAGTACGGATTCATTTCGGACGTGAAGCTCCAAGATGTGGATGGAAGTTTTTCTGATGCACTGCTTCAAACAAATTGGTATGTTTAAGATTTCAATGTTCTGTTTTCTTTGCTAGGGTTTCAGACGTGAAACCTATGAAAAAGATTCAGAGAGATGGCTCTGATACCATGTTGTAATTCTGAACTTTTCTCAATATTTTTTGTACATCTTTTACAAGATAGAGCATCCCTTATATATACAACTATGTTAGCCAAATATGGCAAAGACCTATAACGATAAAAAATGTATATATGGTAAGAATAATATTAAAAAGAATTAATACAAATTATAAGGAATAAATTTCAAATGGAAAAGGGAAGTAGAAGACTTTCTATATTCAACAGTGTTAAATAACCTTTATTTCATCTAGTATCAGAGCAAGTAATCTTTTTAAAGGTGTTGTGACCCGTTTTTCCATCAAATGGAAGGAATAAAAGAATATGATGAAATGATGGAATCCTACGGCAGAAGTGAATGATCGTTTTTTGTTTTGATTCATTTTAGAATTTACAACATAGAAAATAATCACATAGAACATTCATAATGTAGTATTAATAGACTAAGCATTAATTTTTTTTTCAGAGAATAAGAAATAATACCTTTGAATAGGGTCGGCAAAATTCCCCGCAGGGTCGAGTCCCCACGGGGAATCCCCGGCTTGACTGGGGATGGGGTCAAACTGGGGAATTTTTTTGGGCCCCCGTTCGGGGACGGGGCAGGGACGGGGTTATGGTATCCCGACCCCGACCCACAGACTTAATCCCCGACCCCACTTTAATAGTTATATTTTTAATATTTTATAAATATATATTTATAATATATAAAATAACTTATTCATATGTATGTTTATAATGTATACTCTAGACTTATAATATTGTAAGCCCAATATTGAATATATAAATTCTAAATGTAAATCCAAAAATCAAGCCCAAACATAAAAAATTAAAAGAAAAAAATGGAAAATCCCCGCAGGGATCTAATAGGGGATTCCCCACGAGGAATTAGTAGGGGAATCCCCGCCCCCGTCCCCGCCATTAAATGGCCGGGACGGGGGTGGGGATGGGGCGAAATTTTCCCCACGGGGCCAGGGACGAGGGACCCTCCCCCGCCCCGCCCCGGCCCCATTGCCAACCCTACCTTCAAAGAACAAGCTTTCTTTTAAAAAAAATTCTTTTCACAAACCGATTTCCAGAGCACGTACAGGGATGCCTTCGAAAGGTCTTCCTTGCTATTCTCTAATAAGAATCGGTTTGTGGGAACCTTGTTAAAAGAGAATATGAGAATTGATTTGTGCAGAGAATTTTCTCTGTAAGTTTAGAAAATTGAGAGCTTGAGAGAGCAAGAGGAGAGGTTTTTTTCACGTATTATCAAGAAGAGCATCTCTCATATTGCAGACTCTATGCAATTTTAAGGAGAAAGGGGAGAGTAACTCCCCACTCTACAAACTCCCCATTACCTACAATTCAATGGAGTTATTTCCTTTAATTTAATTATAAATTAAAATTGATTAATAACTTAATTAATTAATTATCTTGTACTTAATTAAGAACACATTTGTGATGGAATGTATATGCATGCAACGGAAGCAACCAGAATCAATAAGCACTCTAATTACATTTAATTTGAGTTTTAAAAACATGCATAACAAAATTTCCAAAAGAGGGTTTCATCAAACATATACCTTTGAAGAATTCCTTCAAATCCAAACTGCTCCTCACGATTTCTCAGCTCCAAACCTTCGGTGAACCACTAAGAGATCTTCTTTACTATTCTCAGCCTTGAATTTAAGTGGTGGAACTCAACATTGAAGTGAATTTATGAAGGATTTGGTGTGGCTTTGAGACAGGAAAAATATTATGCAGAAAATCTCTATTTTCAGCAGTCATCACCTTCAATCAACTCAAATTGGATCTTTTATATATCTTATCCATGCAGTCACTTGAAGAATTTAGTTGAAGCCACTTCAATTTGAACCTAGAAGTGGGCTAGGTGTTGACATTTTGATAATACACATCAAACATCCAAAGAAATTGGATTTTTCCACTAAGTCCAATTCTTTATTTAATTCCACTTACAATTAAATTGAATTGAAAAAACAATTTCCAAAGTTGATTCAATTTAAATAATTAATAACCAAATTTAATTTATTTATTTATTAAATAATAATTTAATATTAAATATTAAATTAATTCAACACCTACTTTTAAATATGAATCCTATTCATGTAATTTAATATTTAAATCAATATTTAAATATTATAAACTTTTCAATTTCGTTTAATTTCGATGAACTAAACGTTAATTATATCAAATATAATTATTCAAACCCTAATTACAATTTGAACACTTCAAATTGAAAATCTTAAATTCAATTTGAACATTTCAAATTGAAATTCAATTTGAACACTTTAAATTGAAATCATTTCAAATTCACTCAATTTTTTAATCCAAGGTATTCATGTTTTACGAGCTAATAGAGGGACCGTATGGATGTACAGATCATGAGATTCAACGATTTGAGATTAATTGGCTAAAACTCTTTAGACCAAATTTATCAATATTTGTTAATTATCGATTTACACCATTATAGCTCGATAGTTGCACTCTCCTCACTGTAGATATATTTGTATCCACTTGATTTAACCATAATCAATAAGTCGAACCTTCACAGGTTGATCCTCTAATGAAAAATCGATTTGTGATCCAATCACAAGACTGGATCTCTCTCGGACCAATGAGAGGGTGGGACCCCTTGTTCAAAACCTGGATTCAACACTTAAGAGAACAACCTTCCTCCTATCCCTAAATTGGGTAGGCATGAATTCCATCTTGCACTCTATGTCCCCAACTATCTACCCGGTTTTACCCCTGAAATGGGAGGCTTATTGAGCCGGCGTTGTTGAGTCAACCCTCACTTATGCAAATCTAAGGATAATCCTGAATAAACATGAGTTCATAGTTAGCTCAGGATTAAGATCGAGTTACCTAGGTTATTTAAGTGAAATAGTCAGTCTTAAACAGTAAACATCGTTATAAAGTAAGAGTGATTTATTTCTTAGTCCGATCTTATGCAAACTCATTGCATAGGACGTCCCCACTCCTCATGTCAATACATTAACGAATCAGGATCACTTCATTTGTAGCACCTTACAACAAATTTTAACAATTAGGGAGTGGGCCACATCCAATAGTATTACCAGAATAAGACACCCAACCTTATTCGTATACTATAGACCGTTTTGGCTATTTACTCAAACTTGATCCATTTTTATGTCTCCACATAAAATTCAAGTATTCCTATAATAGCCATGGATCTTAATTTATTGGATTTAGTCTTTAAAAGTGCAATTTACAAAATCAATAACAACTTTATTGAATAAATGTTGAATAATATCTTTATTGATAAATAGAAAATGTTTAACTTTACAAACTTCGAGTTTTAGGACAAACAACCCAACAATTTGAATCATATTCAAATATAATTCTTTCTCATCACCTGTAGTTGTAATACGAATCTTGTTCACATTAATTTTAACTTATAGTTTCAATATAATTCTAATTCATATTAATTATCATTTGAATCTTATTCAAACATATGAATATTCTCATATTTTATAGCTTAATTTTGAATCTCATTCCAAATAAACTTTATATTATAGTGTATATAAATTCATTATATTAATTGTATCATATATAATTAACATAAACTCCCTTAGTCAATTTGAACATTTTAAATTCTTTCAAAACTCTTGATCCTTGTTTTACCTAATGTGATTTAGCAGAGGGAATCTAATGGAGCTAGAAATTATAAGCTCAAATGATTCGAGATTAATTAATTAAACTCTTTAATTAAATTAATTAATATTTATTAACTATGGGCACTCCAATGAAGACCCATAGTTGTACTCTTATGCACTATAGAACATGTTGCGTCTATGGTTATAACCATTATAAGTAAGTTGATCTTTCACAAGTTGTTCATAATTACATCCGTATCAAATTACCATATTACTCTTCTAATTACCTCTTTGTCCTTAAGTACCACTGATCCTCCAATGACCAATTTGTTTATGGTCCAACCAGAAACCAAGTCGATCTCGGACCAGTGAGAGGGTGAGGCTCTATTGCTCAAGACCCAGAGTTTTTTGGGTTGTATATCCCAAAACTCACATTTTTTAATATTAAACATATTCTATTTATAATAAAGATGTTATTGACGTTTATTCAATAAAATTGATTATTGAATATATAAATTGCACTTGTAAAGACTAAATCTAATAAACTAAGATCCATGACGATTACATGAGTACTTGGACTTTATGTAAAGACATAAGAATGGGTCAAGTTCGAGCAAATAGCTAGAACGGTCTATAGTATACGAATAAGGTTGGATACCTTATTTTGGTAACATTATTAGATGTGGCCCACTTTGTATTTAGTACAAATGATGTGATCCTGAATCGTTCATGTGGAGACATGCGAGTGGGGTCGTCCTATGAAATGAGTTTGTGTAAGATCAGACCAAGAAACAAGTCACTCCTACTTTATAACACTGTTTACTGTTTAAGACTGACTATTTCAAAATAATGACCTAGGTAACTTGACCTTAATCCTGAGCTAACTATGAACTCTTGTTTATTCAGGATTATTCGTAGATTTGCATGGATGAGGGTTGGCTCAACAGTGCCAACTCAATAAGGCTCCTATTTCAGGGGTAAGATCAGGTAGATAGCTGAGGACATAAGGTGCAAGATGGAATTCTCTCCTACCCGTTTTTAGGGTTAGTAGTAAGCAGTATAAGGTGATAGGCAAGTCCATATTTGGAACCACTTCCAAATCATGTAGGAACTTCCTGAGCCAAACTACTTCTTTTGTTGCTTCACAAGAAGCTAGATATTTCGTCTCCATGGTGGAGTCTGCAATGTATCCTTGCTTGATGCTACGTTATACTATAGCTTCTCCGTTCAGGGTAAACACTAATCCTGGCGTGGATTTCCTAAAATCCTTGTCAATTTGAAAATTCAGAGTTGGTGTATCCAGTAAGGATCAAATCCTTAGACCCATACACCAGTTTATAGTCCCTCGTTCTCCTAAGATACTTGAGGATATTCTTAACCAGTATCTAGTAGTCTAATCCTGGATTGGAACGGTACCTACTGACTATTCCAACTACATAACAAATGTCTAAACTAGTACAAAGCATCGCTTAACTGAGGCATCGAAATACGCCTTATATCCTCAACTTCTTGAGGTGTCTTGGACAATGTTCCTTAAACAGGTGAACTATGTGCTTGAAAGGTAATAAACACTTCCTAGAGTTTTGCATCGAATATCGAGTCAATATTTTATCGATATAAGTTGCTTAAGACAAGGCCATCGTTCTGTTCTTTCGATCCCTAATAATTTGGATCCCAAATACATACTGTGCCTTTACCAAATCTTTCATTTGAAATTGGGTTGCCACCCAATTCTTAATATCAGTAAGGTACCCTACATCATTCCTAATGAGTAGGATATCGTCCACATAAAGTACTAAGAAAACTACTTTACGTTGATGATTTTTTTTGTAGACACAAGGTTCATCAACGTTTTGATCAAAACCATAAGATTTAATCACAGTATCAATTTTAATGTTCCAAGATCTGGATGCTTGCTTCAACCTATAAATGGATCGAGTCAGCTTGCAAACTTTTTGCTCTTGACCTTGGGCTACGAACCCCTCGGACTAGGACATAAAGATGTTTTCTTCAAGATTGCCATTTAGAATCGCAGTCTTGACATTGATTTGTCATATCTCATAGTCATAATATCTGGCTATGGATAAGAGAATTCATATCAACTTAAGCATAGCAACAGGGAAAAAAGTTTCCTCATAGTCAACCCCTTCCCCCTTGAACTAAAACTTCAATGGTAACACTATATACACATAATGTTCAATTTTTTTAGTTTTTTTAGAGAGAAATACAATAAACTAGGCATCACATACCCATGGTTTATCTTCACTAGGTATCATATTCCCATGGGTTTTCCTCCCACTTGCTCTAGATTATACACCCCGTAGTCCTAGACTCACAAGGTGGCCCTCAAACACTTTAGTCGTGAGGACCTTTGTAAACAAATCATCATACAGTAGACTTCTAACTATCGACATATAGGGAATGCATATTATAACCTCAACTTTTTTAGGTGGGTTAGGACATTATTCCTTTGAACATTTATTACCTAATTTTAGGTTAATGGATTCTCAACAACATCATTAGGTATTGATACTTGAGTTTTTGCTAAACCCATGTTATGGTTAGGCTGTCACACAACCCTCCCACTACGTCGAGGTACTATCAACTTTGTGAGAAAGATGCATCTGACCAATCTTAAAAACCCTTGTTGTAGGGTCAACTTAATCAAAAACTCTTATTGATTTTCTATAATTTCTATGGAAACTTGACATGATACTATCTTATCACAAAATTGATGATCTCTTACGTGTTCTTCTTCGAGAAAAGTAGCATTTATAGATACAATACTTAATTTTCTTCTGGGTTGAAGAATACTGTTTTTGGGTGGCTTACGAATAGGCATACTGTTTGAACGATGCTCCAATTCCTTAGGGCTTTACACCAACACATGCGCCGATCGGTCCCAAATTCTGAAATAACGTAAACAATTTTTACGTGTCGTTCTCCATAACTTTTATGGATTTTCATAAATACTCTCGATGGAACTATGTTCAAAGGGTGTGTATATATATATATATATATAGCAGCCTCTAGTGCATATCCCCAAAATACTTTAAGCAACTGAGCATAGCTCATCTTTCAACCGAACCATGTCTAACAGGATTTTTTTTCTTCCCGATACACTGTTCTACTGAAGCGCCAGGTGCAGAAAGTTGTGACTGGATTCCATGTTCTATCAAATAGTCTTGGAAATCTCAGGTTTATGTACTCTTCACCTCGATCTGATCAAAGTGTCTCCATCGTTTTACCTAACAAGTTCTCAACTTCAGCCTTATACATCTTGAACTTTTCAAGTGTTTTAGACTTATGATGAATTTAGATAAACATAATCATGCCTTGAATAATTATCAATAGAACTGATGAAATATTCATACCCTATTCGTACCTTAACATTCATCGAACCACAGAGGTCTGAATGCAAGCTCTAAGGGTTCTTTAGCTCTAAGACCTTTTCTCATAAAATTTCTTTTGGTCATCTTACCTTCAAGACAAGACTCACATTGTGGTAAAGAGTCGTCTTCTAACTAATTTAAATGACCACTTTTAACCAATCTCTCAATCCTATTGAGATTAATGTGACCAACTCTTAAGTGCCAAAGATATTTCGATATTTAAAATGGTCTTCGCTTTGGTTGGTTTTAACATATAAGTTGGTTTTTAGTAGGACAAATAAAAAATACTTCTTTTGCTAGTGAACACTTCATTTATGTCAAAAGATACTTTGTACAATTGTTCTTACAAGAGATAGATATAAGAATTCTTTTCATTTCATAAACAAGAAGTACATTATCTCCGGATAACAACTTTAGAAACTCCCACTGATTTTGTTGAGACAACCTCAACTATTCACAACTCGGAGAGTTATCTCGCCTTCCGCAAGCATTCTTCATAAACTAATTTTCTTGTTTTGCTTTTTCCACTTTCTTCTCCACAAGATACTTTGGGCAGTTCCTTTTCTAGTTCCCATTTTTTGTTACAGTAGAAACATTTTCCTTTGTCTACAACTTTAGCCTTGCCTTTGCGGTCAGTAGGAGTCTTCCTTTTCCTCTTACCCTTTTTCATTGGAACACTTTGTTCTCAAAAGAAAAAGGGCCAGAATTTGTTTTAGAGGACAATCCTCTTTTATCCATGGTGGCAACATTTACCTCCACTTATTGTCCCTTAGTTTTCAAGAGAGACTAGTAAGTCTGAAGTTCATTGAGAAGAATAGTCAAGTTACATTCCATCCTGTTCATCATCGCGTTTGTGCACAATTGTAAGAAGCTCATCGGAAGAGACTCTAAAATAAAATTGACTTGACTTTTCTCATCTATGACAACTTTGTTTACTTCTGCCACATTGAAATGGACCATTATGTCCAAGATATGTTCTCTAACAGAGGTCCCTTCTTTCATACAGTAGTTATAAACGTACTTGATACCATCATGTCTAAGGGAAAAGGATGGTTGTCCAAACATCCCCCACAGAGATTCCATAATCTCTTTAGTGGTACGCATGCTTTTATGTTTTTTAGCCAAGACATTAGATATGTTGGCAAGAATATAGGCTCTGCCTTTTTCATTTGCCCTTGTCCACTTGTCATATGCATCCCAAACAGTTCAGTTTGCGTTTGAGCTGGGGTTTGGAGAACACTCCTTAGTTAAAAAGAACCTCATATCATCGATACCAGTATTGTATTCAGGTTTGATTTCCATATAGCATAATTGTCCTCATTAAGTTTCTCGGAAGCCACTAACTATGCTAATGAGCTAGTCATGTTAAAAGTATAAACAAATTCTATTAGTGAATTGCTTTTAAATCCAATTAAATTTTAGCAAAGTAATAATGTACACAAATTTCATTAATTATTTGCAACGATACTTTAGTGAGTTAGAATAGATGCTACCGAGGGGAAGTCAAATACCCCTTCACTGAAGCAAGACATTCTTGATTAAATACTAACTCCAGAATAACTCTTATTCTTATAGTCATTTACTTACTATTTTTTGGTCATAAACTTACTAACTCTTAGTAACACTTGTAAGTATAACCCTCCATTTTTAGACCTCGAAAATCGGCCCCAACGATGCTACCGAATTGAAGAGTCAAGGTTGAGAATGGACCTAAGAGGTCCTATCCATTTCTGGAGTTTGAGTTGTTCTGAATCCCATGTTACAACCCTTCGAAAGGATAGCTGCCGTAAAATGACTAGCTTATGTTGCCTAAAAACGATAACCAGGTGTAACATAGGAATCTCACAGTTCAAATTAATGAAAAAGACCGCATAATACGTTGACGCACATTCTTCACCCACTTACTATGAACTACTTCCTCTATTCACCATGGTATTGACTCATGCAAACACTTTCCGAATTGAGGTCACTCCTAGGGTGACACAAAGCTGAGCATGAATCTCACAGTATTAACTCTTAGGGACGTGAAAGCTAAGAACAACATATCGTATATGTTATTAATCTCCCACTGAAGTGTTCTATTTATTTTGAGTAAATATATACTTAGGTATATTCTGGCTAATAAATAACCTAAGTCTAGGTGATTATCCAAGCATAATGTTTATATTTGGATTTAACCTACGATGTCTAAATGATAAACCATTTTATTACCTCACATCGCTCACACATGATCATAAAATCGAGTTAACAACATTCAAGAATCGGCTAAATCCCTAGGTAACTTATGTTCTATAAACCATCAACTTAAGTACCTCCAGCCTTAGACAGGATTTTAGCCCAAGTGACTTTGTAACCAAAGTTTTATAAGATGACGACCTATTTTAACTATTTAAAATAAGTTGTTATTTTTTAATCCTATGTGAGCATGCATCTTATCTTTATTATGGATTTTAAATGTCTAATTCATTTTATAACACTTTATAAAATATAGACATGCTTTCAATCCATAACATTCATCAAGCATTTCACAATTTAATATAATACTTTATATTAAAGCATGAAACCCTAATACATGCATACTATATGTCATAACCATTTATAACATACTTTCAATGCATGTTACATACTTCCTATGGTGGAATTTTAAATCTACATGGCATACTATATGTACATACTGTTGGGGTTGATGCCCTAAATCTCGTGGGATCCTATAGTTTGTAAACATTGTATCAATAAACTCTTATGTGATTAATAATATATGATATTTTATTCACTTTTTCTATAAAATATGTGATATTTTAGTTGCATTAACCACAAACTAATAAACTAACATCCGAAGTTATCTTTGTAACTTAAACATGTATGTGGAGACATACAGGTGGATCATGTTTAAGTGATAACCTAAATGGTTTGTAGTATATGGGTAAGGCTAGGTACCTTATCCTGGTGACACTATGAGTATGGCTCATTTTGTAGGTGTTACAATTGTTGTAAAGTGCTACAAATAATTTGATCTGATTATTCATGTATTAGACATGCGAGCGGGGATACTCTATACAAAGGAGTTTGTGTAAGACTGGACCACGAAATGTTTAGTCTCATTATATAACGCTGTTCATAATAGACTTTCATTTCACCAGGATAACCATAGGTAGCATGACCTAAATCCTAAGTGAGTTGTGAACTCCTGCCTATGAGGGCGGTCCTTTGAATTGTATGGGTGAGAGTGGCAAGATCGTCGACTTAACAAGCCTACAATTTTGGGGATTCGTCTGATTGGGGAGCTGGGAACACAACTACACAAGATGGAATTCACTCCTTCTCCAAAGCAAGGGCAAGTAGATAAATTTCTCTCTTAAGGATTGATTCCGGGTCTTGAACAATGTGGCGCCACACCTTTTTAGTCATAGTGGGACTATGATCTATTGTTCATTAGAGGGATTAGTAGTACTTAAGAAGTTAGATGTAACTACAGAGGCAAAATGGTAATTTGACCCAGCTGTAGTTACGAGCAATTTGTGAAGGGTCATTGTGCTGTTGATTGGTTATATCCAATGAACACAGAATCGCATTACTGACAAAGTGCAAGAAGCTATCCGATAACGAATGTTGGATTAAGCTAACCTGACTGCCCTCATTGATGCGTGACCCATGCATCTCCGCCACATGAAGCGGACCATCATATTAAGTACATATTCACGAATAGAGGTGTCTTCCTTCATTTTGGAATTGTAGATGCATTTAAGAGCCTCCTGCTTGAGTTGTCCAGATGGTTGTTCGAACAACCCCCGCAAGGACTCCATGATCTCACACACTGAGACCATAGGCTCATGCTTCTTGGCCAAAACGTGATTAAGACTAGCCAATATATAGGCTCGGACCTTCTCGTTCACCCATGTTCAGCGCTCATAGGCCTCCCAAACATTTCGAGTGGCGTTTTAAGGAAAATAAGAGGACATTCCTCCGTAAGAACGAACCTCAGGTCATTGATGATTAAAATGGTTGTGATCGTGTGTTTTCAACTAGCATAGTTTTCGCCAGTCAATTTGTCGGTGCTTAAAAGAGCTAATGTGGTTGTAGCCATAATTACATTGCTGAAAAACGAACAAACTTAATAAGTCTATGCAATACCACATTTTAACACCAATTTTAGTTTTAGCAAAACAGTTTCCAAGTACTCTAAGTGAAAAGACTTCTATTTTGCAATGATGCCCTAGCGAGGTAGGACAAACGTCACCGATGGGGTGATCAGATGCCCCTTCACTGGGATGAGTCACTCTCAACCATTAGACAAAAACAACTTTTGTAACTGACCCTAATAGTCACCATTCATTCGGTTCAAAACTATAAACCCTTAACAATTCTGCATAAGTGTAACCCCTCATTTTTTATTCTAGAGTCCCACCCTAATGCGCCCACTATAGGGAAAAAGAAGATTAGGACAAGAGGCTAAAGCAACCTGATCCTATACAAGAGATCAGACAAAGAATCGTGCAAAACTGTCATCCTATAGGGGGACACTCCCAGGGTACCTCGAGGCGATGCACAGAAATGTTATCCAACTTAAGAGAGAGACCGTGGGATATGCTATCGCACGTCTCGCTCCCCTTAATATGAACATTCTCTCCATACACCTTGATATTGACCTACCCAAACACCATCCTTTAGGGGGACACTCTCAGTGTGCCACGAGGCCGAGGATAGATCTCACGGTGTGAACATAAAGGGAGAAACACGAAGAGGTTTAAATGAAGTATCATATACCCTAAATACTTTCCACTGAATGTTCTACCTAGAGGTTCATTAACTTAGACCATCCAGCTACTGATTTTATGTAAGTCAGTTTAATTTTCTCAAAAACAACTCTTGTCTTTGAAATTAAACAAGTTTAAGTAGTCACATTAAACTCTTTAATGGATTGTCCTCAAATTTGCATGCATGCATCAAATCTATCTAATTCACCATTCCAGGTAAGTTCCCAGGTAGGAGTATTCCGTTTTCGTTAGCTTAAATACCCCAACTAGATAGAACCCGCCTTAGACAAAAGGTTCCTTATAGATAGATTTGTTACACTTAATCTTTTATTAGTCAATTTAATTCAATTCAACTAATTAAAAGATTAAACCTTAGGTTACTAATCTCATTAGAACCGTGATCTTAGGTCTATCTCCACCAAGTTTTAAAACACTTTTAAAACCATGATTCATGCTTAAGTTTGCATGCATGTCTTTCTTATAGATTTTAGTTCTAATTTCCTTATAACCCTTATAAAAGAAACAACCAAAACCCATACACATTGCCATGCACAACTAGGTATTTATAACTCTTATAAATTTTAACCTATGTGTCATGCTTCATGAATGTCCATTCATTACTACATATAACTTTTATAACTTGGTAATGAAAAAAGCAAACATGCTTCCATACACCCTTATACTATAACACTTATAATATCAAGATGATGCATGTCTATGCTTAATGCATGCATAAATATAACTCTTATATTATATGATGCATGAGCATGCTCTTATGTAATTTAAATTATGAAAATTCTAAATCATAGCTCTTACAATATAGAGATGATACATGACCAATGCATAACCTAAGCTGGGATTTCAACTATATGGCATACCACATGATATATAATCAAACATACATCCTACGTACATTCACCAAAGACTAATGGACTGGGATGAACAGCCTCAAAAACCAGAAATAAAATTCTATCTATTACACTAACTCCATCGAGCAAACTGGTTCACAGGCGAACCGGGTATTGAACCGCCCGGATGAAGCCTCTCTGATCATTTAGTAAACTGGCAGGGTATCCACGATCGTTTAGCTACGATCAAGTATGATTTACAATGCGATGAAGCATGAGGCACTCGATCATTTAGCGCACCAAATACAAACACGCAAGTCTAAACGATCGTTTAGACAACGACGTTGCTATGAAGCACAATCGTCTAGACGATCATAGAACAAGCGCTTAAAGTAACAATTTACTCTGCGATCGTGTAGTCAGGAACTAAGTGATGAAGCTTGTTGGATTTGGTAGAGGGGAGGACGAAACTATGATCGTTTTCAACGACCAAGCAAGTGGGAGAGATTTGGAGTTTATTGTATAGACGGGTGCTTGATCGTTTAGAAACAGGTGCACGATCGTTTAATAAATCGAGGCTGATCGTTTAAACGATCGTTTGGGTAATATTGCTCTCGCACATGATCGTTTAGAAAAAGCTATACAATCATTTAGGAAATCTGGGCGTATACAGATCGTTTAGGAAAACTTGAGCTATCGTGTATGCTTTTGTAAGCTAGATGATGGGCAGTGTACAATTCATGAAGTGATTGTCCAAAACGAAAACTATTTTCATTTTATCCTTCAATTGCAAAAACTGATTGTAACCTCCCACTATCATGTACGGTTATGGAGAAAAACCACCAAAAATTACCTCATAGTTGTTTAAATAAATATAATCATATTATATTTATAACCTATAGTTTTAATATCACATCATATGCAACATATAAACTATAATCCTTTTCTCCTCCACTAGATATAAATTATATTTATATCCTTTTCTTCCAATTAATGTATCTCATACATCATGTCAACTATACCATATATAATCAAACTCCCCCTTGTCAATTTGAACACTTCAAACTGACCCAAAAACTGATTCTCAACTTGAATCCATTGAGCTACCAAGGAGACCTTATGGACCTGTGGCTTGAAGCTCCAACGGTATATGAATAGCTGACTATACTCTTTAGCCACGAGATCCACCATCCGTTAACTTCCAGACATTGCACTAAAGACCGACAGCTGCACTCTTCTCACCATAAATATATTTCTATGTCCATCAGTTATAATCAGCCAACAGTACGATAACCCTTCACAGATGCTCGTAAGTATAGTTGGCCAATTTACCGTTTTGTCCCTGTAGTTACATCTATCTCCTTAAGTACCACTAATCCCTCTAATGAACAATACAACATAGTCCTACTATGTGTGGACACCTCTTAGGCCATGAGAAGGTGTGTTGCACCACATCATTCAAGCCCTGGAATCAACCCTTAAGGGAACAATCTATCTACTTACCCCTGCTTCGGAGAAGGAGTGAATTCCATCTTGTGTAGTTGAGTTCCCAGCTCCCAAATCAGATGAATCCCCAAAGTGGTAGGTTTGAGTCGGTAATCTAGCCATTTGCACCCATGCAAATCACAGGACTGCCCTCAAAGGCAGGAGTTCCCATAAAGTCCAAGTACTCATAAAATAGGCAGTAGATCTTAGTTTATTGGATTTAGATTCTTTCTAAAATGAAATGAGCAATTCATACATTCAATAACAACTTTATTTAATAAACCTCAATAACATCTTTATTAATAACACAATAAGTTTATTGTTTACAAACCACGAGTTTTAGGACATAAAACCCAACATAATCAATTTAGCAAAAACAAGTAATCAAAGAACCCTAATCAAGCTAATGATTTAGTTTTTGCAACGATACTTTAGAGGTTTAAAGCAACAGCCATCGAAGGGTGCTCAGGTACCCCTCCCTTGAATTGAGATAATCTCAACTAATTACTAATACCATAATAACTCTTATTCATTTAGTTATTAGCTATTGTTGTTCGGTCAAGGATTTATTAACTAGCTTAATTGATCCCGTAAGTGTGACCCTACCATTTTCGGATCTCAAAGATACACTTCAACAGACTACCGTAAGAAAAGAAAACTGTTGAAGATTAACCTAAGAAACCCTATCCATTACTAAAATTTTCGTTGTTCCAAATCCTATGATCAGGCCCTTTGAAAGGATGGCTGCTCTAGGACGACAAGCAGGCGGACAATAAGACTATCATTGTGCAATATAATGGAAGAGACCGTAGGATATGTTGGCATGGGTCATTCTCCCACTTACTATGAACACTTTCCCTATTCACCTTGGTATTGACCCATGCAAACACTTTCCGAAGGGAGTCCATGTCTAGGGCGACATGAAGCCGAGCATGGATCTCTTGGTATGAACTCTTAGGTATGTGAGAGCTAGAAATTTATATATCTCATATACCATTTTTCTTCCACTAAAGTATTCTATTATTTTTAGGGTTCTATTATACTTAGTTAAACTCCGACTAATGAATCTATCTAACCTTTTCTTAATTTGCTCAATATAACACTTATATTGAATGTTATAACAATACTTGATTTCATTATTAAACTCTTTAATAAAACCAATCACCTATTGCATGCTATTAAATATTTGCCAAATTCACCTTTCATGTGTGTTTCCAGGTGGAGGTGTTCCATTTCTGTTAGCTTAAATACCGACAAGACATAACGTTCCTTAGAAAAAAGTCCCTTAAGGGAAATTATTTTATAAATTTAATCTTTTAATGGAATTCACTTTAATCCTATTAAAACAAATTAAAAGATTAACCTATTTCTAATCTCATTAGAAATGCTTCCAACATAGGTCTAAGTGAATTAATTTTCAAAATCATTTAAAAAAATGGACCTATTTTTGCATGCAACTCTTGATTTTAGATTTTAATCTATCCCATTAAAGATATAACACCTATATTTTAATGCCGTATTAAAACCTATAACTTGCATCTAATGACGTTGATCAAATATAACGCTTATATTTATCTAGGTGGTGTCATGCTCGATACAAGTTTCATTTTCAATGGAAAAATATAACAATTATATTTGCCATCCATGAAAAATAAATATACATATTCATCGTTCCACCATATATTGTAACATTTATAACTTTGTATGATGCATGAACATGCTTAATTAATCATACAATAAAATAATACAACACTTATATTATGATGCATGAGCAAACTAGTAAAATCAACCATCCATAATATATAACACTTATATTTAATCATGATGCATGAATATGTTTATCCTAAGGTGGGATTTTGAATCTATATGACATACATTATGTAAAATAAATTCAAACATTAATTTAAACATACTTCCAATGCATAATAAATTAAAATAGGAAATATTGGACCAAATTTTGACACCCTAAAAGTGAATTAAATTAGTATAACTAATTTATATTAATTTAATTAATAAAAATGAATAAAACTACATCAAATGAGAAAATACAGCTGCAAACACGGAAGGGAGGCTCGAACCTACGACCACCAGATACTCGCGCACGTCTGAGAAGTTCAGAGCGTTGCAACGATGGGGGCAGCATTGTGACACTGCAGATGAACGTTCATCTCCCCTGGCCTCCTAGCGTCACAACGCTTCGATTAGCAGTATTGCGACGCTATAGTCCAAAATGCTCCCTTTTTGCATCGTTTTGCCTCGAACTTGGACCGAAGACCTATGTTTTTCACCGATCTCTTTAGCAACAATTACTCCTCGATCAACACAGATTTACAGACTCGATAAAAAAAAATAAATGCCCAAAAATAATGAGCCCTTATATTTTAATCATATTAAAACATAAACCTAAGTGTAAAAGATTGTAAACATCAAATATTGCAAACCTTCATTCAAAATGCATATATGAACCCACCTTTTCTACACTAATTTTTGTTTCCAAAATGTGAAAAAACCAATATGCAAGAAATTGGCTTTGATACCAATTGTAGCGATCGAATCCCAAGTGGAAGCATTAAGACCATCTTGCATTCGATTTTCCATTTTATGAGAAACAAAAACAGCAAACACAACATAGAATAAAAGGATAAACACCATACATTAAATTTTACAGCTGAAGGAAATCGGACACGAGGATTTCCATGAGCAGCGGAAGGATCTTTCTAAGTTTCAATTGTATATGAATATTACAATTACAATCACAAACGAAAACATAAGCATATGCAAAAAACAGAAATTACAGCATGCTTTCCTACCGATCATATCATATATAATCGAAATACCTCTTGTCAATTTGAACATTTCAAATCAACATCAAGAACTAATCCTCAACTTGAATCTATTGAGCTACCAAGGGGACCTTATGGACCTATAGCTCAAAGCTCCAACGGTATGTGAATAACCGACTAAACTCTTTAGTCACAGGATCCACCATCCGTTAACTGTTAGGCACTCTACTAAAGACCGAAAACTGAACTTTCTTTACTACGGATATATTATGTGTTCATCTTAACCAATCAACAGTGCGACAACCCTTCACAGATCGTTTGTAAGTATAGCTCGGCCAATACCCTTACGCCCCTGTAGTAACATCTAACTCCTTAAGTACCACTAAATCCTCTAATGAACATACGTCATAGTCCTACTATGATTGAGTCCTCTCTTCCAAAGAAAAGTTGTGGCCACTATGTTCAAGCCTCAGAATCAGCTCTTAAGGGAGCAATCTATCTACTTACCCCTGCTTCGGGGAAGGAGTGAATTTCACCTTGTGTAGTTGAGTTCCCAACTCCCAAATCAGACAAGTCCTCAAAAAGATATGCATGTTGAGTTAGCAATCTGGCCATTCTCACCCATACTAGTCAAAGAACCGCCCACAAAGAAAGGAGTTCCCAAAACATTCAGGATTGAGGTCATGTCACCTATGATCGTTTAGGTGAGATGTCAGTCTCCAGTATCAACGGTGTTATATACAGAGATGAATCATCTCGTGGTTCGGTCTCATACAAACTCTTTGTATAGGACACCCCTGCTCGCATGTCTCCAAATGAACGGCCAGGATCTACCATCTGTAGTCGTTTTCAACACTTATAAACCCCTACAAAGTGGGTCGCATCGTAGTGTCACCAGGATCAGGTATCCCACCTTAATCCTTATACTACAGACCTATTTAGGTTATCACTTAAAGCGTGATCCACTTGTATATCTCATATACATGCTTAAGTTTACATAAGATAACCATGAAGCTTTGTTTATTGGATATGAGTAAATGCCAGATTGAAATAACAATTATTTTATTCATAAAACAATGTGTATAATTACAAACAACGAGACTCCAGGAGAATTAGGACACTAATCCCAACAATCTCCCACTTATCCTGATGTCTCGGGAGACTAATGTACAATACAAGAAAAAACATGTACAATATACAATAAACTAGGGCATACCCCAGTATCATCTCCCACTTGCCTTAGATAAGATGTCGCATGTCCCACAGACCCAGACTCTTCAGATGACCCTCGAACACTTTAGCCGTGAGAGCCTTTGTAAAGGAATCAGCAACATTGTGCTCCAACGTGATCTTCGTGACTATCACATCACCACGATGCACAATCTCCCTGATAAAGTGGTATTTTTGCTCTATATGCTTACCCCGACAATGACTCCGAGGCTCCTTCGAATTTGCCACAGCCCCGCATTTATCACAATAAAGAGCGATAGGCAAATCGATATTCTGAACAACTTTCAAACCTGAAAGGAATTTCCTCAACCAAACAGTCTTCTTAGTTGCTTCACAAGCCGCTACGTATTCGGCTTCCATAATGAAGTCCGTGATGCATCCTTGCTTAATGCTTCGCCATACTACAGCCCCTCTATTTAGAATGAACACTGACCCCGATGTCGATTTGCGAGAATCTCTATCGGTCTGAAAGTCATAGTATGTGTCTCCTGTAAGATCAAATACTTATCTCTATATATGAGCATGTAGTCCCTCGTTCTCCGAAGATACTTGAGGATCGTCTTGACCGCCGTCCAGTGATCAAATCCTGGATTGGACTGATACCGACTGACAATCTACTGCATAGAAAATGTCAGGTCGGGTACACAACATTGCATACATTAAGCTTTCTACAGCTGAAGCATAGGGAATCCATCTCATGTTCTGAACTTGTTAAGGTGTCTTAGGACATTGATCCTTAGACAAAATGATTGCATGCCTGAAAGGTAACAAACCCCTCTTGGAATCTTTCATCCTGTACCTGATCAACATTTGAATGATGTACGATGCCTAGGACAAGGCTAACCTTCTGCTCTTACGATCTCAAATGATCTGGATCCCTAAAACATTTGTGCCTCACCCAAATCTTTCATTTGGAACTAGGCAGCTAGCCATTTCTTAATGTCAGTCAGATACCCTACATCATTCCCAATGAGCAGGATATCATCTACATATAGTACTAGGAAAGCTACTGAGTTGTTGATGATTTTCTTGTAAACACAAGGTTCATCAACATTTTGATCAAAGCTAAACAACATGACCGCAGTGTCAAATCTAATGTTCCATGATCGAGATGCTTTTTTTAGCCCATAAATGGACCTATTAAGCTTGCAAACTTTTTGCTCTTAGTCCAGAACTATGAACCCCTCTGGTTGAGTCATATAGATGGTCTCCTCAAGATTACCATTAAGAAATGCAATCTTGACGTCCATTTTCCATATTTCATAATCATAAAATGTGGCTATGGACAGAAGTATCCTGATAGACTTGAGCATGACAACAAGTGAGAAAGTTTTCTCATAGTCAACTCCCTCGATCTGGGTATAAACATTTACCATGAATTGAGCCTTAAAGATTTGCACCTTTCCATCTACACCTCTCTTTCGCTTATAGATCCACTTACACCCAATAGGTCTTACCCCATCAGGCAGATCAACAAGCTCCCAGACGTTATTGAAGTACATAGACTCGATTTCCTGGTTCATGGCCTTAATCTATTCATCCTTGTCAACATCCTCCATTACTTTCTTAAAAGACAACGGATCCTCGACCCCATCATTAGAAATGATGTTCTAGGCTTCACTCAAATCCATGTAGCAATCCGATGGGTTCATAACCTTCCCACTACGTCGAGACAGTCTCTTATAAGCTGGTTGAATAGAAGTATCGACCTCAATAACTCTTGTTGATCTGTCAGCCTGTTCAACAACTCTTGTCGAACCCTCAACAATCTCAGTCTCACTAGAAATCTCACGTAAAACGAGTTTATTTTGTGGCTTATGATCTCAGATGTGATCTTCTTCCAAGAAGATAGCATTTGTAGAAACAAACACTTTGTTCTAACTCGAATCATAGAAGTATCCACCTCTCGTTTCCTTGAGGTAGCCTACAAAGAGGCAAACTTTCGAACACGGTTCCAACTTTTTCGAGTTAGTCACTAGCATATGTGTCGGACAATCCCAAATCCTGAAGTGGCGTAAACTACCTTTACGACCTCTCCACAGCTCAAAAGGTGTTTCAAAAATACTTTTCGAGCGAACGTTGTTCAGAATATAGCATGCAGTCTCCACTGCAAAACCCCAAAACGAGTCTGGAAGATGAGCATAACTCATCATAGATCGAACTATGTCTAACAAAGTTCTGTTTCTCCTTTCTGATACACCATTCTTTCGAGGTGTACCCGGGGCCGAGAGTTGGGATGCAATCCCATGTTCTATCATATAGTTCTAGAATTGGAGGTCCATATACTCTCCACCACGATCAGATCATGGTGTTTTTATCTTCTTACCTAACAAGTTTTCAACTTCAGCCTTATACTCCTTAAACTTGTCAAGGGATTCAGACTTACGTTGCATTAGGTAGAGATACACGTACCTTGAATAATCATTTATGAAAGAGATGAAATATTCATACCCACCTCGAGCCCTAACATTCATCAGACCACAGAGGTCTGAATGTACAAGCTCCAAGGCTTCATTGGCTCTGTAACCTTTTTCAGTAAAAGGTCGTTTGGTCATCTTGCCTTCAAGGCATGATTCACATACCAACAAGGAGTTTTCTTCTAAACTCTTTAAAAGTCCACTTTTCACCAACTGCTCAATCCTATTGAGGTTGATGTGACCTAACCTTAGATGCTAAAGATGGGTGTTCTCCTTAGGAGACACCTTTGGTCTTTTATCTATTGTTGCCGTACTGAACATTTCAATGTTAAACAAGGCTTTTACGACTAATGGCCTTAGTACATATAAGTTACTTTCCATTGAACCATAACCATTCTCCATTCCATTCTTGAAAATAAAAACTTTATTCTCAAAAAAGGAAATGGTATTGTTTGCATTGGTGTCCTAATTCTCCCAGAGTCTCGTTGTTTGTAATTATACACATTGTTTTATGAATAAAATTACTGTTATTTCATTCTGGCATTTACTCATATCCAATAAACAAAGCTCCATGGTTATCTTATGTAAACTTAAGCATGTATATGTGATATACAAGCAGGTCATTCCTTAAGTGATAACCTAGATAGGTCTATAGTATAAAGATCAAGGTGGGATACCTGATCCTGGTGACACTACGGATACGGCCCGCTTTGTAGAGGTTTGCAAGTGTTGTAAACTACTACAGATGGTAGATCCTGACCATTCATGTGAAGACATGTGAGCGGGGGTGTCCTATACAAAGAGTTTGTATAAGACCGAACCACAAGATGACTAGACTTTGTATATCACGCCGTTGATACTAGAGACTTACATCTCACATAAACGACCATAGGTGACAAGACCTCAATCATGAGTGTTTTGGGAATTCTGGCCTTTGAGGGCAGTTCTTTGATTAGTATGGGTGAGAAGGGCCAGACATAGTGGCAACGGCTTCTCTATGGAAGAGAGGACTCAGTCATAGTAGGACTATGACTTATGTTCATTAGAGGATTCAGTGGTACTTAATGAGTTAGATGTATCTATAGAAGCATAACGGTTATTGGCCGAGCTGTACTTACGAGGGATCTATGAAGGGTTCTCGCAATTTTGATTTGTTAAGATGAACACATAATATTTGTGGTAAAGAGGTTCAGTTGTCGATCTTTAGTGAAGTGCCTTACAGTTAACGGATGGTGGATCTCGTGACCAAACAGTTTAGTCAGGTATTCACGTACCGTTAGAGTTTCGAGCTACATGTCCATAAGGTCCCCTTGGTAGCTCAATAGATTCAAGCTGAGGATCAGTTCTTGGTGTTGATTTGAAATGTTCAAATTGACAAGAGGTAATTCGATTATACATGATATGATCAGTATGGTGTATGAGATACATCAAGTGGGGGATTAATGTAAATGAGATTTACATTAAGTACCATGGAATAGAAAAATAGCTATGGTTTATATGTTTCATGAGATGAAATATTAAAACTATAGGTTATATATATTATGGTAAGTTAATTATCATTTATATTTATAATAATATTAATTATTGGATAATTATGTCTTTTTCTCTAATAACCAATCGAATGGGAGGTTATTGGTGGTTTCATGATAACCGTAAGAAAAAAGGAAAAACGTTTTTCTAATTTTAGTAAGAAAAGAAAAAAAGAAAGTTTTTTTTTAGATTTCTAATCTCGGAAAATACTCACGGATAGTTGTCAAGTAAATTAGATTTACTAAGCGACAACTTGGAGTTAGCTAAACGATCGTGGAGTGTTCTTAGGCGATAGACACTCAGCTAGGCGATGACCTAAACAATTGCATAGGTTTTGTTAGACGATCGCATAGCTTTTTCTAAATGATTAGGCATCAACCTATACGATAGGTTGTTCCATCTCCCACTTGCTCAATCGTTTACCCGATTGTGGTTCCTCCTATTTTCTGCCTCAAACCAAGTTCACACAGAGTTTATCCTTTGGATTGTCACACCAAGAATACCAAGGTAACCTTCTTGGTGGTGTCATACTCAACTCGATGTTGTCGAGGTTCTGTGGAGGCTGTTCGCGGTGTTCATAGTGTTTGTAATCTTGGCGATCGCTTAGCTCGAGGAGCGATGTTTGTGCAATGTAGCGGTCGTGTTGGACGAGCGTTCGTGTGTTGTTGTGTTGCTGTGATCGTGCGTTCATGATCAAGGAACTCGAAGATGAGTCTACAAAAGTGTGTTGTTTCTTGTCCTTGATCTTTTGTATAGCATGCTGTAATTTCTGTATTTTGCATAACCGTATATTTCTGTTTATGATTGTAATTATAAAGTTCATATACAATTGTAATTTGGAATGATCCTTCCACTACTCATGGAAATCCTCGTGCTCGATTTCCTTCAAGTATACCCTTGTTCAATGAGACAAAAAACCAAGATTAAGTTCCTCTTAATATGAGGAACTACGAAAACATTATCCAGTAACAGATAACGTTTCTTGTCAACAAATAACTTCAGCCTGCCTATAGCAACAGCTGAAACAACCTCACCACTACCGACTCTAAGAGTCATCTCTCCCTATGGAAACGTTTGCCAGGAACTTAATCCCTAGTAAGAGGAACGGACATGGTTGGTAGCACCCGAATCTAGGATCCATGCATAATCATCATTCTCTACCAAACACATCTCCAAGACCAATAAATCAGATTTACTGTCTGTCCTCTTCTTTTTTAGAGTAGTGGGATCAATGTCAGAACAACTGACACTACTGGTTTTGTCATCCATCCCTTTGTGCTCGAAAAGTAGGAACTGATGTTCAAACAAATCTTGAACCGAGTCCATGATCTCGTGTGCAATGACCATGTTCTCAACCCTTTTGGCCAAAACATCAAGTATGTTAGCCAAAATGTGAAGTCGAGCCAATAAATTAGCATTCATCCATACCTCATATGAATTGCAAACACTTCGCGGTGCATCAAGGGTCGGGACTTGAGGACATTCCTCAACCATGACAAATTCGAGGTCGTTTGACACGAAATATGCTTTACACAACTCTTTCCACTGTATGTAAACGGTCATATTAAAAGCATTAAATGGAAATACTAATGAGTTGTTGAAAAGAAAAATACATTGACCTACGTTAGGTTTTAAGCAAATACCCGTTGTAAAAAAAACAACATCCAATAAGGTTTTAACAAAACTTATATGAACCTCGTGTGACATCTAGTTTTCTAATGACGCTTCAAAGGTTTTAGGACAAAAGTCGGCGAAGGGAGGTCAATTATCCCTCTTCTAAATTGAAAAGTTCTCAACCAGTCATTAATACCAGAATTACTCTTGCTTCTATAACGACTAGTCATCATTGATTTGGTCAAGAGATCATTAACTTATTTAACAACCTCTCGTAAGTGTGACCCGCCATTTTAGGCCCTAGAGATCCGCCCCAAGTAGCCAATCCGAAGGGAAAAAATTTTGGGCAAAACCTAAAGCGACCCTATCCATTTCTGGAGTTCACCTTGATCTTGACCAACTGCACAAAACCCATCAGAAGGGGAATTCTCCCAGGGCACCACGAGGGAGCACAAAATGATCTCACAGTGTGAACTAATGACAGAGACTGTAGGATGTGTTGGCACACACCCTTCACCCAGTTACTATAAACACTCTCTCCGTCCACCTTGATATTGATTCATGCAAACACCATCTGAAAGAGGATGCTCCCAGGGCACAACGAGGCCAAGCATGAATCTCATAGTATGAACATACAAGGAGACATGTGACTGGAATCATAAATATATCAGATACATCTCTTCCTTCCACTGAGTATTTTATAACCTGAGGTTTAGTTTACTTAGAAAAAAAACATGGCTAAGAATTTTAACTAAGTGACTTTTAGGTTTGCTTAAGAGTAACTTTTACCTTAGATAGTTAAACAACTTTTGATCATCATCCATTAAACTCTTTAACAGAGTCTTTGATCAATTGTCGCCTGCTTGTAGAAAATCTATCTAATTCACCTTTCCAGGTAGGTTCCCAGGTAGGAGTGTTCCATTTTCGTTAGCTTAAGAACCCGAGTCTAGATAGAATAACGCATTAGGCGAGGGCCAAATAAAGAAAGACAAGAGTTGAGTTGAATATGGAACGCAACTAAAGTTGGATGCCCACATGACACACGTGGGGGTAAGCCAAAACGAAGGGCGTAACAAGGTTTAACGCTGCATTCGAATAAGCAATCGCAAATTTTTTAAGTGTTTTGAACGAACGCATTCTCAAAAGCTAAACGCAAAGTTGCAAAGAATGAATAAAAAGTTTTTGAGCAAAGGCTTGCCGGATACAAACTTGGAAAAGATCTTTTTAAAGAAGCAACCAAAGTGGAGGAGAGCATTTCGATGATGGTTAGAGGTATGAGGAAATTATGTTCTGAGAAGCTAGGCATCGCAAAGGAAAGCCGGAAGGTGAGTTAGAATTTCTTGAGTATAACGCATGCTTGATAACAAGCATGATTCTAAGTTTGGGGTCTGCATGTCATCTTGGGCCTTTTATTTAGAATTATGAGGGTTGTTAAGCATAATATGCAACAATTATGTTAGGAATTCATAAGAAAATGAGCTTGCGGTGTTCAGCATTGAGAATCTCAGCTAACCCATTATTATGTGTTATTATGCATTCAATTGTCTATTTTTGTAGCTAACGAAGGAAGTGGATGCAAATGCGAAAGCCGGACTACTGCATAGAAGACCGCATGCAGAGATAGTCTCCATCGCAAAGGCGAACACATGGGTGTTGCGGTAATCAGCCGTATGCGACCATCGCATAGGAGTTGCGATCGTCGAGTGATTGCAGTCATCGTGTAGAAGTTGCGGTATTAAGCGAATGTGGTCACTGTATGATTGCTGCTACCCGATAACGCATAATAGAGGGATCAACACAAGGTTGGTGGAATGAACGCATCAACGTACATCTCGGGAAAATAAAAAGCTGATGTTGACATTTCACCTACCACGCCGTTAGTAGCAGAGATTCGGAAAAGGACTAACGCACCGCGAATTTCAGAATCAGAGCAGTCCATTAATGTTGTCGGTGATCCAAGCTCTACATAAAGAAGCCGGTGAGCAGAATTTCAAATCATTTAGGGTCAACCCTATGATCCAGACTATTGCATGAGAAGAAAGCTTGAAAGTTCTTCATCTCCCTCCTTCATTCCGAGTGACGACCGGAGCCTTCGAACAGAGCTAGATCTCAGGAGAGTCAGCTCCACCGCCCATCCATGGCACCACTGGTAGCCTTGACGCACATCCGCTGGAAGCAAGTTATTGCTTTCAGCCGGTCATTTCATTTTCTCTTCTTTTCTTATATTGTATTGTATTACATTTTGTGATTAAGGAATTAATACATTATGTGTTCAATGCATTTCTGTGTTTCCTTCGATTCCATCTCCATCACTCTTTACTTAGCGTCCTTAACTTTCATTGCATTACGCAGTGACATTGCTAAAGTATCACATACATAGTCATATGGATTAGAGATATGAAGCATGTATCATAACCTATCTCTAGGGTGCATGCGATTCCATCTCCATCGTTCTTTACTTAACGTCCTTATTTGCTTAGTGCGAAGCTGTAGCAACGGTGGTGGACGCAATGTTGTAAAGTCAGCAATAACTAACCGCTCAAGAGGGTAAGTGGTTGGTAGCATTAAGCAATGTAAGTTATTGTTCACTAGAGATAGGAATAATCTTGCGTCAGCCAAGTTTGTGTGGTTACCTTGTCTTATGTATTCACCCATCACACCTTTAGAGCTGCTCGAGAGAGAGTCTAAAGAAAGAACCTATGACTCGAAAGAGCTAGATTAGAATCGATGCTCGAGAGGGCTAGATTAGGTTTGCATAAGTAAGAATGGAGACTTAGAAATAAGCTCTGTTTGTTATTACACAGCGTATGCACCCTACGGAGAGGACAATGACCGCGTCCAGGAAGTAGGATATGGTGGCTGTATGCGGTCATCTCGAAACTTATGCATACACACTGCATATGTCCATGATTTAGGCTTTTAGTGTGTGTAGTATGATCGCATAGCTTGTGTTGACTAAGGTTGCCCTTGCGGTCACTGTTAAGGGTTGCAATGAAGACATCTCCACATTTATCTATTTCTCCATCCATTTACTTCTGTCAATAGTTGTCGTGTCTCTACATCTCATTCTTATTCTCATTGCATTGTTTGTTAGTTAGGAGTAGGAGTAGTGTTAGTATAGAAACCCCTCCATCATTCTTTTATTCAACCGCCGCATGCACATTATCGCATACTTCCAACTACAAGTTCCTGAGTTCGACCTCGGATCACCCGAGAAACTTGCGTTCGCGTTATACTTGGCGTGAGTACAAGAAAACTTGTGACAGGAATGCATGGTCATCGCATACATTTGTTAACGCATAATCATTCTAACGCATGACCATGATGCATGATAATCAACGCATACTTTAAGAACATGCATCGCATATTACGTCCACAAAATTTTAGTTCTTGAATAATTGACATCTAATTTCCCATCATCAAGTTTTTGGCGCCGTTGCCAGGGACTTGGCGGCTAATTTTTGTTAAGTTTTGTGTCTCTGCAGACAAACTTTTTATCTTGGGAGTATTGTAGCTTGTGCGACCAAGTTTCAACTAATATTAAAGTGTAGGCGATGAGCCGAAAGCCAGTACTGACCCCAAGGTAGAAGGGCAATCAGCCACAAGAGCTAAAAGTAATTCTAAGCACATGACGGCAGCATGCGCCCAACAATTGTTGGAAGTTCCAATGGTCAAGGTATCTTGACCTAAGTAGTTGTGAGTAATCTTCTGCATTGAAGACTCCTTGCGGTGACAACACTCCAATTCTTCCAGGGACGTCTTCTACTCTATCTTTATCTTGCTTTCATAGTTTAGTTTATTTTTATTGTTATTTTGGATATGCGGCTACTTCCTTGGTTGTGTTGCATTGCTCTTTGCAGGTGCAACAAATAAGTCTCCTTGGTGCACAGTACAACGGAAGAATTCCTTTCATCCTTCAACAAATGGCTTCGATCGTGTGGATTCCAACGCATGATCGCATGCGTTATTTCGCATAAGGTCTTTTCTTGTTATCCCTTATACATTATCCTTTTGAAATTCTATTTTCCTGATTGTGCTCCTTTGCGATGTTTCTATGATGGTACGTATAATTCACCGCATCTTCTAATTAATCATCGCAAGGCGCTCTTTACTTTTATTAGCTTTTTCAAATTTTGAAAGTCTTTAAGTTTTATTCCGTGCAAACCCTTGCTCAAACATTTATTACCGCATTCCTGTTGAGTTTGTTTTTAGCTTTGCAGTGAGAATCTTGCCAACCTCTAAGTTTGGCGGTGGCAGCGGTCTCGGAGAATTACATTCATTATATTGCGATCATTTGAAAAAAAAAAGCGATGGAATTTTGAGAATAACAACTCCATTCTCAACGCAATAGGGAAACCTATGTTGATAAAAGTTAAGTTGTTAAAGGCACTTGCCCGTAGTTGAATGTCCGCAAGACACACGTGAGGGCAAGCCAAAACAAAGATAAGTCGCCAGGATCAACACATAAGCGCAACTCCTCTGACGGACGCTGATAACAGGTAGAAATGCACGTTATTACAGTGCTAAGTTATTAAACAATGAAGGATTGCGTTGATAAAATATGTTATATTGCGTCCAAAAAGCATTAAATTCATAACATTGCGATTGCACGCATTCATCGCATAGAAACAGTTAATTTTTGTATTTTTATACAGAATATGCGTTGACGCAAGATGGAAAGCACGGTCACAAGAAATCGATGGTCGAGCGCAGCATTACCGCAAGGCTCTGCGGTGATTTATGTTCATAAACATCTGCTCAAGAAGGATTTTCGCATAGAGCCAGCATAACTTGGTGGGCGCATCTATGTGAAAAGCATAATTAATCACGATAGGACAGAAAGCTGATTACGGTTGAATACGAATTAAGTTGACAAGCCGCTAACGATAACAAGTACACCCAGCTTTTCGGTGACAAATATTCAGTGCATCAGTCAGTGAGTTAAAGCCATCCCATTTTTGCAATCATAAGAGAGAAGCCACTTTTTATCCTGAAGCTCTATAAATACCGAAGGTATCCTTCAAAAAAGGGGTTCACCTAGTTCAACAAGTTTTTGTTCATAGTTTTAGCCTTGTTCATAGTTTTTTTTTTTACTTTAAGAAGGCGGAGCAAGAGAAGGGAAGAGACGTCGAAAGATCACTCAGGGCAACTTGAGAGAGAACTCGGAGGCGTGGAAAGTAGAGAGTGGGCCGACTCTCGCGAGAACGAGATTATCTTTTGAACAAGAGTAGAAAAGAGAGTGTAAAAGCCTCGGAAGCAAGAGATTGCTACCAGGCTCTTTATTCTCTTCTTGCATTGTTATTTTGTACTTCAATTTTATATTTATATAATGGAAGTTCTTATTCTACATCTATTCACTCTCTTAGCACGCATGAGTAGCTAAACTTGTCGAATGGGTTGAGAAGAACTAAGCTAACATAACCTAGGATCTTTATTGCTTGCAATTATCTTGTTTTATGCGTGCCCAACATCCCTTTAGAGCTACTCAAGAGAGAGTCTAGAGAAAGAACCTAAGACTTGAGAGAGCTAGGTTAAAATCTAGACTCGAGATAGCAAGATTAGATCTACATAAAAAAGAGATAGGGACTTAGAGATAAGCTTTGTTTACCAATATACATCACATGCACCCTAGAGATAGGTTATGATATTATGTGGTCACCTTATTTTTCTGTGTGTTATTTTGTCATCGCATCGATCAGAATAGAGGCTTATGTGTAGGTCTTATAGATTCATCGCATATATCGCATGCGTTCTAGCATTAGAAGTCATAGCATTCGCGTCGAGAGATGGTTTACTATTGTATGTGTGTTGCATGGTCGCATAACATAAACGCATCCTAGGAAGTGTTAACCGAACCCTTCTCAACCCGTTCACCGCATACTCATCGCATCTTCCGTTTTATCGACTCTTTTCGAGACTCCGCCACAATTGTTTATTTTTTATTACCGCAAACAACAATCTAACAACTATTTGATTATTTAGTTACCGCAAAGTTTTCTTGAAAACTCAACCGTAAACTGTTTTCCCAAGTCCCTGAGTTCGACCCTGGACTTACCAAAAAAACTCAGTGGGGTTTTATACTTGGATTCCACTGAGAAAACTTGATTGCTCAACGCATTTGCATCACCGCATTTCATCCATAATTTCACTGCATAATAACGCATCAAGTTTTTGGCGCCGTGGCCGGGGATCTTTGGCAATAGTGGTGGCTAATGATAACTTTTCTGATTTCTTTGCAGACTCTCAATCTCTGGCGAATTACGACCCGAAGATTGAGAGGACGTTCTGAAGTCGACTAAGAGACAGCAGCCAACAACAACAGCCAGATAAAGACGATATGGCGAAGCAGCTTGGAAACGGAGCACCAAACAAAAACAACGTCATGGCGAATCCAATCCTACTGGCAAACAATCGTAATAGCCCCATTAGGGACTATGCATCACCAAACCTCTACGATTTCTCTCCAGGAATCATGAGGCCTGCCCTTGATGGAAGCTTATTCGAAATGAAACCGATGATGCTGTAGATGATCCAGACTGCAGGACAATTTGAAGGACGGCATGGCAAGGACCTGCACGCGCACCTCCGTAGCTTTATAGAAATCTACAACACTTTTGTATTCCCAAACATCTGCCAAAGAAGTTCGACTAACTTTGTTTCCATTTTCATTGGGTGATCAAGCAAGAAAATGGGCGTATTCCCTCGAACCAGGAGAGATCACTTCATGGGAACAGGTCGTAGAGAAGTTTATGAAGAAATATTTTCCACCTACTGAGAATGCTAGACGAAGGAAACTAATAACCAATTTTGAACAAGACATGGACGAATCGCTCAGTGATGCCTGGGCGAGGTTTAAGAGGCTAGTCAGGGACTGTCCACACAATGAATTACCAGACTACCTGCAAATGGAAAGCTTTTATCACGGTTTAAATCCCGTTTCGCAGACCGATGCCAATGCGGCAACCACTGATGGACTGCTAGACAAAACGTATGACGAGGCTAAGAACATCTTGGATCGAATCTCTAAAAATCACGAGGATTGGAGAGAGAGCGATTAGAGACTGAGAATCAAGGATAACGACGCAAACAACGGTGCTATCGCTTCACTACAGAGTCAGATGACCGCAATGATGAACTTAATTCAAGGAATTGCGATCAACAGCCCAACAACGCAAAGCGGGCAAGTAAATGCAATTAATCAGAATGTCGCAAGGTGTGCGACTTGCGATGATGGACACACAATGGAAGAATGCCCACAGAATCCACAGTCTATTTACTTTGTGAAAAATAATCCATTCTCTAACACCTGCAACCCCGGGTGGAGAAACCACCAAAACTTTGCATGGAAGAATCATCAGCAGAATTTCCAATCTGTGGCGCAAAAAGAAAGGCCACCTGGGTTCTTCCCATGAAATAATAGTCAGAAAAGCAGTCAAGCCAGTAGCTCGCAACTGCCGCAATCTTCCTCCTTGAAAAGCTTGTTGAAGTAGTATATCAAGAAAAACAAAACTGTGCTTCAAAGCCAGGCGATGTCCATCCACAATCTAGAATTACAAATGGNAAACTGTGCTTCAAAGCCAGGCGATGTCCATCCACAATCTAGAATTACAAATGGGCCAGACTGCGAGCGAGCTAAAGAACAGACCGCAAGGGGCCCTGCCGAGTTCAACAGAACTTCTACGCAACCCAGAGGGATCAGGTAAAAAGCAATGTCAAGTCATGACATTGCGGAGTGGAAAAAGTGTAGAAGGAGAAAGGAAGGAACCTAGCCGAATTATTCCCATTGCATTAGAACCTGAGATTACGATGACTCAAGAAGAAGAAGGGGAAAAAGAAGCGATAGAGCCAGAAGTTGCGTCCACCTAAAAGCCGATAGAAAAGGGGACCGTGAGAGTACAGTTGCCACCTTTCCCGCAGAGACTCAGAAATAAGAAGAATGACGAGGTACAGTACCAACGCTTCATGTCTATGTTAAAACAATTGCACATTAATATTTCATTCAGTGAAGCGATTGAGGAGATGCCCGCATACGCGAAGTTTCTGAAGGATATGGTAACCAAGAAGAGGGCACTGGTAAGTTTGCCACGGTGGCTTCGACATAGAGCTCGAAATCAATAATCCTACCGAAGATAAGCGATCCTGGGAGCTTTATTATACCTTGCTCCATTGGAGGACTGTATATTGGGCAAGCATTATGTGACCTTGGAGCCAACATCAACTTAATGCCTCTGTTGATCTTTAAGTAGCTGAATGTGGAGCAACTTGCGCCCACGACCATGACTCTTCAACTTGCAAATAGATCTCTGGTGCATCCAAAGGGGAAGGTGAATGACGTGCAAGTCACAATCGACAAATTTATCTTACTAGTCGACTTCATCATCTTAGATTACGAAGCCGACAAGGATGTGCCTATCATCCTGGGGCGACCATTTCTATCAACAGGTCGTGCCCAGATTGATGTGCACCAAGGATAGATCACTTTGAGCATCAATGGACAGAAGCTCAAGTTCAACATTATCTGTGCCATGAAGTTTCCTTACGATGAAGACCTGGATGAATCTGATGACGACCAGAGTTTGAATGAAGAATAGAAACCTGACAATGAAAATGACGATAAGGATGCAAGTTCATCCATTGCTACATGTAATGCGATCATAGAAAAAACAAACATTGAAGATGAGATGATCACAACTCAAGAAGAAGAGCCAACAGAAAATGAAGAAAGAAAAACAATGCAACCGTCCTTGATAGAACCACCAATACTAGAATTGAAGACCCTGTTGAATCACCTAAAGTATGCATTTTTGGGGCAGAATGAAAAGCTGCTAGTCATTATTTCCCTTGAGCTTAATGAAGACCAAGAGAATGCGTTGTTGAGCATTCTAAGAAAGTATATTCAAACGATTGGTTGGACGTTCGCAGAAATTCGAGGAATTAGCCCCGCATACTGTATGCACCGAATTCGTCTTAAAGAAAACCACAAGGGATCGATCGAACATCAGTACAGACTCAACCCTACGATCAAAAAGGTCGTTAAAAAGGAGATCATTAAGTGGTCAGATGCGGGCATTATTTATCCGATAGTAGATAACATGTGGGTCAGCCTCGTGCAGTGCATGCTAAAAAAAAGTGGCATGACGGTAGTCCCCAACAAAAATAATGAGCTGATAGCGCAAAGGACCGTCATATTTGCATGGACTACCGCAAGCTGAATGTAGCAATGAAGAAAGATCATTTCCCTTTACCATTCATTAATCAAATGCTAGATCTTCTAGCCGGAAATGATTTTTACTGCTTTCTGGATGGGTATGCCGGTTATAATCAGATTATGATAGCTCCCGAAGATCAGGAAAAGACCACATTCACCTGCCCATATAGGACTTTTGCTTTTCGTCGCATGCCGTTCGACCTCTGCAATGCATCGAGCACGTTCCAAAGGTGTATGATGGCCATCTTTTCAGAATATCTTGAGAACTCTGTTGAAATATTTATGGAGGACTTCTCTGTCTATGGGCACACATACGAAGTTTGTCTTGCAAACCTGCAGAAGATATTGAAAATATGCGAGGAGAAGAATCTCGTACTTAACTGGAAAAAATGCCATTTGATGGTGAAGGAGAGCATTGTGCTAGGGCACAAGGTATCTCGGGACGGGTTGGAGGTGGACAAGGCAAAAATAGAAGCAATTGAAAAACTCCCACCTCCAATAAGTGTAAAGGCTGTAAGGAGTTTCTTAGGGCATGCCGGATTCTACAGACGTTTTGTCAAGGATTTCTCAAAAATAGCACAACCGCTGAGTGCGTTGTTGGAAGTTGATAGGAAATTTGACTTTGATGATAATTGCCGCAATGCATTCATGATTTTAAAGAACGCATTGACCACTGCAACTGTTTTGATTGCGCCAGATTGGACACTTCCTTTTGAAATAATGTGCGATGTAAGCGGGTATGTGATGGGAGCAGTACTAGCACAGAAGAGAAAAACAATATTTCATCCCATCATATCTGCAAGTAAGACGTTAAACCCTACTCAGACTAACTACACCACAATAGAAAAAGAGCTTCTGGCGGTAATATTTGCGTTAGAAAAGTTCAGAGCATATCTGCTGGGAACAAAAGTACTCATCCATACTGACCACTCAGCAATAAAATATCTAATGACAAAGAAGGACGCAAATCCAAGGCTGATTAAATGGGTACTCCTTCTTCAAGAATTCGATATGGAAATAATCGATCGCAAGGGAACGGAGAACCAAGTTGCAGATTATTTATCCAGATTGAAAAATTCTAAGGTTGACCGCAAGGAGTCAGAGGTGAGTGCAGTGTTTCTAGATGAGCACCTGTTTTAGATTGAAGAATTGCCATGGTATGCTGACGTAGTCAACTATCTGGTTTGCAAGCAATTTCCTAAAGAATATACCTACCACCAACAGAGGAGGCTCGAGTACGAATGTAGATCATATTTTTGGGACGAGCCAAATCTGTATAAAAAGGGGGCAAACCAAATTCTGTGACTATGCATACCAAATCCTGCTCAACAATGCATATTATCGCAATGTCATGACTCACTATATGGTGGGCACTTTAGAGGACAACGCACCGCAGCAAAAGTATTACAGAGTGGATTCTATTGGCCAACATTGTTTAAGGATACAGCTGACTACGTGATGAAGATCGTTGCCAATGCACAGGTAATATTTCATGGAAACATGCAATGCCTATAAACATCATTTTGGAACTTGAGTTGTTCGATGTCTGGGGTATCGATTTCATGGGACCATTCCATCCATCGAATGGTAAAAAATATATTTTATTAGTCGTCGACTACATATCTAAGTGGGTAGAAACAGTGGCATGCGTCGCAAGCGATGCGATGGTAGTCTCTAAATTCCTGCGTTTTGGCACTCCACGTGCCATAATAAGTGATGAAGGGTCCCACTTTGTTAATCATACTGTCAAGGAACTACTGCGCAAATATAACATTCTCCACAAAGTGGCTACCGCATACCATCCGCAGATGAATAGTCAGGCCGAGGTGTCCGACCGGGAGATCAAGAACTTACAAGTCAGGCAGAAGGTCTTACTATTCAACTCACGACTACGGCTCTTCCCTGGGAAATTAAAGTCACATTGGTCCGGACCATAGTTAGAGAGGTATTCCCACATGGCGCGGTTGAATTATCTAATGACGACGGAACCAACATATTCAAAGTTAATGGGCAATAAGTAAAAGTGTATCACGGAGAAGGCTAGCATCGCCAAGTCGACTATTGAAACTGAAAAACTCTAAATAAGAAAGAAGTGGGTGGTCCCTGCGCTATCAGACGATCGAAATTCATCAGGGACGCAAGTTTTGTGAAGTACATATTGGAATCATGAAAACTTCAACTTTTCTCTACTCTTCAAAATTTTCATTTCACTATATCTTTTCAGTTCTTTATCTATTCAAAAAACAAAAAAACGATTACGGTAAAAAAAGTTTGTTTTGTTTAATAGTATTTGACCCTCTCACTGTTTTTCTTGCAACGATCGAGGCGAACGATTGCGGAGGCGTTACACGAAGAAGCAACTTATCTTATTTCGTCACCGCAATCCGAAGAAGATAGATGCCGCAAAGCAGGATGCGTCAACAAACAATGCGGGCTACTGCACAAATTTGGGGGTTGTATTCTTCCTTGACTTTATTCCAAATTCTGCACTATCGTATCGCATTTTAATTTCGAAATTTTATCACCTCATCCTCTCTGATTACCGCAATCATTTAACATTGATAAATTTAGTAAGTCACCGCATGTTGTCTCTTTGCCAATTATGATTTCAATGATGAAACACATGCTTTTATTTTTTTTCCGTATACACTAGAGTCAATTTAATCTTAAAAAAGTCACTTCATGAAATATTTCTAGAAGTTAGTGGTCTGCTAGCTTTCTTTCAAACTGACCCTTTACCAAACTTCCTAAGAACATCGCATGACTTCTTTCAATCATTTTGCAATAAGGACATTACCACATTTAAAATTTGGGGGTGAGGTATTTATTTTCGACCTTGCTATTTTGAAAAAAAAAAAGAAGAAAAAGAAGAAAAAGAGGAAAATTTTGAGAATAACAACTCCAATGTCAACGCAATAGGGAAACCCATGTTGATAAGAGTTAAGTTGTGAAGGGTACTTACCCGTAATTGGATGTCCGCATGGCACACGTGAGGGCAAGCCAAAACGAAAGTAAGTCGCCAGGATCAATGCATGAATAAATGACCACAACTCCGCTGCCAAGTAGGTATGAGTTTAGTCTGAGAAAGAGCGCCTTGCTCGTAGTTGGATGTTCGCATGACACACGTGACGGCAAGCCAAAACAAAGGCAAGGCACTTGAATCAGTGCAAGGTCAGAGAGAAAAAAAACAATGTTAACAATGTCAAAAATATGCAAGGATAAAAATCAGTTAACACCCCAATGGAAAAAACTTTTTTTGAAATAAATCATGCAAGGAAAAAAGTTTTTTTGAAATAAATCATGCAGTGTCAAACGAAGCTTAGTAAAGTCTTTTTTGAAGGTTAAGCTTGCAGTCCCTAGGTTTTAGGAATATTTTAAGAAGAGACTGGAATAAGAATTAAGGAAATTTTGGTGTTAAGATTTGAATGAAGTATCCTTGAGAAATCTGGGAAAAGAGATTTGCGGTTATCTTTCTAAAGAAAATCTTTAGCTTATATTTGAGGACAAGCATCGTTTAAATTTGGGGGTGTGATAACGGACAGAAATGCACGTTATTACAGTGCTAAGTTATTAAACAATGAAGGATTGCATTGATAAAATATGTTAGATTGTGTCCAAAAAGCAGTAAATTCATAACATTGCAATCGCATGCGTTCATCGCATAGAAACAGTTAATTTTTGTATTTTTATACAGAATATGCGTTAACTCAAGGCAGAAAGCACAATCACAAGAAATCAATGGTCGAGTGCAGCATTACCGCAAGGCTTTACGGTGATTTGTATTCGCAAACATCTGCTCAAGAAGAATTTCCGCATAGAGCCGGCACAACTTGGTGAGCGCATCTAAGTGAAAGCATAATTAATCACGATGGGACAGAAAGCTGATGACTGTCGAATCTGAACTAAGTTGACAAGCCGCTAACGATAACAAGTACACCCAGCTTTTCGATGACAAATATTCGGCACACCAGTCAGAGAATTAAAGTCATCCCATTTATGCAATCATAAAGCCGCTTTTCACCCCGAAGCTCTATAAATACTGAAGGCATCCTTCAGAAAAGGGGTTCAGTTAGTTCAATAAGTTTTTGTTCGTAGTTTTAGCCTTGTTAATAGTTTTCTTTTACTTTTAAGAAGGCAGAGCGAGAAAAGGGAAGAGACGCCAAAAGATCGCTCAGGAAAACTCGAGAGAGAACTCGAAGGCGTGGAAAGCAAAGAGTGGGCCAACTCTCGCGAGAGCGAGATTATCTTTTGAACAAGAGTAGAAAAGACAGTGGAAAAGCCTCGGAAGAAAGAGATTGCTACCAGACTCTTTATTCTCTTCTTGCATTGTTATTTTGTACTTCAACTTTATATTTATACAATGGAAGTTCTTATTCTACATCTGTTCACTCTCTTAGCACGCATGAGTAGCTAAACTTGTCGAATGGGTTGAGAAGAATTAAGCTAACATGACCTAGGATCTTTATTGCTTACGATTATCTTATTTTATGCTTTGCCCAACATCCCTTTAGAGCTACTTGAAAAAGAGTCTAAAAAAAGAACCTAAGACTTGAGAGAGCTAAGTTAGACTCTAGACTCGAGAGACAAGATTAGATCTACATAAACAAGAGATAGGGACTTAGAGATAAGCTCTGTTTGCCAACATGCACTGCATGGACACTAGAGATAGGTTATGATATTATGTGGTCGTCTTATTTGTGTGTGTGTCATTTTTTCATTGCATGGATAAGAATAGAGGCTTATGTGTAGGTCCTATAGACTCATCGCATATATCGCATGCGTTCTAGCATTAGAAGTCGTAGCATTCGCGTCGAGAGATGGTCTACTATTGTATGTGTGTTTCATGGTCGCATAACATGAACGCATCCTAGGAAATGTTAACCGAACCCTTCTCTACCCGTTCACCGCATACTCATCGTATCTTCTGTTTTATCAACTCTTTTCGAGACTCTGCCACAATTGTTTATTTTTATTACCGCAAACAACAATCCAACAACTATTTGATTATTTGGTTACCGCAAAGTTTTCTTGAAAACTACCACCGCAAACTGTTTTCCCAAGTCCCTGAGTTCGACCCTGGACTTACCAGGAAACTCAGTGGGATTTATACTTGGATTCCATTGAGAAAACTTGATTGCTCAACGCATTTTCATCACCGCATTTCATCCATAATTTCACTGCATAAAATAACGCATCAGGCGCAAGCCAAATAAAGCAAGACAAGAGTTGAGTTGAATATGGAACACAATCGAATTTGGACGCCCGCATGACACACGTGGGGGTAAGCCAAAACGAAGGGCGTAACCAGGTTTAACGCCGCATTCGAATAAGTAATCGTAAATTTTTGAAGTGTTTTGAACGAACGCATTCTCAAAAGCTAAATGCAAAGTTGCGGAGAATGAATAAAAAGTTTTTGAGCAAAGGCTTGCTGGATACAAACTTGGAAAAGATCTTTTTGAAGAAGCAACCAAAGTGGAGGAGAGCATTTCGGCGATGGTTAGAGGTATGAGGAAATTATTTTCTAAGAAGTTGGTCATCGCAAAGGAAAGCCGGAAGGTGAGTTAGAATTTCTTGAGTATAACGCATGCTTGAGGACAAGCATGATTCTAATGTTTGAGGGTGTGATGACATGCAGAAATGCATGTCATCTTAGGCCTTTTATTTAGAATTATGACGACTGTTAAGCATAATATACGGCAATTATGTTAGGAATTCATAAGGAAATGAGCTTGTGGCGTTCAGCATTGAAAATCTCAGCTAACCCATTATTATGCATTATTTTGCATTCAATTGTCTATTTTTGTAGCTAACACAGGAAGTGGACACAAACGCGGATGCCGGACTACCGTATAGACGACCGCATGCAGAGATAGTCTCCATTGCAAAGGCGAAAACATTCGATCAACGCATGGATGTTGCGGTAATCAGCCGTATGCGACCATCGCATAGGAGTTGCGATCATTGAGCGATTGCAGTCATCGTGTAGAAGTTGCGGTATTAAGCGAATGCAGTCACTGCATGATTGTGGCTAAACGATAACGCATAATAGAGGGATCAACGCAAGGTTGGTGGAATGAACGCATCAACGTACATCTCGGGAAAATTAAAAGCTGATGTTGACATTTCACTTACCACGTCGTTAGCAGCAGAGATTCAGAAAAGGATTAATGCACTGCGAATGTCAGAATCAGAGCAGTCCATTAATGTTGTCGACGATCCAAGCTCTATATAAAGAAGCCGATGAGCAGAATTTCAAATCATCCAGGGTCATCCCTATGATCCAAACTATTGCGTGAGAAGAAAGCTTGAGAGTTCTTCATCTCCTTTCTCCATTTCGAGTGACAACCGGAGCCTTCGATCGAAGTTAGATCTCGGGAGAGTCAGCTCCATCGCCCATCCATGGCACCACCAGTATCCTTGACACACATCCGCTAGAAGCAAGTTATTGTTTCCAGCCGGTCATTTCATTTTCTCTTCTTTTCTTATATTGTATTGTATTACATTTTGTGATTAAGGAATTAATACATTATGTGTTCAATGCATTTCTGTGTTTCCTTCGATTCCATCTCCATCTTTCTTTACTTAGCATCCTTAACTTTCATTGCATCACTTAGTGAGATTGCTAGAGTATCGCATACTTAGTCATGTGGATTAGAGATATAAAGCATGTAGCAAACCATCGAGAGGTGTATGTTGCATGAGTGTGTGAGAAAACCTAATTTTCTTAGTGTGAAGCTGTAACAACGCCTGTCTATAGGTGGACGCAACGCTTTTCTATGAGTAAAGTCAGCAACAACTAACTGCCTGGGAGAGTTAGTGGTTGGTCGCGTTAAGCAATGTAAGTTATTGTTCACTAGAGATAGGAATAATCTTGCATCAGCCAAGTTTGTGTGGTTACCTTGTCTTATGTATGCGCCCATCACACCTTTAGAGCTGCTCGAGAGAGAGTCTAAAGAAAGAACCTAAGACTCGAGAGAGCTAGGTTAGAATCGATGCTCGAGAGGGCTATATTAGGTTTGCATAAGCAAGAATGGAGACTTAGGAATAAGCTCCATTTGTTATTACACAGCGTATGCGCCCTACGGAGAGGACAATGACCACGTCCAGGAAGTAGGATATGGTGGCTGTATGCGGTCATCTCGACACTTATGCATACACACTGCATATGTCCTAAATTTAGGCTTTTAGTGTGTGTAGTATGATCGCATAGCTTGTGTTGACTAAGGTTGCCCTTGCGGTCACTATTAAGGGTTGCAATGAAGACATCTCCACATTTATCTATTTCTCCATCCATTTACTTCCTGTCAATAGTTGTCGTGTCTCTACATCTCATTCTTATTCTCATTGCATTGTTTGTTAGTTAAGAGTAGGAGTAGTGTTAGTATAGAAACCCCTCCATCATTCTTTTATTCAACCGCCTCATGCACATTATCGCATACTTCCAACTACAAGTCCCTGAGTTCGACCTCGGATCACCCGAGAAACTTGCGTTCGCGTTATACTTGGCGTGAGTACAAGAAAACTTGTGACAGGAACGTATGGTCCTGTCTCTTATACACATCTAGATGTGTATAAGAGACAGCTATTAACCCGAGAAACTTGCGTTCGCTTTATACTTAGCGTGAGTACAAGAAAACTTGTGACAGGAACGTATGGTCATCGCATACATTTGTTAACGCATAATCATTCTAACGCATGATAATCAACGCATACTTTAAGAACATGCATCGCATATTGCGTCCACGGAATTTTAGTTGTCGAGTAATTGACATCTAATTTTCCGTCATCAAGTTTTTGACAATGCCACCCTTACACGATCGTCTAAACAACTATGATACGGCAAAGCACCATCGTCTAAACAATCGCTGAGCGAGCGCCTTCGTATCGTATACCACGTGATTGTGTAGGTAGTAACTATGCGATGAGGCATGCTAACTACATGATCATTTAGTGCGCACCTTTTTCTAAATGATGAACATCATATGCTCCCACTACGATTGTCTACCTCCAACGTCTACGCGATCGGTCAACCAATGCTACGCGATAGAGTAAATGATTTACCTCATCGTTTAGCATTAGCTAAATAATTGCTTAGTAAATACTACACGATCGTATAGGAAAATCTACACAATCGTTTAGATAAATCCCAATCGATCGTTTACCTGAGGCTACACGACACAACCATCTCTTGGTCTTCTTCTTCACTGAGAACCGCATCTCCATGCTTCAAAACTTTGTCACGAACGACTCAATTAACTCAAACTCTTTGAATTACAAACTCGATTGCATGTTAATTATGCCCAAAAACACAGGAGCTCTTACAAATTAATACTTTATAAGTTAAAGAAAGTTTTAAACAAAGGCGATTAAACTGGTAAACATTCATCAACGCCATCCACAAAAGCATGTAACAATTAAACACAAATGTAGAAAACCCACCAAGACTATAAAAGAGGTTCAAAACATAATTGAAATTTAGAATATTAGAACAACCTGGCTCTGATACCAATTGAAGGAAATCGGACATGAGGATTTCTATGAGCAGCAGAAGGATCTTTCCAAATTTCAATTGTATATGAACATTACAATTACAATCACAAACAGAAACATACGGTTATTCATAAAATAGAAATTACAGCATGTTTCCCTACATTATCAAGCCCAATAGTTTAAACGATTGAGCAAGTGGGAAAAGATATAGCCTATCGTATAGGTCGATGCCCAATTGTTTAACAAAAGCTATGCGATCGTCTAGCAAAAGCTATGTGATCGTCTAGAAAAGCTATGCGATCGTTTAGCTCATCGTCTAGCTGAGTGTCTATCGCGTAAGAACACTCCACGATCATTTAGATAACTCCAAGCTGTCGTTTAGTAAATTTGATTTACTTGACAACTATCCTATGAGTAATTTCGGAGATTGAAAATCTCAAATCAACAACTTACAAATCTTACTAAAATTAGGAAAACGTTTTTTCCTTTTATCTCACGGTTACCATGAAACCATCAATAACCTCCCACCCAATTGGTTATTAGAGAAAAAGAGATAATTATCCAATAATTAATATTATTATAAATATAATGATAACTAACTTACCATAATACATTTATAACCTATAGTTTTAATATTTCATCTCATGAAACATACAAACCATAACTCTTTTTCTATTCCATGACACTTAATGTAAATCTCATTTATATTAATCCTCTACTTGATGTATCTCATACACCATACCGATCATATCATATATAATCGAAATACCTCTTGTCAATTTGAACATTTCCTTCTCCCACTTACTATGAACAACTTCCCCTATTCACCTTGGTATTGACTCATGTAAACACTTTCCGAATGGAGTCCGCTCCCAGGACGACCCAAAGCCAAGCATGAATCTCACGGTGTGAACTCCCAGGGACGCTAGAGCTAAAAGTTCATTACTTCTCTTCAGCTGAAGTGTTCTAGATGGTTAGGGTATAAAAAACTTAGCGATATATTTCGGCTAACTAAACATATTCTAAGTCTAGGTGATTCATCCGAGTATAACTTTTATATTGGATTTTTAACCTACGATGTCTAGGTGATAAACAAATTTTATTATCTCACACCGCTCACGCATGCTCATAAAATCGGTTTAACCTAACTCAGACGTCGGCTCGATCTCCAGGTAGTAGGTGTTCCATGAACCGTCAACTTAAATACCTTTAACCTTAGTCATTTTATCTGACTTTTTGCCAAGATCTTGTCGGGTGAGTTTTCTTATAACTTCGGTTTTATAAGATATCGACCTATTCGAATCTAATTGAAATCGATCAAAATTTGGATTCAAATTAACCCTATGTGAGCATGCACCTTATCTTTGTTATAGATTTTAGATTTCTGTCTCATTTATAACAATTATAAAAACAATCTATAACAAGCCTAATTTGAATATAACATTTATAATCAAACTAAAGAAGTTTCATGATTCATGCTTTGTATATTTTCTCTTTTAATTAATGTAACTTTTATATCAATTAATCAATTTTGAAAATAACCATTCAGCATGCATCTCCCTAAATTAATACAACATTTATATTAATTTCATGAAACTTTATACATGCATTTAATTAATATCATACATATTAATGAATGCATGATTCATACTTTCCTATGGTGGGATTTTAAATCTAAATGACATATATTATGCACATAAAATACTATTTAATTAAAACATACATTCAATAATGCATAATTAATTAAGTTAACTAAAGTGAATTGGTTTTGGGATTTTTAATCAAGCAAAAAAATAAAATAAAATAAAATTATTACAATAATAATTTCAAATAGGGCTGTGGACCTCTCCCGAACCATTCGAACCGACCCGAACCGCCTTGGATGCTTGAACCGGACCATTTTTCCTTTAAAAGTGAAGTAAAGCACTTGGGCTGGAAACTAAAAAAACAGCATGCTGGAAATTATCTGGCCAGCTTTGAACAGTCTCCGAATTTCTTCAAATTGACGGCCTAAAATGGACTCTATTGACTCTCAAAAATTTACAGACTCCATAAATGAACACATAATGTCCAATAAACATAAACAATGTAGGCAAATACAATTAATTCTAATGAATGAACGAGAATTTAAATTCAATCCCAACCCAACTTTTCTTTAGTTTTCTACACAGCTTTCAGTCATATGAATTAAGCTACCCCCAAGCTGAAAATTAATACATGTTAGGTGCCTTAATCATGGCTCTGATACCATTTAAGGTTTCATTATAACAATGAGAAGCAATTTTAGGGATCGAGTCATCTTAACTACATGCAATTTATAGGAAAATGAAAGCATGTTGTCCAAAATCGTAAACAGATGAGCAGATTTGTCAACTTTTTTTGGGAGACCGAATTCTAGCAACTCCTTGATTCCTTTGCTCCGAAGGTTGTAGGACCACTCTAGTGGTCTTCCTAACTATTCTCCGAGCACAAGAACGATTGTGCGGAGTTTCTTATAGAGATAGGGAATGGGAAGGGATGCTATGGAGGTTCGAAGCTCTAGAGAGATATATTGAAGGGTAGGTGAGGTTTGAGACAAATTCCAGCAGCATAACAGTATGGAAAAATGCGTTGTTCCTCAGCTCTCAATCTGATTCTACCTCTACTGTATTAGAGTTGAAATTCATACATCGAAGAAGCCTCAAGATGCAAGACACGTGGTGGTGAATGCAAGCAATAGTGGATTTATTGGTGTTCATGTAACTATTACATAACACAAGAGTGCAGTGGATGAGTTGTTTTTCCACTTTGAATTCACCATTGGCTAAGTGGGATTCAATCAAAAAGCCACTATTCCTTGATCCTAGAAATTTAATTTTAGCTTTGATTTTAATTTTAATTTCAATTCTTAAATTGAAATAAATTTTGGTAATTAACTTGAAATTTTTCAATTAATTTATGCATGATTAATCCATATTAATTCATTCTACACTTGTGCAATCCATTATATATGAATCTTTTATTATTTATTATAGTATTTTAAAACAGCTTTTAAATTACTTTATCCCTCATTGTTAATAAATTTATGATTCATAAAATGAATATCACTTTGTAAACCACAGGATTTGACGATGAATACCCTTTTTTTCCGATTTTGAAACGATTCAAGTTTCCTATTTCTTATTGTTCTAGTGTCTTACATTATTCCGAAAATAGTAGTAGTTGACGAACCCTAATGAACCTACAGATCATGGGCTCCACGAATTCGAGGTAAATGTACCGACTAATTCTCTCATAGTACCAAGGCTAACAACATGTCGTTAACTGTAGCCGGGACTTTCCACTATCTAGGCGTTTATCGTGCTGTAATTCCCCACTGGTTAGAATTTATTTTCATTCCACTTATATAACCATGTTCATTAAGTCATCCTTCACAGGTGTTGTTCGTTAGCGATTACTAGCGGGTCAGAATTGTCGTTTTACCTTATAGTACTTCTTGTTTCTTTAAGTTCCCTAATTCTTAATGACAATCGGTTTTGTTGTCCAACCATCAAGACTAAGTCCTCTCGGGCCAAGCAGAGCGGTGGGGGCATCTCTCTCA
>NC_052360.1:45797132-45827444 GCF_009727055.1 Benincasa hispida | reverse complement strand
GTTAGTACTTAAGGGAACAACCTCTCTACTATCCCTGAAATGGGTAGGAGCGAATTCCGTCTTGCGAGACTATGTCCCTAGCTATCTATCCGATCTTATCCCCAAAATGATAGGCTTGTTGAGTCGGCGATGTCTGGCCACTCTCACCCATGCAGATCAAAGGATAATCTCATATAAACAGGAGTTCATAGTTAGCTCAGGATTAAGATCGAGTTACCTAGATCATCTTGTGAAATAGTCTGTTTCTTCAGTAAACGGCATTATAAAGAGAAAGTGACTAATTTCGCGGTCCTGTCTTATGCAAACTCATTGCATAGGACACCCCCACTCACATGTCTCTACACGAACGATTTAGGATCTCATTGTTTGTACTTAATACAAAGTAGGCCACGTCCATAGTGTCCTCAAGATAAGGTACCCAACCCTATCCTTATACTATAGACAGTTTTGGCTATATACTTGAACTTGATCCTATGATATGTCTTTACATATAGTTTGAGTATTCATGTTATAGCCAAGGATCTTAGTTTATTGGATTTAGGTTAGATATTCGCAACTTACATATTCAATAATATCTTTTATTGAATAACCTCAATAACGTCTTTATTGGAAATAGAATATGTTTAATGATTTAAAAACTACGAGTTTATAGGACATTAAACCCAACACTTACATCATTTGAATTATGGATCACATCTATAATCAATTATATACTAATCACATCAATATAAAATTTTCTCAGTTGATTTGAACAATTCAAATCATTCCTCATTAATATCTTTTAGTTAGCTAACAAGGGGACCTTATGGACCTACAGTTCAGAAGCTCCAACGATGTGAGATTAATTTGCTAAACTCATTAATCAAATTAATCAATATTTGTTAACTGTGAGTACACTCCACTAAAGACCCACAGCTGAACTCTTCTTACTGTAGATATAATTCTGTGTCCACAAATACAGACTAATAACAAGTTAGTCCTTCACGAGTGTTCATAACACCAACTGAGTCAAATTATTGTTTTACCCTTGGGTTACCTCTATATCCTTAAGTATTAGTGCTCCTCTAATGAACAACCTATTTATAGTTCAACCATTAAACAGAAACCCCTCAGGCCAGTGAGAAGGTAAGGCCTTTTATTCAAGTCCAGGAGACACCACTTAAGGGAACACTCATCTACTTACCTTAAAGTCAGAAAGGAATGAATTCCATCTTGTAATATTAAGTTCCCAGCTCCCCACTCGGTCTTGTCTGCAAAATGGTAAACTTATTGAGTCAGCAAACTGGTCACTCTCACTCATACAAATCAAAGGACAAACCCTTATGAACAAGAGTTCATAATATACTCAGGATTGAGACTAAGTTGCCTAGGTCATCCTATTGAAATAAAAACCTGACTAGTCAATGGTGTTACATCTAGTAGTTACTATTTCACAGTCTAGAATTATTCAAACTCATTACATAAGATACCTTCACTCACATGTCACCTACATGAATGCATTGGATCATTGCATTTGTATTAAATACAAAGTGGGTCATATCCATAGTGTCACCAGAATAAGGTGTCAAACCTTATCCCTGTACTATAGACCTTTTAGGTTGTATCTTGAACATTGATTTCCTACATGTCTCCACATAATGTTCAAGACTCATAAGACAACCTTGGATGTTAGTTTATGGAATTTAAGATTATCAAGACAAAATAAAATATAACACAATCAATAATATTTATTGAAATGACATCGAGTAATCAATAACATTTATTGAAATGACATCGACAACTTTTTATTGATGATGGTCAATTAATTACATTAACTATTTATGAGTTTTAGGGTATAAAACCCAACAGGAAGTTTTTGATGGATTTGACAGTTGTTCCAAATATGAATTTTTCAACAATACTTTATTGTGATAATAGTGGTGTCGTGACAAACTCCATATCCTCGAAGCCATAAGAGAGGCAATCATATTGAAAGGAAATATCACTTGATAAAGGAGATTGTGCAACGAGGAGACATGATTATCATGAAGATAGTGTTAGAGCACAATGTTGTTGATCCATTTACAAAGGCTCTCACGGGCTAAAGTGTTTAAGGGTCATCTAGAAAATCTAGGTCCACGAGATACGCATCACATTGTCTAGGAAAACTGGGAGATGATACTGGATATAGAGTATACCTTAGTTTATTGTATTAGTGTACATTACTGAATTGTAATTGTTATATTTACTATTTTGTACACTCTACTAGCTTTAGGAAAAATGGGAGATTGTTGGAGATTGTGTCCAAAATCTCGTGGTTTGTAAGCATAAACAAAATTCATTTATTTAATAAAATAAGGAGTTATTTTATTGACCATTAGACTTGTGTAACTCAATCCAATAAACTAAGATCTAAGGTTATTTAATGTAACTTAAAAAGTATGCGGTACACATACAGGTGGATCGTGTTCAAGTAATAACCTAAATGGTTTGTAGTATATGGATAAAGTTAGGTGTCATATCCTGGTGTCACGATGGATACGACCCACTTTGTAAATGTTACAAGAGTTGTAAGTATTATAAACGATTTGATCCAAATCATTCATGTGGAAACATGCGAGTGGAGGTATCCTATACAAAGAGTTTGTATAAGATTGGATCGCGAAATGATTAGTCTCTCTTTATAACACCGTTGACTGAAGAGACGAACATATCATAAGATGACCATAAGTAACTCCACTTTAATCCTGAGTGAGTTATGAACTCCTATCTATGAGAGCATTTCTTTGATTTGTATGGGTGAGAGTGGCCCAAGTCGCCGACTCAATAAGTCTTCCATTTTTGGGGATATGTCCAAGTAAGGAGCTTGGAACATAGCTATATAAGATGAAATTCACTCCTTCCCATCTTTAGAGTAAGTAGATGAATTGCTCTCTTAAATGCTAATTTTGTGTTTTAAACAATAGGGCCCCTCCCTCTCCTGAGCCCGAGAGGGATTTGCTTATAGTAAGACCATAAACAGGTTGTTTATTAGAGGATTAGTCATTAGTGGGACTTAAGGAGTAAAAGATAATTACAGGGGTAAAATGGTAATTTGATCCATATGTAATTACGAGCAGTTTGTGAAGGATTGATTTATTGGTAATTAGTTATATCCATGGACACATAGATCTACTATAGTACAAAGAGTGCAGATGCGGGTTTTTATAGATACAAATTTAATCTTTTAATTAAGACCAATTTAATCCTATTAAACTGATTAGATTAAACTTAATTTTTGATCTCATTAGAAATGTGATCTTAGGTCTATATGAATCATATTTTAAAACTATTTTAAAAATGATTTTATCTAAGGTTTGCATGCAATTCTGAATTATTGATTTTAATTTCTACTTCATTTAATTATAACTTTTATAAAATAAATGAAATAAATTAAAATCATTCAATTGCATTCACTGACACACTTAATAAAATATAATATTTATAAAATTACATAAAGTAGTGTCATGCATCATGCAATCTATTTTATTACTGAACTTATATAATATTTATATAATAAAGCACTGAAATAATTAATAGCATACAACTATCCATACATACATACTATATATTATAACTCTTATAATATAACTGAGGCATAGATATATTATTGATGCATGCATGCATATATTATAATATTTATATTATATGATGAATGAGCATGTTATAAATTTAAAATCATGCAACTATATATTATTATAATATAAATGATGCATGAAATATGTATAACTGTGGGATTTATTCTATATGGCATACATTCTAACATATAAATACATAAAATTAAATCATACATCAAATGCACAATTTAAAAAAATTATTGAACTAGGATTGAACAATTAAACAATTAATCAAATTAATGTGACACTTATATTAATTTAATTAATAAAAGGAAGTAACTATTACAAATAAATTGTCAATCGATTTGAAACAAGTGAACCAAGCCTTGAACCGCTCGAACCGAACCAAATCACAAGCGAACCAATTGACCAACAATCTGTTCTTCCATCTCGCCCAGCAACGATCGCCCAATTATTGCTCAGATACTGTACAGCTGCAAATTTTTCATTTTTCTTCCGTTTTGAACCTTGTTTTCTTCAAAAACTCACCATGAACAGCACGAACGACTCAAAAACAATGAATTACAAATTCTATTGTAAAATTTATGCCCAAAACACAGGTCCTTGCAAACCAATTTTATAAAGGAAAGCGATAAAACTAAATGGCCAATCTCAAAAACATCTATAATTATAAACCAGAAAACACATTCCATACAGTTTCATCATATGAACATAGAATTCAAAACCCACCAATACTGTAAAATTGATTTATGAAACAATAAAAATTGGGGATCGAAATCGTGCTCTGACACTAATTGAAGGAACCTCCTGAACTTTGCTTTTCTTTGCAATACCGAACCGAAGACGAAGGCGAAAGAAGCTCCAGCGGACCCCAAGGATAAGGAGAAAGGAAAAGCTGCCGAGCAACCGGTCGAATCGATTTCGAGGGTGAGTCAGGGCCTAAGATCAGGCCGAAAGGCGTAAGTCGATGGATCACAGTGGATATTTCCTGTACTAACCCTTGTTGGTCTGAGTCAAGCCCTTCTATAAGCACTCTGCTGATTACTTACGGAATCTCAAATCATCCTTCTCGACGCCTGAGAATTTGTGCATGTTTCCAGGTCGATCAAGTAGGTATCGGCTTGGCTTCTCCCCCTTTTAGCGTTCTGGCCCCGAAAAAGTAAGAGAAATTAGGCATGTTTCCCGAGAGGGCGTCTTCTACTTTCTAGTCGACTATATATGCTAAAGCAAAGGGCGACGCATCTATCTTATCCTCAATGGAATTATCTTCTTTGACTTCAAGTGAGGCTTACTAATAAGTACGACAATACTATTAATTTTTTCGCCAAGATTAACTCCCCTAACCTCAAATGGGGGAGGTCCATAGCATAGTTTTTTTTTTCAGTGCAATATAAGTACACCAGAGGGCCGTCCTTAATTTTTTACTCAAAACCTCAACTATAAACGGGCTCGTTTGGCTCCAAAATACAACGTTGGGGCACGATGGTCACATTTCGTTATATCTTCTCCCCCGGGAAGAGGGGAAGGTACAGTGCGGGGCGATACCCTAGCGATTCCGCGCTTCATTGCAGCGAGTTTGGCATCCCCCCCCTTACACATCCGAACTGAGGACGGGTTTTTGGAGTTAGCTCACCCTCGCGGGATCACGACCCTTTGTCCCGGCCATTGTAGCACGTGTGTCGCCCAGGGCATAAGGGGCATGATGACTTGACGTCATCCTCACCTTCCTCCGGCTTATCACCGGCAGTCTGCTAGATGACTTTGGTCTATGTCAATTGTAAATCAGAAAAAAGGTATTCCAAAGTCTTCTTTTTGAAGATCCACGAAATTTCAGCGGGACCTACCCCCTCTTTTTTTCTGATTCGAGGGGGATCCTGTTGAGTTCTTACGCTTGTGAAGGTCCTTGAGCGGAAGCGTGGAAATCGATCCAAGTTTTATTTTCACATAATCAAAATTACAAAATACAAACATCATGCATAGTCACAAATTTGTAGCATGCGATCATAAATGGAAAAGAGGGAATTAGGGTGAGAAAAGACTTACCCTTGAAGAATCTTTCTTCTCGGAAACCAATTCCCTTCTCCGATTTTGTCACGAACAATCACAAATGGAAAAGTTATCCAAATGAACCCCACCACAATAAGAACTTCATGTATTCTCTTTTGAGATGAGAATCACCGAGGAGTTGTGGGCTCTTAGTTTTTGGAAGAGAGGAAGAGATTGAGAGGAAAATTTGTGTTTTTCCAGAGAATTTTTTGTCTTTTTGGAATTGGAAGAGCACACATTCTACACCACCACACACATGCACTAATAGAGAGAAATAAGGGGGGGAGTTAACTCCCAAGAACATTTTCAAAATAAACTAAAAATTATTTCAAAAACCATTTAATATATATTTACATGATAACTACATTATCATATAATATATATTAAACTATATGTTATATCACATATAATACATAACCTATAGTTTAATATTGTATTAAATACAATATAACCTATAGTTTTCATTTTCTCAAAATGCATGACATTTAATATAAATCCTACTTATGCTAAACTTAATTATATGAGTCCAATTCACATAATTAATATTTGAATCAAATTCAAATATTTATTTTCTCTCAAATAATGTATCAAATGCATTATAGTAATTATATCATATATAATTAAGTAAAAATTAATTATATCACATATAATTAATTCTCTCGATTGATTTGAAGAATTCAAATTATTCAAAAATTGATTTTCATTAAATCCTGTTGAGTTACAAAGGGAACCTCATAGACCTGTAGATTGAAACACCAATGATACTCGAATAATTAAGTAAACTCCTTTAATTAAATTATTCAACATCCATTAACTATCAGGCACTCCACTAAAGATCGAAAGTTGCACTCTTCGCATTACACATACATTTCTGTGTCCATTGGATATAATCGGTCAAGAGTGCGATGACCCGTCAAAAATCGCTCGCAATATAGTTGGGCCAAATTATCGTTTTGCCCATATAGTTACATATAACTCCTTAGGTATCATTGCTTTCTCTAATGAATAATAAGTCATAGTCTAACTATGACCAAAATATTAGAGTTGGTGTCCTAAATCTCGTAGGGTCATGTAGTTTGTAATTGTATTGGACAAATATTTTATTTATCTAATGAAATATGTGATGTTTTATTTGACATTTAGTTGTATTAAAGCCATAAACCAATAAACTAACATCCAAGGTTATCTTGTAGCTTAAACATGTATGTAGAGACATATGGGTGAATCATATTTAAATGATAACCTAAATGGTTTGTAGTAGATGGATAAGGTTAAATACCTTATTCTGGTGACACAACGAGTACGACCCGCTTTGTGGATGTTACAATTATTGTAAAGTGCTATAAATGATATGATCCTGATCGTTCATGTGGAGACGTGTGAATGGGGGTATTCTATACAAAGGAGTTTGTATAAGACCAGACGACAAAATGTTTAGTCTTATTATATAACATCGTTCATAATAGAAACTTACATTTCACCAAGATGACCATAGGTGACATGACCTGAATCTTGAATGAGTTGTGAACTTCTGCATATGAAGGCGGTCATTTTATTTGTATGGGTAAGAGTGGCCAGATCGCTGACTCAATAAGCCTACCATTTTGGAGATTTGTCTGATTAGGGAGCTGGGAACACAACTACATAAAAAGGAATTCACTCTTTCCTCAATGTCGGGGTAAGTAAATAAATTGCTCTCTTAAATGTTGATTCTGGGGCTTGAACAATGTGGCGCCATACCCTCTCTTGCCCAGAGAGGTTTGGTCATAGTTGGACTATGATTTATTGTTCATTAGAGGGATCAGTGGTACTTAAGGAGTTAGATGTAACTACAGGGGCAAAACGATATTTCTGGTCCAGCTGTACTTATCAATAATTTATGAAGGGTCATCATATTGTTGACTGGTTATATCCAATGGACACAGAAATATATATATATGTAGTGCGAAAAGTACAGCTGTTAATCTTTAATAGAGTATTCGACAGTTAATAGATGGTGAATAATTTAATTAAAGGAGTTTAATTAATTAGTTACGTACCATTAGAGCTTCAAGTTCAGGTTCATGAGGTCCCCTCTGTAGCTCAATAGGAATTAATGAGAATCAATTTTTGGATTAATTTGAATTGTTCAAATTGATTGAGGGAATTAATTGTATGTGATATAATTAATTTAATCTAATTATATATGATATAATTACTATAATGTATTTGATACATTATAATATAAAGTATATATGAGATTAAATAAATATTTGAATATGATTTAAATATTAATTATGTGAGTTGGATTCATATAATTAAATTTAATATAAATGGGATTTATATTAAATGTCGTTAGTGAGAGAATAGAAACTATAGGTATATTTTATTTGATACGATATAGAAATTATAAGTTATATATGTTATATTTGATATAACATATAGTTTGATATATATTATATGATAAGGTAGTTATCATATAAATATATATATTAAATCATTTATTAAAATAAATTATTTTATTTTATTTTATTTGAAAAATCATTTTGAGAGGAAATTGTAACTCCCTCCCCTCTTTTCTATTNATTTATTAAAATAAATTATTTTATTTTATTTTATTTGAAAAATCATTTTGAGAGGAAATTGTAACTCCCTCCCCTCTTTTCTATTTAATACGTGTTAGTGGGGATTGTGGTTTTGATCTCCTCCCTCTGGTTTTCACATAGAACAACACACACAGAATTAACACAGAAGTATTCTAGTTTTTTCCTTCTCCATTATCTCCTCTCATCTTTCTCAAACTCCCTCTTCCAAAAATCCACATGGCCCCCACACTCTGGATTCTCAAACCAGAGAATATAGTGGAAATTTCATGGTAGTATCCTTTTGATCGAGGGATTCTTCTTGAAGAACGGTTCTTTAGAGGTAAGGGTTTCTAAACCCATTTTTCTATTTTTGTTTTTTTTCAAGCATGCTGTATTTTTAATTTTAGATGCATGTACTATTATGTAAAGTTGTATATTGTGAAAAACTAAAACTAGGACAATCTACTTCCACTCAGGACCTTTACAGATTCCTTTAATTGGTATCAGAGCCTTAATTTTGATCCCAATTTATTTTATGGTTTTTCCAGATTTTTTTTTTTACAGTATTGATGGGTGTTTACATTTTGTATTCATGTGATGAATGTTTAGTGGAATGTTGTTTACAATTATGGATATTTTCGGGATTGGGCATTTAATTTATCGCTTTCTTCTTACAAATTTTTTCTGTAAGGGCCAACATTTTGGGGCATAAATTTGCTTTCGAGTCTCATTTTTAAGTTCTTGAGTCACTTGTGCTATTCCCGGTCGATTTCTGGAGAAAATGATGCAAAAATTGGAAGCGTTTCGAAGGAGTTCAAAACTGTACAGTGGATGAAAATATTCTCCATAGAGTTGCGACGATCCGAGATGGAGAAGACGCGAGGTCCAGCTCTGGTTCGCATGTGATTCGTGGTCTACTGGTCCTATTCGAGTTTTTTGGGTTCTTATGGACCGGTTCGTGACTGGTTCGAGCGGTTCAAGGCCCGATTCATCTGTTTCAAACCGGATGACTATTAATTTGTAATAGTTAATTTATTTTTTTTTGTTTTATGTGTCCAATGTGGTCCATTAATCGCCTTTAAATTATGCATGTGATGTATAATTTAAATTTTATTATTATATGTCATATTGTATGTCATGTTTAATTAAACTATGTTTAAATCTCTCTGTATTTTTCTGTAAATTCGAAAACATATTAAAAGCACGCACATTCACACGTTTCCGTACAGGNTACCGCTATAACTAAATAATTGACTATTCAAAACACGTCGTGCACTTTCCTACAGATCACAGTAGTAGTAATAGAGTTTGGTAATTATAAATGTTATTTGATTGAAAGGACCCTCGACAAGTTCTTACTATTATAAATGTTATTTGGTTGAAAGGACCTTAGTAGTAATAATTGCCTAAGGTCCGTCGAAACTTCAAAAAGTCGAGCAAAAGGTAGATTGGGACTTGAGTTCCCTTAAGGTTAACCATAATCGAGTGTAAATCATGGTGCCGCACGGTTGAAAAAATATGATTATGACATGTAGCATGTATGGATGAGATTGGCTAAGTCGTTTGGCTAATCAAATAAGCATGTGGAAAAATCAATGACATTTTGTTAACAGGGGAGGCTAACCTGAGGGTGAAAACGGCATCCATATATACGAACAATGGTCATATTCCAACATCGCTAGATGGTACATTACAAAAGTAGGAGTATCGTATCATTCTTTGATAAGAATTATTTGTTATGTCTATGATTAGTTATAATTAGACGTCCTTAATTTTTTTCTTTTCTTTTTTTTTTTCTAGAATAAGATGACCAACATGACTACAAGAAAAACCTTGCACCCATAAACTAAATCTAACATTTGATTAGAGGTGAACATGTTCAATAGGAAGGATTGATTATGTTCAAGAAGAAGATGATTATCAAGCTTTAGCATCTCAATGATTTAGTTGAACATGGAATGCAAAATGAAACTCCACCAATCACTGAACAGTTCACAACAATGTCCATGATCCAACCTCCCATGATAACTGGTTTACATCTGGCAGTCCCTTCATTTGACAATCCAAGAATAATCACTATGGATAATAAGTTTGTCCTCACATAATATGGTTTTCAAGATCAATATGATCTATCAAGTGGAAAACAAATTGTTTTTTTTTCTTTTTTGTAAGATGAGATTAGACAACTAACCAAAAAAAAAATAAAAGAAAAAAAAAATCTTTTAAATGTCTCTCTTCTAGAGACGCTACTAATTCTGAACACTAAGGAGATGTTTGGGGTAAGGGTTATCATCAAAATATAATAACTAAAAACTATTTCAAAATCTCCAATTAACTACCGCCAACACTATTTCAAAATCTCCATTTACTACAGTTTTTACTATTTCATATTCATCATTTTTTTAGTATTTTCTACAGTGTTTACTATTTTCTTCTCAAACTAAAATAATTTACACCCAAACATATATTATTATAACCCAAACTAAAATAATCTAGACCACAAATGCAAACTATCATAACCCTACTATAATAACTAACTCATTGCCCCAAACGCCTCCTAATAGGTTGTGTCCTTTACAATAACAACAACAACAATAATAAAATAAATAAATAATAAAAACAAACTTTATATTCACTCATAGTTCTCAACTTCCCCATGAATTTTTTTAGTTTTTTTTTTTAACAATAGATTAAGTTGAATAATCAAATCTTTGACCTCAATATTAATAGACATTTTTAGATTAATTGAACTATGCTTATTTTGATCGTTGTTATTTCCTTTTATAAGTACCATAGTTTGTCTCTTATCGGCTTATCCAATAGATTTTTTTATAACATGAGACCAAATTTTATACGAATGAAAATCAATTCCAAAAAGATAAACAAGTATAGATTGAAAGTAACTAATATTGGAGTATTATGCAAAAGTAAATAAATAAATAGCCTACGATGTAATTTGAAATTGGCTAAAAAAAAAAAAAGGTAAAAACCGTACGATGTGCAAGTACAAAATCAACACTTTGCTTAAAATTAGGAATAACAGCGCGTGAGAACTACAAAAACACGTGCCAAAGTGAATTAAAATAATACATCAGGTGAAATTACTTTTATTTCTGGACCAAGCCAAGTTGATTTCAAACTTGGAATTTATGACAAGTGGCATCTTCGTCTTTTCCATTGCAATTAATGGTTTGTCTTTTCCATTTAATTTGAAAAGTTCTCAATGTGTCGAATGGACAATGAGAGAAGAGAAAAGTCAAAAGTCTACGGGCCAATCATATATGCACAAAATTATTGTTTTATATTACCTGAAAAGGATGTTTATTTATATTTTTCTCACTTTTTTTTAGATGCCATTTTTGCTTCCGAAGGGATTGGTTGAAAAATACCACAAGAATATTCGAGGTTTGTTCAAAAAAATATAGTATTTTCTCAAACTATTGATAAAAATGGGCTCTATGAGAAAGTATTTTTAAAAATAGATGGGTATTGAAACTATTGATAAAAGTAGGGTAATGAAATTGTATACGGGGTATACGATTGCCATGTGGCAAAATCGTGTACAGGGTACACGATTAAAGTTTAATCCAGTCAGCACCACATTGGCTGACTTGGTTGACCGGTCGCATGGAGACTCGTGGACTAGGTCTATGATTGCCATGATCGTGGGCCCGGTCCACGATTTGTTTTTCTTTTTTAAAAAAAAAATAGATTGACTAATTATTATTTTTTTAATCGGAAATATACCACAATATTAAGACTTTAGGAACGGATCCACAAATTCCTTCATTATTAAACTTAATTATATATTTAATCTATAATGAAAACATAATTATTTTACACTCATATTAAAAAAAAATGTCATGATATTAAAAAAGATTTACAATTAGTTCTTTAATTTACAATTTGAAAATAAAAGTTTACATAAAATTTAAAAACGACCCTCCTGGCCCTTACCCCTCATGGAAGTTGTCTTCGTGTCCCTCTAAATTAGGTTCACCCTGTTGTCATTGTCGTCTACGACGAATACGTCTTCGATCGGTGTCAGCAACATTGAGTCATCTTATTTGTTGAATAATACCTTCTATGTTGACCAATGTTTGCTGACACATTGAACCCAAGTCTGGTAAGTTGTGTTGCACTGAATATTGTTGTACATATCCGTTAAAATTATTCTGTACAATGAAAAAAATAAATATTAAAAAGTATTCGTATCATATATATATATATGGAAAATGTATTATTTTAAATCTCTTGTCATGCATAATAGTGAGAGCGGTCAAGTGTGATAAATCGCCTTGTGATTGAATCGTACCAGGAAAAGTAGTCATCTGATACTGTTGGCCCATTTGTTAATTCTCCATGGGCACAACAATCATTTCGTCCATGCCAGTAGGATATATATTCCACGTGGATTCGACGCTAGTCTTGGTCGTGCTTACCTCTCAAATCAATCTGGTATAGTATTGTGAGTGTATAGGACAACGAAGGTATCATTTGTCGTGGACCGAACTGTCTCAACACACGATCTGGATGATGCCACTCTACTATATGAAAGCATATAAGAGGGCTAACGGTTAACCAAATGTCTTCACCATCACGACAGTAATCAGGTATGGATGACCAAATCTGTTGTGTGTATGGCGTCCAAATAATCTGATAGAAAAAAATATAAGTATACATCCAAAATGTTTTAAATATTCATTTATATATACATTTATTACCTGATTGTGCATCAGTCTATCAAATATTTTTTGGTACACGAGCAACATATTTGCTGACTGTTCAAAGGTAGCTAATACACTATTCCATCTAAAATTATAAAAAAAGTTACAATTAATTTATATTCTTACATACAATGATAACGAAATAATACCTGACACTAAGTGGACGATGATCTGGGGCCTGTAATTGGACTTGTGGTGCTATAATTGGAAATCTATCATAAGCCCATACTTGTAGTAGTATCAGTGGCCCTGCTATTTTCAACGCTTGTGAATTGGTAGCCCGACAAAGTTCTCTATACAACCATGCAAGAAATGCACCACCCCACGAGTACGTACCAGCATGCTCGAAATCAAACAGTAGCGGGAGGAACATGAGATGAACTAGAGTATTTGACTTGTTAGCGAACAAAAATCCTCCAATAAGTTGCATGATGTATGCTCGTGCATACCTACGTATGCTGATGTCATTGGCATCGAGAGGTGATTCTGGAAACTGGAACGTCAACCAGGGGATACTCAATCTTGAGCCTTCCAGATCATCTAGTAGAATGCCTAAGAGCTCTTCACAAACATTCTTCTAATCATATTGTAGTGAACCTGTCAATGGTTNTAATTTTGACGTATGTTTAACGTAATACGTGCAATCAAAGGCCATTTATTGACATTAGGATAATAAGAAAATAATTCCTCCACCTCATCCCTGACTTAATCCATTAATAATTTTATTCCAATTTTTATATTCCACTACGAGATTGAACCGTAGGATATTATCAAATATTATTTGTTGATTTTTTTTTAAATAATATTATTTTAATATATATTGACAAAAATATAATAAGATTGAAAGTATTTTTTAATATAGGTCTTTACAGAAACTATTGATAAACTTAAATTATATATTTAATCTACAATGAAAACATAATTATTTTGCACTCATATTAAAAAAATGTTATGATATAAAAGAAGATTTACAATTTGAAAATGAAAGTTTACATGAAATTTTAAAATGACCCCCTTGGCCCTTATCCCTCATGGGATTATCTTCGTGTCCCCCTAAATTAGGTTCACTCTATTGTCGTTGTCGTCTACGACGAATACGTCTTTAATCAGTGTTAGCAACATTGAGTCGTCTAGTTTGTTGAATAATACATTCTATGTTGACCAATGTTTGCTGACACATTGAACCCAAGTCTGGTAAGTTGTTCTGCATTTAATATTGTTGTACATCTCCGATAAATTTTTTTTGTACAATCAAAAAAATAAATATTAAACAATATTCATATCATATATATGGAAGATGTCTGATTTTATATCTCTTACCATGCAGTAATAGTAAGCGTCGTCAGGTATGATAAACCGCCTCGTGATTGAATTGTACCAGGAAAAGTAATCATCTGATATAGCTGGCCCATTTGTTAATTCTCACTGTGCACAATGATCATGTCGTCCATGCCAGTAGGATATATTCCACATGGATTCGACGCCAGTCTTGGTCGTGCTTACCTCTCAAATAGATCTGGTGTAGCTGGGAGTGTATAGGACAACGAAGGTATCGTTTGTCGTAGATGGAACTGTCTCAACACACGATCTGGATGATGCCACTCTACTATATGGACGCATATAAGAGGGTTAATGGTCAACCAGATGTCTTCACCATTACGATAGTAATCAGGTAAGGATGACCAAATTTGTTGTGTGTATGGCGTCCAAATAATCTGACAAAAAAAAAAGATAAATATACATCTAAAATATTTTAAATATTCATTTATATATACATTTGTTACCTGACTGTACATCAGTCTATCAAATATTTTTCGGTACACGAGCAACATATTTGCTGCTGTTCAGAGGCAGCTAATACACCACTCCATCTAAAAGTATAAAAAATACAATTACTTTATATACTTATATAAAATGGTAACAAAATAAATATATAAATGAAATAATACCTGACACTAAGTGGACGATGATATGGGGCCTGTAACTGAACTTGTGGTGCTATAATTGGAAATCGATCATAAGCCCACACCTATAGTAGTATCAGTGACCCCGCTATTTCCAATGCTTGTGCATTGGTAGCCCGACAAAGTTCTCTATACAACCATGCAAGACATGCACCACCCCACGAGTATGTACTAACATGCTCGAAATCAGACAGTAGAATGCCTAAGAGCTCTTCACAAACATTCTTCTAATCATATTGTAGTGAACCTGTCAATGGTTGCCCGTCCACTCGTAACCCAAACTGTATAGCAACATCCTGCAGCGTGATTGTACATTCCCCACAAGGCAGGTGAAATGTGTGGGTTTCTGTCTTCCAACGCTCAACTAGAGCATAATACAGTGCCAATCAAGCTGGAAAAAACTGATTTGTGCAACCCCAAGAAAACCTGCCTGTTCAACGTAGGAAATAATGCAGTGATCAAATGGGATATTATATTGTGCAGACGCCTCCCTTCTCCGACAACTCAAAATTACTATGGAAAAACTATCCCATACCGATTGTGAACGATGCGAATTTTGTTGATATAATTGTACAGGATTAGAATGACCAGACTCCATTACCTAAGAAGTTCAAATTACATTACATAATAAAATCCATCACATAAATGATACATAAAAAGATACAATTACATGAAAAATAAATTCATTACATAAAATGAAACAATTACATAAAAAATATAAGTACATAAAAGATACAATTACATAAAAAAAAAAAATAAGTACATAAAATATACAAGTACATATAATATACAATTACATAAAAAATACAAGTACATATAATATACAATTACATAAAAAATACAAGTACATATAATATACAATTACATAAAAAAAAAAATATAAGTACATAAAAGATACACCTAATGACCCGAAGACGAAGCACCTAATGTAGGTTGTGGACAAGTACATCTGTTATGTCCTCTCTTACAAATTGTACATCGAACTTTTTGGCTTGCCTCTCTCCAATCCATTTCATTATGAATGTGCGTACTTTTTGACCGAGCCTGTTTTCTTAGTAAGTTCGCATTTGGATGAACTTCTGTAAATGATAATTCTGGCCAATAATCTGGGTGTTCTATTGGATGGAACTGACCTTCATAACATCGCTTGAAATTGGACAATTTCTAACATTCATCAATAAGTGATATGTATGTTAAACACACGTAATTACAAACTGCAATTATATGAGAGCATGGAATCTTGAATGACTGCCACTTATTACAAGAACGTGTTACTTCTTTCAAGCTCAAAACTTGAGTGTATTGTTTTTTATAGGGAGAAATCATACTTATGCCAGTTTGTACTTCAAAAGTTTGACTTTCTCTGTCAATAGATGTCACCGTATGCGCAGATACTCGTTTTTCCCACCTCTTAAGTTTTCTCAGGGCATATTCTGTATACATGTCCCCAAGATCGAGTGTTTCACTGATTTCTTGTCTTCGAAGTTCAAAATAATCAAATGTTAGCCTAACCAAAGAAGTAATTGGTAACATTCTAGTACCTTTGAAACACCATTCATGCATTCAGCTACTTTACTTATCATCCACCTATAGCGGTACCCACCGTCGTGTGATTGGATCCATTTTTCCAAGTAAATATTTGAAAAATATTCAAGGCATTCAAGGTGCAATAGTTTCAATTCTTTCATGCACCGAATGAACTTGTGCCTTTGATGTTGATTTCCTGCCTTAACACACCAAATCTTTTAGTTGTTTTGATTTACATTTCGTATTGAAATTACTGGCAATATGGCGAAGACAATATCGATGGAAATTATTTTTAAAAAAATTAGAATATTCCACTAAAAAAAATGAGAAGTATATAGGTTGGTTAAAATTCAAACATGGTAGATAAGACACTTATTTCTATTATAAGAATGGATGGTTGGATGGCTATGGAGGAATCGAATTCCTCAGTGGAAGCACTGAACATGTCATTAAAAATCGTTTCGAAAATTTATTAAAAAAATAAATTAATTAAACAGGATCAACATATCAAAATACTTTTAGGAAACGAGAAGAATACCTCTTGAAGACTATCTTCAACAAAAACCTTTTTCCTTGGATCAATCTTCAACAATAATATTTGAATTTTATTCAAATATTTATTTATTTCATATAATCTATAGTTTTAATATGAATCACATTCATATTAATTTTAACATATAGTTTTATATGAATCTCATTCATATAAATAATATTTGCGAATCTTATTTAAATATTTATCTCTCTCATAAAATTAATTATAATTTTGAATCTTATTTAAATCTTATTTAAAGAATACCTCTTATCGTTTTACCTCTGTAATTACACCTAACTCTTTAAGTCCCTCCGATCCTCTAATGAACAACCTATTTATGGTCATGCATAAACAAAATCCTTTCAGGTCAGTGAGAGGGAGGGGCCCTATTATTCAAGACACGGAGTCAGCACTTAAGAGAGTAATTCATCTACTTACCCTAAAGATAGGAAGGAGTGAAATTCATCTTGTGTAACTATGTTCCCAGTTGGATAAATCCTCAAAATCGTAAACATATTGAGTTTGCAAACTTGGCCACTCTCACCCACATAGATCAAAGGACTACCATCATAGACAAAGTTCGTAACTTAGTTGGGATTAAGGTCGAGTCACCTATAGTCATCTTATGAAATATTAATCTCTTCAGTCAACGGTATTATAAATAGAGATTAATCATTTCGGAGTCCGGTCTTATACAAACTCTTTTGTATAGGATATCCCCACTCGTGTGTCTACACATGAACGATTAGGATCAAATCGTTTATAACACTTTACAACTCTTGTAACAATTACAAAGTGGGTCGTATCTGTAGTGTCATCAAGATAAGACACTTAACCTTATTCATATACCAGACCACTCAGGTTATTACTTGAACATGAACCACTTATATGTCTATCACATACTGTTTAAGTTTCATAAAATTACTTTGAATCTTTCTTCATTGAATAATTGCATAAATACAATAAGCAACCATTATTTCAAATAACATATTAACTACGAGCTTTAGGGAATATATCCCAACATGTTCAATATTTGCTTTGTAATTATTTGATTTTATATGTTTAAGTCATAATAATTATGAGGGTAGTGAACCAAACAATCAACATTTGAAATGATATCTTGCATCTTATTAACGAAGTTAAGTTCAAATTTGTTGTCATAATTATCGAATATTAAAAAACATTATTTGAAGTTTTGTGAATTCGTAATTTATTTTTAAATTACATGATTTAAAAAATAAAAATAATTTAAATCCTTAATCTTGTTTGGTTTAGTAAAACATTTATTTCATTTAGAGTAGGAAAGATTTGGACTAGTTTAGCTAGTTTTTTGTTTGGATGTTTGTTGGAAAGGAGAAGAATGACTAGCTAGCACAATCAATCATAGTTTGTACATGAAATTAAAATCTGCCAAGGTTAAAATAGTAATTCACTTTGGACTTGTGAAAAATTCGAACGAATTGTTATTATTATTATTTTGAGTAGTTGCAAGAATAATAAAAATAACCTTCTTAAGGAGTTAAAGCAAGGAACAATAGGCATCCCTGCCTGGAAAACAATTAGTAGAGTCAGGCGAAGGACCTGACGCAACTCTACTATCGCCTTTCCTACCAAAAAGCTAACCCAATCAAAGGAAATTACATAAGGTCTGGACCCTAAGATGATCATCACATGGCTATTGAGAACGAATCATCCTCACAATATCCATACTATGACTAGTAATGCGGTACAAGTCATTCCCGAAATACGGTAGAAAAAGAATATAAACAAAAACAAGGTAAAATTTTTTCATAATTTTTTGATCATACATAATTAAATTATAGAATTGCCAACAAGAATTTGGTTTTTTTTTACGAACTTGATGTTGATAAATCCGCAGATTTAGAAATTCATTTCGGACAATTGAACCTTCTCAAACTGTTTCTTTTTAAGAACTAAAAAGATTTATGCCAAAATAATAGATGCAAAAAAGAACAAAAGACCTTGGACACGTAATGGATCTTGAAGGACTATTTCCGCATAAATAACCTTCTTAAATTTGCAAATATAGCCATAGTTTTCTAAAACTTGTAAATATATCTTTAAAAAATTATTAAAGTAGATTTTCAATTTTATATAATTTTAAATTTAAATTTAAATTTATCGGTATATTTGATATATACCAATAGTATAGTTGATATACTTTATATTCTGGTATATTGGTCAACCGATATATTTGATATTTGGTATATCAATTGACTAATGTATCGAATATAAAGTATATAAGTTATATAATTGATATACCAAATTTACCATTTGTATATCACATTTATTAATCAACAAGTACATTTGTATTTGTTATTTATCAAACATAGAAGACATTTATCATTCATGTACCATATTTATTGTCAATAAATGCTTATACATTTACTCTTATTTGTAGAATTAACTTGAATCCTTATTCATTTTTGTATTAGTGTATTATTTCTTCTAACACATTATCGTCAACTTATAATGGTTGAATTTGTCTTGATGGTAATAATTATGAATCCATGTTGGTAAATTATTGATACACCAATGCTACGCTTAAAATTAAACTTTGAACAAATATTGATATACTACTTATATTATTGAATAAATGTATTTTAAAGAAGTATTGATATACTAATGATACACCAATATTATACTCAAAATAAATTTTGAACTAATGTTGATATACTTCTAATACACTAATGTTGAACTTGAAATTTTATTAGAATGGATGTTGGTATATATTGTTGACGCACAAATGATATACTTGAAATCAGTTTTTAATGAGTTATTGATACACTAAAAAAATATTCATAAACACAGTTCTTGACTCTTTTTCATCCATCGAATCTACCATCAAATGCATCAATGACACGATCTAAATATGTCAGTAGTGGATGTTTCATGATTTTTCAATGCAATCAAAATGAGCATTATTTATTGGTATTTATTATGTATCATGGTAACATTTTCTACCACCCGTCAAGAAAAGTTCAATTTGTTGTAGTGGTTGTATATTTGCACATTGTTGAGATCATAAGTATGTGTCAAATACAGATAATATACTAAAAAATATAAATATATGACGTATTATATATTATTCGATGTATAAGATGATATATCGTATAGATTGTTTTATTTATGCACTTATGAAATATACATTGGTTTATCTAGAAAATTCAAATATATATAAGAATATATTGTTTCGTATACATCAAATACGCAATGTTTTTTCCTTCAAAACTTCTTGTCGATTCTTATTTTTTCTGAAGAAATTTCATAATCGAGCATGATAAGGAGAAACTTTCTTTCATGTGTCTTTTGACGATATTATTATTATTGGACCATTGTCTCTCATTAAATTGTTGTTATTATTATATTAATATTTTGCATTTACATTTCTTTTTTGTCTTCAAAGAAGCATATATATTTCTTTAAAATAGAATAAATCATATTTTAGCTCATCAGTTTTCATTTTTCTTTTCTTTTAGTTTCTAAACTTCAAACATTACATTCTAGTCTCACAACTACTATATTCTAATGCCAGGTCAGATTTTCAATCATTAAAAAAAATAATAGTAATAATAATAATAATAATAATAAAGATAAAAGATGTCACATAACATAAAAGATGTGTTAATACAACCAAACGTCACTAGTTCAAATTCCACTATCTCTATTGCATTAAAAAGGGGGAAAAAAAGTCTATATTCTAATCATTTGATCTTTAATTGTTTTGTTTAGTTACTTAAATTTTGTGGGAAAAAAAAAAAAGTTAATGCTTGAATATTGATATTTTATTAATCATGACTGAAATAAACTTATTGTCTATGATCTTTTTTCTTTAAAAAAAAGAAGAAAAAAAAATGTCTAGGAATTGAAAAATTTAGACCTGTTTAGTAGCCATTTAGTTTTTTTTTTAATATTTTTTAAAATTAAACCTATTTCATCCACATTTCTTACCAAGGTTTGCATCTTTCCTGATTACAATGGTTGAATTCTTAGCTAAAATCAAAAAACAAAAACAACTTTTTAAAAGCTATGTTTTTAGTTTTAAAAAATTGGCTTGGTTTTTTAAACCCTTTATGAAAGATAGATAACAAAGAAGAAAATCGAAGGTGGAAGTAGTGTCCATAGACTTAATTTTTAAAAATAAAAACAAAAAACAAAATAATTATTGAACGGAACTTATTAATTTGTCTCGGATAATGAACTATCATAAAATGGAGCAAAATTTCAAATCTATATGCAAAAATTTCTTAACTAATAAGCTAGCTAGGTTCATACCATAATTAATTACTTGACTCATTAAGCTATCCAAAGATATATGACCAAATCAAAGTTCAAATAATTCTAAAGAAAATTTGTTCACAATAAATCAAGTTTTTAAATAAATAATTTAACTGACATAAAATATTTAAAAACTTGAAAGAGATGAAATAAACAAAAAAAAAATTAAAACCCAAAATAGAATTAACGTGAAGATAAACAAATAGTTAAATTTATTCTGATATTTTATTCATAAATTAGGTTAATTTTATGATGAAAGATTAAATAAACACCATAGATCCAACAAAAGAAAGAAACAAAAAAGAAAAAAAACTAAAAAGGAAGATATAGATAAAGAAAATATAAAAAACAAAGTTAATATAAACCCTAATTAACTTTAACATAGAAGAATTGTCAATGATATTATTAAGATTAAAATACAAATTTTCGTTTTTATTTGAAATTTTAATTTTAATTTATGTATTTTTAATAAATTTTAAATTTAATCTATATGTCGGTTTCTTGTTAGTTCTTTTAATTTTTTTTTTATATAATCTATTAACATTTTCATAAATTTTGATAAATACTTACCTATTGTATTCTCTGGCATGAAAATTATTATTATTATTTAGCCGACTTCAATAAAAATTAACTTTAATTGATTAAATTTAAGGTTTATTAAAAATATAAAGATTAAAATTGGACATTTGAAAATAAAGGGACTAAAATTGAATAAATTTTAAAATTAGAAAAATGATATTTTAATCTATTATTGAATAAACTTAAAAGCATAAATAATATGTTATTTGTTCAAATCGTTTTCAACATAAAATATCATTAAAAAAATATTCTTCTATTTATATACAAACATATTATTAGTCGTTTTTTTTTTTCTTTTCCTTCTATAAGATATAAGATATATGGATTCTTTCAACGTAAAGTTATTTTATTAAATACAATTTTTGAGATGAGAATACTAAAATCACAATTGTTCGATCATGTCTCAAATAAAAAAAATAAAATAAAACAATTGTTCGGTTATTCAACTTAGAGGAAAAAATATAATAGCTTAAGACATCAAATTATATTATTTTAAGTTGGTTTGATTTTTTTTATTGGTCAAACCAAGAAAATGATGGAGGATTAATAATACATTTTCACGTGTTTAATTTAAAAAATAAGTCATTTTGAAAAAAACGAGAGTATTTGATAGTTACTCAAAATAGGTTTTAAAATATATTTTAATCCATTATTATCAAAGATGTTTAAATAAAAATGATTTCAAAAAATATTTTTTTTCTCAAGTCAATCCAAACGGGCTCTAAGATAATTAATGAATTGATTAATACTTTGTTAAAAATCACTTTTAATCTTCGAGCTTTCATAGAAGTAATAATTTAGTCTCTAAACTTTGGTTTATAATGATTAGGTCCATGTACTTTTAATTTTGTAACAATTTAGTTCTTGAACTTTATTATATAACAATTTAGCTCTTGTACTTTTAAAATTTATGACGATTTAGTCCCTATTGTAAAAATTAATGTTAAGATTTAATGAGATTTCTTACCTAAATAAATCGATAAACTAATTAGAGATTCAATATTTCTACAAAATACAAAGTTTACATCACAAAATAGTAAAAATAGACATCTAATTTTGATGGATTTTTTTACTCTAAGGACTAAATTGTTATAAAATTGAAAGTATACAAAGACTAAATTATTTGTAATAATTGATTAAATTGTTATATAATTAAAAGTACCAGGACTAAATCATTATAAACAAAAATTCAAAGACTAAACTGTTACTTTCATGAAAGTTTAAGATTAAAAGTGATTTTTAATTTTAATATTTAATCGACAATAATCCCTAGGCTGGAGAAAGTCGAGGTGTTGGCAAATCCTTTGCACATCATCTCTTATCCCCTTCTTCCAATGCTATCTTCTAAGTACTACAAATTTGAAACATAAATAATTCAATGGATAAGAGACTCAAGGTCACCTTAGATAGACTAGAAAAAAAAAAATGTTTTTCAAAAAAGTCATTTTTATTAAACTCTTGATAAAATTGTTAAAAATAGCTTTTGAAACATTTTGAAAGTGTTTCAAAAACTATTTTGAGGAATTGTCAAACAATTCATTTTTTTTTAAAATAATTTATTTTCAAAATTAAACGAAACACACCCACAATATTATTTAAGAAAATTTGATGCTACAAATCACTAAATCGATATTATTATCTTAAATTAATTTTAAGAAAATATAATCATTCTTTAAAATTTTAGTCGACTAAAATGTTAGATATCAAATATACATTTTAAATTATTTTTAAACATGACGAATATGATTTTAACAATTTTAAAATGACTGTCAAACAAATCAATAATAACTAAATTTTTCTTTGGGAAAAAGAAGTAGTAACTTATGTAATAAACCATACAACTTTGGCATGGTCCCAAACTAAGTTTTTCGGGTCGAGAAATTATAATATTCATGTCACATTACGATGTATTCGGTTTACTTTATGTTCTAATGCCTCGACCTCTCTTTGAATTCAAGGCCAAAGTAATTACTTTTCTTCGGTTCTCTATCGATGACGATCTTGATAAAAGTCATCTTCATTAAAGCTTTTTACTAAGCCTTCTACTCATCTTTCTAATTACTTGCAAGTTCTTTTTTACATATGCTAATCATCTCCATTGATGTGGTCAACTATTAATGCCAAATTTTGGACATATATATAGTTTAGTAAATATGATTTTTGAGATAATGGTTTTTTTTGACAAAGTATAACAATTCTTTTATAAATTGGTCGAAGCATATACTTTCGAGTAAAATATTAGATGTTTGATTCTGTATCTCACAAATTTTTAGATTATTATATTTATATATAACATATTTGGAAATGATTTTAAAATAATTAAAATATCTTTTGTCATATCTAAAATCATTTTGAAACATGTTTTTAATCATTCAAAGTTATTTAAAGTTTGGTTTTACACTTTTAGACACAACTTTCACACCATTTTAGTTGGTTATGAATCATTAAAAATACATCTTGAAGTGTTTTTAGGGCATGTTTGGAATATATTTTCAACTGTTTAATTTAAAAAATAAGTTATTTTGGAAGAAGTTTGAGTGTTTGATAACCACTTAAAATAATTTTTCAAATATATTTTAATCATTTTTTATCAAATAAGTTTTTTGAAAAACATTTTTCTTTTCGTAAGTGAATCTGTTAGGATCCTCCTAACAAGAACAGTGCTCAAAAATAGAGAATAAACTCAATGGCAATTCAATTATAGAAATATAGGAAAATGTATTGAAATATGCTATAAACTCACAAACAAAATAACAAGATAAACCCTAGCCTTTCGAGAGGGCTAGTATCTCCTAAATTTCCCAGCTAAATTCCCACCAAATTCTTCTCACCCTCCTACCACTCCCACTCCTTCTATTTATAGTCATATTCACTGACTAACTTCTTGTGTAATTACTCTTATACTCTTTATTAATATCAATACCAATATTCTCCTAAAAATCCTACTATTTCTATTCTATGAGCCTTATAGAATCCAAACGGAGCCTAAATATGGTTGGAACAATGTCAACATTTTTTATCCTTTTTTGAGATAATATAGGTCTAAAGAGCTAGATGTGTGATGATTTTGTTGATTTTAAGATTTTGTCTAAATGAGTTATGTTCATCAGTAAAAGTACTTGAATTTTGCTTGAAGTTCAATATAATGTAATGGCAACTTCAATGAGGTTGTTATCAAATTAAATACGAATTTGTAGAAAAACAATTCTACTTTCGTCCGTCATTATATTTTTAAAGTGTTCATTTTGGTCCTGCAACTTTAAAATGTTAAATTTGATTATTGCATTTTTAAATTTAGTTCATTTTGATTTCTAAAATATTTATTTTAGTTCTCATCCTTTTAAAGTATAAATATCAGACATATATTAAAATTGAAAATAGTATTTAAACTCAATTCCAACTGAGAAAGAAGTATGGAGGTGTAAATGGGCTTGGACCTCCAGTGAGCCCATCAATAGGTGAGCCCAATTTCTGGTTCCCCTTTAGATTTAAACCCTGTAGCTTTGCTTTACGTTATCAAGAAAGTTGTTTTTACCACACGCGAGAAAGTAGCTCCTCGAGGCGCGTGATTGCGTTTTGTATTTTTGCCTCTCAAATAAAAGGCGTCTGGGGTGGATCTTTTTAAAAGATATTGTACTTCAAAAAAAGAATATTTCAAAAAGTATAGTTGTTTACAAAAATATTTATAAAAATATGATTGTTTTTCTTGATAAGAAAGATGTGAAAAAAAAAAAAAAAAAAGACTGCTGCTGTCACATCTGCCGGGACTCTGTGGCACAGTCGGTAATATAGGTCGCAAGTTGAACTTCCGAACTACTTTTTTTTTTCTCCTCTTTTTTCTATTTGGATTTTTGGATAAATTTCATGTGAGGCAACCTTATAAGCGAAATACCGTAAATATCCTTATTTTCTTTGTCATTTATGATAACTATATTTTAACTTCATTTCAACCATCAAAAACTTTATTTAATTTTTGGTTTCAAACAATATATATCACACTCAACTTTTATATTTGTATCAAATAAATATATAAAGCAGTTAAAATTTATATTTAATATATCTCTAAATTTTATAAAGAGTTAAAAATCACTTTTAGTCTATAAACTTTCGTAAAAGTAGTAATTTAGTCAATAAATTTTGGTTTGTAACGAGTTATGTCTTAAACTTTACTATGCAACAATTTAGTTTCTTATATATTAAATTTTGTAATAAGTTAATTTCTATCGTAGAAATTAGTGTTAAGATTTAATTAATTTTTTTTGCATAAATAAACTGATGAACAAATTAGAGACTCAATGTTTTTATATACTAAAATATCTACACAAAAAATTAATAAATTTTGCCATCTAATTTTGATGAATTTTTCTATGTTAAGGACTAAGTTGTTACAAATTTGAAAGTTCAAGGATCAAACTATTATATATTAAGTTGGGGTTAAATTGTTACAAAACTAAAAGTATGAGACTCAATCATTATAAACCAAAGTTCAATGAATAAATTGTTACTTTCATAAAGGTTTAAAAACCAAAAGTGTTTTTTAATCTTTTGTAAAGTATCTAAGAATTTATACAACTTCACTTTTGTGTTTAATAAGTCTTTTTTTAAAACGTGTTTAAAATATATGTAATATTTTTTACGCATACACTTTTGTGTTTATCATTTTGGATTTCACTCTATATCTTTTATATCTATATTTATCATACCGGGGAGTCTAAAGAGTCTATATGTATACATCATTTTTGGGACAAAACCGAGTGGGGAGCACTAGATATATAGGTAAATGGATTTCACTCTCACCGACCTGAGAGGGTTTCTGTTTAATAGTTGGACCATAAAAAGTTGTTCATGAGAGGAGCACTAGATATATAGGTAAATACAATTGAATATGACTCGCATGTAGTTTAAATTAAATTGTGATATTTAATTGAGTAATTAATTAATTGGAAGATTAACTAATTATTAATTTAGTTTGATTTAATTGAATTAAAACTATAAGTTATGTGAAAGATGTTCATCTAAATATAATTTAAATGAAATTATTAATTAAATTAAATGAAAACTTTATGAGTTTAGTTCAAATAACCAAAACCAATCCGAACAAGTAGGAAACATTAAGTTATTGTATTGATAATACATTTTAATCAACATTGTATTTCTTTTTTAATTCTATAGGAAATAATGATAATAATAATAATCTATTTTATCTATCCATGCTATCTAAAATGAGCTATGGAGAATAAACATTTGATTTCCTTTTTAGCCTATTTTAATGATTGATTATGGGTTACCATTCGTTTGATTTTTCCTCTTATCCCTTTTAGTTGACGGTGGATATAGGGAGATTGTAGGTAATTTCACATTTGAACTACTAAATAAATTTTTTTAAAATATCATATTAAATACTTTGTTTTATCATTGAAAGTAAATAATGATATTTTGGTTAAAATTAAAGTTTGAAAATTTATTGAAATCAAAATAAATAAATAAGTCCATAGGTTTTAAAATATTACAATTTTACCTTTGACATTTGAGTTTTATTTCAATTTGGTCCTTATATTTCAAAATTTATATTCTTAACTTTTATTTTCTATTGAATACTCATTTTTCGTCTTTAGTGTTAATGTATATTAATAAATTTAAATTAATTATGCAAATTATAATTAATTAAGTTTCACTATTTTCATCACTTTTAAAATTGAATTTAAAATTTCACTTCATAATTAGATTAATTGTGATTAAAAATGTAAATCATTTAGTCTAGAGGTCAAATTAAAATAAAACTTAAATCTTCTGTGTAAAATTGTAATATTACTAATTTGAGCTTTATGTGTATAAGTGTTACTCATTTAATTTAGTAGTTAGTAATTATTGAAATATATATTAACTTTTATTTCTAATTGCGTCAAACCATAAAGTTTGATTTATTTACCACATTTGATTAATTTTAGATTTTGCTATAATTTTTAATTGTGTTCACATTATGTTTAAAGGTATATTAATATAAGTTAACTTTATCTAATAAAATATATATAAATGAAATTCAATTTGAATTTTTTGAATTAATTTATTGGTTTAAGAAAGAGAAAGAGGAAAAAAAAATGAGCCATGAGTGGAGATTATTGGAAATCGGGAGAGAAAAAAAGAGATATAATATAATTATTGCAAAATTACAATATTTTTGTAAATATTTATAAAAGTATCACATTTTCGTAAATATTTTTAAAAACTACAATATAATTCCAATTTTACCGTCTGGGTCCTTCATCGTACCAAAAAAGATAACAATAAATAAATAAATAAATGATGGAAGTCTAAAAAACATATTTCTGTCACTAAAATGATATTGAAGTAACAATTTTGTCAAAGTTTTTATATTTTTGGATTCGTAAAAATTTAGTCTAAATTTTATTAAATATTTAGTCTCTATACATTTTAATTTGTGATAATTTAGTTCTTATCATAAACATCGTATAAAAATAAAATATCTATTTTTATTATGTAACTACTTAGCTTTTATAGACCAATAAATTTGATTTTTAATTAGAGATTTAGTTAACACTTATTTTAGTGTAACTTAAATATATTCAACTAGTCAAGACATATATGACTAAAAAATTAGATAGATGTCTATTAGTGTCTATCATTGTAGTAATGGGCAGTGACATTTTACTCTATTTATAAATAAATTGGTTCATTTTCCTATATTTGAAAACAGCACAAGTGAATATTAGTAAGACTTTATCAATTAACGAGAAGAAATTGAACATTTTACAATCATAAGAAATAAGTTTGAACTATCTTTAAACTATAAAGATCAAATTTTTAGTTTAACTATTTTTATTTTACATATTGTATTTTATTATCTGAAGAATATAATTATTATTTAACTAATTTTAATAAAAATAAGAAAAAAAACTACTTTTTTAGTCTTTGTTTTGAGGAATGTATGTGTTTGGACTCTACTTTTTAAAATATAACTTTTTAATCCTCGAACTTTTAGGGAAATGTACATTTGGTTAAGATTTTAAAACATGACTTTTCAATCTCTTAAGCTTTAAAAAACATGTTTGAAAGGTCACTACATTCATTTAGTTATTATTATTTTAAAATTTTTAAATGATCTATTCTCTCTAAAATTATTTTAGTTATAAATATTTAAAATAATAAAAAAATTAATTCATAGATCTTTTAAATTTAATATTAAAATTTGGGGATTAAAAAAAGTACTTTTAAGAGTTCAGAGGCCAAAAGCACTTATTCTAAAAAAACTTGTAGATTAAGAACGTATTTTTTTTAAACCCATAAACTAAATGCACCTATTTTAAAAAATTAAAAAATTAAGAGACTAAAATAAATTAATTTGAGAGATTAAATTAAAAGATTTATATATATAAAAATTGCACATTTATCATATAAGGGGACCGTTTGGTTTGAGGATTTTTTAAATGAGAAGTGACACAATCATCTAAAATCTAGGTTTGTTTTATAGTTTTCAATATTTTGTCTAGAATTAAACCATTCTTGAGTATCCTCTTTCGGAAGGATTTTATTTTTCTTAAAAACAAATGTGAGTTTTTGTTTTTTTATATATAATTTCATTTTAAATATAGTCAATTAATTGATTAATATAAACTTAACAGAATTAATATAAATATTTTTCAATGAATAAATAACAATCAATCAAATATTTACTTAATTTTTTTTACATCAAAATTTATTAAATAAATGCAATTACTTATTTACTTAAAATATGTATTAATTAGTTAACAATCTTAAATTTATTTAATTAGTAAATTAGGATTATTTAAAATTTAGTTAGTAAGATTATTCATTTTTTAATGATCATAATTGATTACTTATTTATTTTTTATAATCAAACAATTATTTATTGAGATTAATTTTAATTTGATTCTTCGTTAAAAATTTAGGTGAAAAGACAAAATTTGTGTGACTAGGACAGCCACACATGTAGTTAACCAGTATATACATGTTTGATCTGCTTCAACCTGAATAAGTACATTACACTAAACCTAATTGATTATTTTATTCACATTTTTATTATATTTGTCTTTAATATTCTCTAATATAATATTTTGTGTTTCAGGTTATTTGGGAGTCGTACAAAATTATTGTGCATACTTTGCCTAATTTTTGTACGAATGGTCAAAACATATGACGGACGATGAGTCCTCTCATATGTTTTCACATTGGTGAATGGCATCTTACTGACAGGGTGATGAGACAATTCAGTTTTCAGCAGGATATCCCATCGCCTTGTAATACTGAACCCGTACTGCATGATACCTAAGGACTAGAGATTGGTCCGAAAAAATTGCACATTTGGTAGTGCGATGGCACTATCGTGCAAGGTTTATTGCAGTGGGGGTTTCTCTTGAACAGTTTGACACAGATGTCACTCCAGAATATATTCATTGGTATAATAATATCACAAGGCGCTACGTCACTCGTCCGGGAGCA
>NC_052360.1:45632393-45797118 GCF_009727055.1 Benincasa hispida | reverse complement strand
TTTTTTTTTTATATAAAATGGAAAATTAAAAAAAGAAGAAGAAGGGATTAGAAAGAAGAAGGTGGAATGTGTAATAATTAAAAAGGAAAAAAAAAAGAAGAGAAATTTGTACGGTATTCTCGCTCTCTATCAAAATCTTGCTCTCGCTCTCGCTCTCGTTCTCGTTCACGCTCACGCTCACGCTTTCGCTCAAAATCTCGCTCTCTCAAACTCTTACTGTCTCTCATAATCTCGCTCTCGAATTTGATTAGCTCGTTAGCGGCAAAAAGAAGGAGATTCATTAGCTCGTTATTTAGTCAAACTTGCTGAGATGACAGAATCCATTTGAAAACAACAATATTTTCCTAAAAAAAAAGGAAGATCGAGGGTTCAAAATTCGACCTATCTAGGTCAAATTTTCAACCCTCGACTTATTTAAAACAACAATATTTTTACAAATAGTTTGAAAACAACAATATTTTCCTAAATAGTTTCTAAAATTACAACATTCTTTTAATTTTTCCATTAATTGATTAATATTAACTTAACATAATTAATATAAATATTTTTCAATGAATAAATAACAATCTATTAAAATATTTACTTAATTTGTTTTACATCCAAATTTATTAAATAAATGCAATTACTTATTTACTTAAAATATTAATTAATTAGTTAACAATCTTAAATATATTTAATTAGTAAATTAGGATTATTTAAAATTTAGTTAGTACGAATATTCATTTTTTAATGATCATAGATTACTTATTTATTTTTTATAATCAAACAATTATTTATTAAAATTAATTTTAATTTGATTCTTCGTTATGAATATATGATCATTATTGATGATTTATATTTGGTTAATTATTTATTGTGGTTGATTTTTTTCTTCATTTATTATTAACTTATCATATTTATAAGAAAATAGTATGATTTGTTAATATTCTTTATTATCATATCATATTTTTATCTCATTTTTTCTCCACTTTTTTTTTATCTAATGTATTGTTTATTAAAATATAAAGAAAATTACCTTTTAGTCTTGAGAGTTTTGAAGAATATGTGTGTCTGGTTCCAAAGTTTTCAAAACATACATTTTTAATCTCCAAGTTTTTAAGAATAGGTTCCTTTGGTCCCTATGTTTTGAAAATATATCTTTCTAATCCCAAAATTTTTAGAAATAAGTTAAAAATGTTTTTGCATTATTTTTTTTATAAGTATTTTAAATTAAGAGTAAACATGTATAAGATTTCATCTTCTCTCTAAAATTATTTTTTAAACATATTTTTGTAATTGAAAATTTCATATAATTACATGAGTAAAAACAAAAAATAATCCAGAGACATTTTAAACCTATTCTTAAAAACCTAATGACTAAAAATTTACATTTTGGAATTTCAAGAACTAAATGCACCTATTTTAAAAAGTTGAGACGAAAAATGTATATTTTGAATACTCAGACAGAAAACACATTTATTCTTCTAAATTTGGAGACTATAAAGGTAATGTGCCCTAAAATATATTTTTTTATTATTTAATTAAAATTAAAATTTACTAAAGTTGGACTTAATGAATTAAAAATAATTAAATATTAGATTATAATTAATATGAGATTCATTAAATATAATTAATATGAGATTCATTAAATATATTAATCGATTAATTTTAATGATAAATTGCTCCGTTTTTAAATATTTATAGTTAAAATTATTATTAATTATCAATTAAAATTTATATAATATTGTGATGCTTAATTTTATAAATTTAATAGAAGCATAATTTTTGAATTTTATGAACAACCAATTACAGTTATGTTTAATTCTGGAGCTCCTATTTTCAGACATTTTTTAATACCAAACATAAAATCTTAAACCAAACGGTGAACTAAAATAGTGTTTTAACAATTGTTTTATTTGCAGTTTGTTAACTGTTACGGAAGCGTGTCTCTTCCTCTTAATTTTATAGACTAATAGGATTTTTCAGCATATAAAATGTCTATTTTACCCTTGTGTTTTTAAAAAGAACCTACCTCCTCTTCTCACCATTCACGTTGCCTCTTCACTCTCCAAACCAACGGCGAGTTCGCTCGTCGGCACGACGACGGCGAGTTCCAGGCCACCTTTTTTCAGCTCTCTCCGCTCCCTCCATCAACTCCCTCGCTCTTCTTCAGTAAGTTTCCGATATCATTTCTCTTCATTTCCATTTCCATTGCATCTTTCTGCTTCAGTTTTCATCAAAAGTGGAAAGATAAAAGACGCAATGGTTGTTCTAAAGACGGAATCGTTGTTGTTTTATCTTTTTTTCTGCGTTTGGATCAGTGAATGATCTTTTGGATTTCACGAGTTGTGAAATATGCTGTTTTTTGCTCTCGGTTTTCTCTTTCTTCAGTATTCGTTATTTGAGTTTGATTTGCACTGGGATGTTTGTATTACTCGGCTGGAATCTTGCAATTCCTGCTACGAATGATGCTCCCTCGAAGATAAAATTATTATAATATAAATCAATCTCTAGAGAATTATTGTTCTTTACCTGATTTTCTTTCGCTGCCTATCTCAATGTCCTTGATGTTGTGCCTTCTCAATGTTTAGTGGTCACCAACATCATCTCATTTCTGCCTCCCGCTTTCTTCTTCAAGCTCAGATGTCCGTTTTTCTATAAATCGTAAAGATACTGTATTGTCCCATAAAAGCCAGAGGGGTATTTCTTAAATTTGTATTTCAGATTGTAGAGTCCAATAACTTTGGCCATTACTAGAAGTAAGCGTTCACATTCTTCAATAGAGCAATTAAGTTATTTATCATACTGTACAAGTTGAATTCCAAATTTTGATTTGGTACACTTCTTCTCAAGATATTTGATTTCAGCTCATTACGTGCATCAAGTTGCTTTTTCCGGACCTTTTGAATTACAAGTTTTTTGCCCAATTTTAATTCACATATACAATGTTCATTTACAGAAATGTCAGTGTTAGGACGGAGAGGAATTCATTACTTTCAGAAACTAAATTCTGCAAATATTCCCACCGCATTAATTGAGAAGGGTCAAAATCGTGTTATTGAAGCATCTCTAACACTCATTCGTGAGAGAGCGAAGCTTAAGGTATTCTCGTCTGAAGAATAATTATTCTTATTTCTCATATTTTTATTGATTTAGTTCTTTGTAATTTGTTTCTTGTTAAATAAATTCTAGATAGCCTAATCAAATTGATAAGACTCTGTGATTGATTATATTGAATCTATTAAATTAAGTTGAGAGATATTTGTTTAGAACCTGAATAGGTATGTATATAACTTAGTTATTTAAAATTTGATAAATTTATTAAGCACCCAACATTTCTTCAATAAATTTTATAACTTTGTTTATCTCTAAACCCAAGGGTTGGGTTGTCCTTTGCTTGGGATATTTGCAGATTCTCTCCGGAAGGTTTTGGCGGTAAGCTTTCCTTTAGAACATTTAGTATTTTAAAAGTCCTGTAGTTTCTTAGAGTTGATCTTAGGTGGGTGAAGCCTTCCTAAGGGTTAGTGAGTGAGTGATGTTGGAATGATTTTGTTTTTTTGGCTTTATTTTTAGTTCGATTACCGTGTTACTGTGTAATAACTTTTCTTTATTTTAATATCTTTTATTTTAATTTTTTTTTATTAGTTACTTGTGGTTAAAATATTCCACTATAAGTTTAGTTGTTTTCATGGGCTGGTTTTTAGCCTAGTCCCTAGGTTGTATTTGAGGTATTATTCAAAAGATTAGATTCAAGAAAACTCCAAGATTAGTCCTACATTAGTCCGGATTAAAAACAAAAACCCAATATTTAGTGTTGATACTTGAGTTTGCCAACAGCCAATTACGATATTAATCATTAAGCTTTTGGATTTGTTCTCCTAGGGTGAGCTTGTGCGTGCTTTAGGAGGTGCTATAGCATCAGCTTCTCTTCTTGGAGTTCCTCTGGGTCATAATTCATCATTTCTTCAAGGTCCAGCATTTGCACCTCCTCGAATCAGGGAGGCCATCTGGTGTGGGAGCACAAATCCAACTACAGAAGAAGGTATTCTATTCTGTTGCCTCTAGGAAGTTTCATAAAATTAACTTGGTATGTATTTAATGTGGAATAGCATTAAAGTTGGTTTATTCTTAATATAGAATAACAATAGTAGCATTATCCTCTGTTATTACTTGAAATCTTATCACCTTTTCTATTTTTCTAGATGGTAAATCATAATTTGTTTCATTGTCTTGTATTCAAGATTTCAAAATTAGCCCCAAAGAGTCGTGGGTATAAAGTTTTGATAATTCATATGAAAATCATCAAAATAAGATATATTAGAACATTATGGTTTCAGAAGCAAGCAAGTTGAAGAAACTAATTGTGAAACCTAGGGAATTTTTAATGTATATTGTCTTGTCTGGACATTCATTTACCTGCAAGTTGGGCTACTTGACTAGACAACAGTTCTGTGTGTAACCCCCTTGCCTAATAGCTTATGTTAGCTGAAATTATGAACTCCATTGGCAATTCACGTGCCGAGTGAAAAACAATGCTTTTGTAATGCAGGGAAAGAACTTACTGACCCAAGAGTGCTGACTGATGTTGGCGATGTCCCTGTCCAAGAGATCAGGGACTGTGGTGTAGATGATGAACGATTGATGAAAGTTGTGAGCGAATCTGTAAAGCTAGTGATGGAAGAGGTGAGTTACTTTGGAGCTTGTTTTAATTTATTTATATTTTCTTCTCTTTAATAGTTTGAGGTTGACCAGTGGATCGTCATTGATTAGTGATGTTTCCAATCCACTTTACACGTGCAATGACAAATTTAACGAGTCTGTCAAGCTGGTAATGGAAAGGATCTTATTTTCCTAGTTTGTCCATGTGTGATATCGTTAACCTTATATGTCACCACTAATCAGAAAGATATGGCCCTAGGCCCTTAACTATTCGTAGTTCATTTGATAACTTCTTTGTCATCAGTGTTTTGAACCTTGCTACTTCAGGATCCACTTCGGCCATTGGTTTTAGGAGGCGACCACTCCATATCTTACCCTGTGGTCAGAGCAGTTTCTGAGAAGCTTGGGGGTCAAGTTGATATTCTTCATCTAGATGCTCATCCCGATAATTATGATGCTTATGAAGGAAACTACTTTTCGCATGCTTCTTCTTTTGCACGAATTATGGAAGGTGGTTATGCCAGGCGACTTTTGCAGGTAAGTTTCTTTCCTTGAAAGTGTGATTTTAATATGAAATTTGAAGTCGGTGTTTTTCTCCTTTGACAACTACTTTATTTTTATAGTAGTTTTGATTCTGCGAGCTTATGTCAAAAGAGGGGTTCAGTCGGGTGTGGGGTTTTCCCCCCTCTTTCTAAGATAATACTTATTACTTACGGACCACCCTTAAGTTTTTTATCAGTAAAGGGAGAAAACAGATGCTTTTGTTTTTTTGTTTTGTTTTGTTTTTTTTTTTAAATTGTTAGTTGTTAGATAATCGTGGTGTCAGGAGGATTCTTCTTTCAATTTTCAAGCCCCTATTGTTTGTGAAGGGACATTCCTTGACTTGCATGCTTATTGTGTATTCCCCTTTCTCTTCTCCCAGAGCAGAATCTAGTTCTCACTCATATACTGAATCAAAATCTTGTTGCCACCCGTATAATGATAAACGGATGTTTTAGTGAACTTGAGTAATGGTTTCTCATTTCAGGTTGGCATAAGATCAATATCACAAGAAGGAAGAGATCAGTGCAAAAGATTTGGAGTGGAGCTATATGAAATGCGAACCTTTTCGAGAGACCGTGAATATTTGGAAAATTTGGTCTGTCTCTCGCTCCCTTTCTCCCTCTCAGAATACATGCATAAAAATTTTATTAAAAAAATACATGTATTTGTTCCTTTTAAACAGAAATATGACGCCCCTTGATAGGCATTGTTTGCTTTCCTAACTCTACTGTGTTATATCATATGCAGAAACTGGGGGAAGGGGTAAAGGGTGTTTACGTTTCAATAGACGTGGACTCTCTCGATCCAGCATTTGCTCCTGGAGTGTCTCATATTGAGCCAGGAGGTTTGTCTTTCCGTGATGTTCTGAACATCATCCAGAATCTCAAAGGGGATATTGTGGGCGCAGATGTTGTCGAGTTCAACCCTCAGCGAGACACTGTCGATGGGATGACAGCCATGGTTGCTGCTAAGTTGGTAAGAGAACTCACAGCTAAGATAGCCAAGTGAAAAGCAAAGCCTTGTGTAATTCATCCATTAGGATTCTTACTACTGTTTCTTGCGCACTATGAAAGACCCATTTTTGCAGAGGGAACTTCTAATCACCCAGTAAACTACTAGTGAACTGATGAATGATGAACATTATAAGGTCTCATCTATGTACTCCAGGCAACATGCTGACCCTTCCTTTAGAGCATATCTTCTTTACATAGGAAAGGTCTAGCATTCAAAAGTTGATGGAATCACTTGAGAGTAATAATTATAATCATCCCAATCAGTTCTTAGTGTAGTAGCAAAGCTTTATCAAATATCTGTTAGATTTTTTCCTTTTCCGCCTTCTCTAACCTTTATTTTGAGTTCGTTGCCACCGTGTTGCTCCCTCCACTAGTAATTGTCATTCGTCATCTTTACTGAAATTCTGTCGTCCATTCTAAAAATCGTCGTTGTCGTTAATATGGAATGAATGAGGAGTTATTATTCATTCAATATGTGAAACTAAAAGAGATTTATCCTCCCAATAAAAGTTATTATATTAGCAATAATGTCTTGGGCCATGATAAACATTAACTTTTCATTTTATTGGCAATGAACTCGAACTTTCGATTTGACAATCATATTAGATGATTGTATTAAATTTAGATAAAAGTACATTTTTAGTCGTTGAATTGTTAGGAATAAGTGTGTTTGATAGCCAATTTAGTCGATTAGTTTTGAAAAAATAGGTTCAGAAGGTTCTATTACATTAATAATAATTTTTAATAATTATTCTAAAATATATTTAAAAAGATCCTTTCTGCCTTCTTTTATCTTTATCTTACTCTCTTCTATCTTATTTCTTGGGCTTCCTCTTCGTGGACCCAACTGGGTTTGAACTAAGCTAATTTCTTGGGTTTTTTTCATAATTTTGTTTGTTCTATGATTTTTTTGTCCTTGTTTGGTTTGTTGAGATGAGTTTGGGATTATATTGAGGAATTGGGCAATGATCGTTTCGTTCTTAGGTGTGCTTAATTTGAGTAGATATGAAGATCATTTTCGTAAAACTGTTGGGGAATTATGATGGAGGAAGGGGAGGAGAGAATGATTTTCTTTATTCTTTTTAATTTAAAAATGTTTTAAAATAATCATTAATGTAGTAGGAATCTTTTAAACCTACTAGCCATGCACATAAAAATAGTAATAAATGTAGTAGGAATCGCATGTGGCTAAACATCTGAACATGAGTTTTATTGGTGTGAAATTTCAATAACAAATATAAAGTTTTGTTGGATTGTTCATGATCATAATGGTCGGGTGCTCTTATGTGGTTGCAAATTTATCTAGAAGAAGAGTGACATCAATCTTCTAGAAGCTAAGGCCATTTTGGAAGGCTTGAGAACGATCAAACAGGAATGGGTGGGTGCAATCCTCATATGAAGGGAGGTTGCTTCTGATTCTCTGGAGGTTATCAACCTCATCAATGGGGTGAATTTGTTATGACTTTTGTACAAGATATTATTTTTGTGGGCAAGTCTGTTAATGCCTCTTATCCCTCGTGAGACGAACAAAGCTGTCCATGCTTTTGCAACTTTGACTTCCTCTTAGGGTCTTTTTTTTGGAAAGAGCTTTTTCCAAGTAATATTCTCCCATCATTCTTGATGAGGAGGTTGGGTTGTAGTTTTTTTAGTTGATTAATGTTTATCTAAAAAAACTATATATATCTTATTTTATGTTAATTCACAACAAATATAAAATGAGTTGTACGTGTTTGAGGACCTTTGAAACATTTAAAACATAAATTTTGATTGTGACATACTAAATTTAAATCAATGTACTTTTCATAGGATTATAAATTGTAAATTTTTTCACATGAAATTATAAAAGTGATGAAATAACAATACAAAACATCAACTAACTTATGAATTAATATCTTTGATGATTATTCATTTTGTTAGCATGCTTGTGTAACTCAAAAAGATTTATTTTCGAATAAAAAGTTAGAGATACATATGATACTAATATCTTTGTTTTAGATATCTTTCGAATAATCTATCAAATTTGATTTTGTTGCTTATTGTTATTGTTGTCATGGGTAGTTCTCCTAACATAATAAATAAAAAATATGAAATTTAAACACATGAAAACAGATAAAAATTTTGAGTCAAATAAATAAATAAAATACCTATGATTCTGACGATAAAGTCGAAATTATAGAAATCTAATCCAAGATCTAACTGAAAATAATAAAATAATAATAATATAAAATTTCAGGATCTAACAAAAGCTACATGCTCAATATTTAATTTTCTTTTTCAATTGATTCTTTTCCGATTGAGATGTATGGATCCATGGGCCTATGTGTCGAGAGGGATCCTGTTCATGGATTAACGAAAATGTGCAAAAGCTCTATTTGCCTCTGCCATTCTATGAGTCTCTTCCTTTTTACGTATGGGATCGCCACTCCCTTTGGCAGCATCCACTAATTCGGAACAGAATTTGAAAGCCATATTTCGACCTGGACGTTTTCGGGATGCCCCTAATAACCAACGAATGGCAAGTGTTTTTCCTTGTGTGGATCCTATTAAAATGGAAACTTGATGAGTTGATCCGCCTACAGAAATTAAGACCACTATTACCAAACCTAAGGTTATACACAAAATCAGATTTGAGTTATTATTAGATATAGGTATTTATCTATCTCTTTCCCTTATACCTTATGTAATGTCTTCTTCCTAAGAGTCTGCTTCTTTGTTAAGTAAGAAATTGCGTACGTAAAGGAATCCTTCTATAAGCCGGTTCGTAGCCGGGTTGAAACAATAACACAAATTTATAGATCTTTGTTATGGTTGAAAATGTATACACTCTAAATATAATTGTGTTGCTACCAAAAGGAATAAAATTTTAAATATACTAAATAATTTGTTAAATGGGAGAAGATCCATGTGACAAATTGAAAACTAAAGGCTAAATTATAAAAATTTTCATGAACTTTACACTTTGTGTAAAAAATGTCCATGAAATTTCAAAAGTTTCAAAAATACCCTTAAACTTTAAAAAATAGTTCAAAAAATATCTTTGTCTTTAGTTTTGGATGGAAACCGTTAAAGTTTTAATTAAAAAATACCCTTGAATTTCAAAAGTTTAAAAAATACCCTTAACTTGATAAAAGATGAAAAATACCTCCACCATTAGTATTTGAACTGAACTCGTTAATTCCTTGTAAGAAAATTAACTTTAAAATTAAAATAAAAAGTAAAAAAATGCTCCTACCATTAATATGGTGATCAATTTGTTTAAAGTTATCTTAAGTTCGAAAAGAACCAATTTTAAAACAAATTATATAGATATCCTCATTTTTTTTATATAGATACTCACATATTTCTTTTAATTTTCCAATTCTTAGCTTATACCAATTTTCTCAACAACCAAAATAAAAACCAAAATTTTAGGTTAAAACATAAAATCCCATAAAATTTCACAAAAGTACAAAATCAAAATCTCGTCTTAAAATATACTAAAACGATAAATAGTAAAATAAAAAAAGTATTTGACTATTAACACACACAACTATTATCGTACAATTTTGTTAAAATATGCAAGTCTTAAAATCATTAGGTACTTTTTTTTATTATCTTTCATATAACTTAATTAAAGTATTTAATTTTATTTATTTATTTATTTTAGATAAAAAAAGTGTCAAATAGTTAATAAAAAGGGGAATACGAGTGTATTGAAGAAGGAAGGGGAGAAAAAGATGGAAAATAGAGAGGTAAGACAATATTAACAGTTTATGTTTGTATAACAAGAAAAGTATTTTTTAATTTTTTTAAAAGTTTAAAGGTATTTTTGAACCTTTTGAAAGTTTAAGGGTATTTTTGAAACAAAACTTTAATGGTTTCTATCCAAAACTAATGACAAGTGTATTTTTAAATTCATTTTGGATGTTTAGGGTATTTTTGAAAATTTTGAAACTTCAGCGATATTTTTGACACAAAATATAAAGTTTAGAGGCATTTTTTATAATCTAGTCAAAATTAAAAAGCTTCTTATAATTTTCTATAAAGAACTATGAAGTGGAAGCATTGATCTAAAACATACAATAATAAATGAAATTGTGCATCCTTTATGTTCCAAGTTTTCTTGTGTTACCGCTCTTTGTAGTTTGAAATCAGTTTGCACCTACTACATTTCAAATCCAATCGTCATTGTTAACACTCCCTTTTGAATCTTATCTTTTCTTTCACATCCGTTATAACACAAAGGAAATAAAATTGTTTTTAATTATAAAGGGGTGTAATTTACATTGACTTGCATTTTCACTCTCTCATCTCTTCCATATTTTTTCTCTCTCCCCAACTCATGTGATACCTCTTCATAAATGTAAAGAAAAAAAACTACAAATAATTAATGGAAAGGATATAATGGACATTCAACAAAAATGAAAGGCAAAATGGGGAGATAAAGATTCTCCCTATATAGCACATTTTATGCATAATATAGATTTTTCAAGATTGAGAGACTAAGTTAGCTAAATTGAAACCTTATAGACCAAATACACATATTTCTAAAAACTTAGGGACTAAAAAAGTAATTTTCCCATTAAAGATTGTAGAGTCGAGATTAGTATACATAAGTTAAATTGAAACCTTATAGACCAAAAACAAGACTGAACTAATGATTTTACAAAGAAGGGATCCAAACCAATATCCAATAAAGAACAAAACCGATGGATTGATTTTTATTTGGTTGGATTTATTATCGGTTTGGTTCCTAGTTTTTGGTATTTTATTTTTTTCTTCCAAAATTTTATTTTTATTTTTACTTTTACTTTTATTTTGAATTTGTTCTTTTTACTAATTTAAAATTAGAATTGGGTCTATTTTTTTTCTTATAGAGTAAAATTTCATGTTTAATATGTATCTATTTTTTTTTTTTTTTTTTTAATTTCATATCCCATGAGTTCCTAAATTTTCAATTTAGTATTTAAATACTAAATTGAAAGATTGACCTTATTAAAAACAAATTTTAATTTATGTTTAATAGATGGGGTAATTTTAAAAAAATATTGAATTTGTAAGCGACGTATTATACCCTAAGTTTAAAGTTAAAAAATATATAAGGTATAAAATTAAAAATCTGTGCACTATATTTATATTTTAACCCTCCATTAGTTACTAAATTGTTCAAGATAAAAAGGAAGTTTTTTTTATTAAAAAATGAAATATTGAGTCAAAATATCACTAATTTCAATTAGAAGAAATTAATTTCAGTGCATCGTCTTCTTGCCTGGGCTGTCACAATATTTAAAGTTGTCTAATTCTTGAAGGTGTGAAAATTGAAGAGCAATTACAAGATTTGTAATGAAAAAAGCTAAATAAAGTACCTAAAACTATTGCAATTGTAATAAATTGGGTTTGACATATGTGCTTCAATTTGAATTATGTATATATACAAGAAAAAGAATTCATTCTACTATTTCACTTTCACAGTGTATAAACATTGATTTATCAAGAATACGCAAGAAAAGCACTTCAGATTGTTGATTCATCGTTAGAGATGACTTAGAACCAATAGTTCATTATCTAATGGATTTTTCCGTTCTAATACTCCATCCGAGAGTTATCAGTATTTATCAAATCTGTTTCTCTCTCCAAACAAGCACAACAAATGTCTCTTCTTTTACGAAGACCGTCGGGCCGCGAAGGTTATCTGGGAGATATTTTTTATTTGCATTCATGTCTTTTGGAAAGAGCCGTTCAATCAAGTTTTACTTTAGGTAAAGGAAGTATGGCTGCTTTACCAATAGTTGAGACCCAATCAAGAGATGCTTCAGCTTATATTCCTACTAACGAAAAAGAAAAAATAAAAAAAATAAGACCATTCCATTTCGACAAAAGACCCACACCCAAGTTCCATAGCTTTGGGATATCAGTCAGCTATAAACTTTGTGTTTGCAGATGGATTAACTGAGGCTATTCAAACAGGCAAAGATAAATTAAAGACGGAGGAATAAGCTAATCTTTTTTTAAATTTCGTTGTACTTGTTATAGTCATATTGATTCTTAATATATAAAATAAAATGAAACAACTCACTTCTTATGTCACGTCTCACGTTATTTAAAAAATATAAAGCATAAATTATCATCTCAAAAATTGATAATTTGATCTTTGCCCTATAACGATTAAAAGGTCAAGAAACACTTTTAATCTCAAAATTTATATATATATAAAGTATATAAAATATCTCTATATGTCTCATATTCCAAGAAAGCAAGAACTAACTACAAAAAAAAAAAGGACTGTAATCAACAACATCATAATTACGAAAGAGACTAGTGAGTGACACCCACTAAGAACTTTGACTAATCGGTCAAGTTTAGCCTTGCAGTTTTAGTTCTTCAACCAAAAAATATAAAATATAAAATATAAAATATAAGAATAGAACAAATAGAATAGAACAAAAAATTCTTATCTGCTTGATTATATAATTATTTTCTGTTAATAAAATGAATGCTTTCTGTAATATGACACTGAAACAAAAGAAATGAAAACCTTGAAAATGGAAGCTAATGACTCGTAGCTAAAGGATTTCATCAAAATGGAGTTTATTACAATGAAACATTAAGCCATGTGGTAAAACTTACAACCGTTTCTATACTTTTCTCTTTGGAAGCTCATTATAAATGGCCTTTAAGATAAATGGTGTAAAAAATGTTTTCCCTCATGGCATTTGGTGGAGGTGAACTTGTCAAAGGTTCCAACCAATCAAATAAAGTTTTAAACTATCTATAATCTCTACTACTAGATAGTATTAGTAGCAAGATCAAGTCGATCCATAGAGAGCTACATGTTTTCTACTAATTGATGTTTGATTTTCTTAAGGTAGTTGCGGGGTGGGAGGTGGTGATGGTTTGTTTGGAGGAGAAAAGTAAATGACAAGAATAATAAATAGCATCAAGTGAGCGAAGAAAGATAGCTTAGGTGTTTGGATCCACCCACGTATTTAGTTGTTCATTGGATACTAAAAAAAAAAAAAATCATCAAAATCATGCAAATGCTTAGCCAACACTTTTGGTAATACTAAAAGGAAGTTCAAAACATCTAATCAATCAACATACTAGTTGTAATGCATACTAAACATGTCAACCGACCACATTAAGTTCTAGGGATTGAGCTAAGACGATTAGTTACTAAGTAATGCTTAAGTAGTCTAACTAATTTTATTCTTGAACTTAACAAATCATGAAATGTCATAAAAGGATCACCATGAATAACCAAATAATTTACATACAAACATGCTTTGATTTGTGCTACTGGGGGGTTCATACAAGGCTATATGTCACATACCAATTATGAATCTCTAGCAGACAATGATAGTATATAAGGGTGATCAATCCAAATATAAATCAGGGCATAGAAGTTTAAATGCATTCAACAATCACAAGAATTCATAAGATAAAGAATAGTCACAAGACGTTTTTCAAAGAGCGGGAAGTAGCATATCTTTCAAGAAAAAAATTATGTATGAATAACAAATCCTCACAACATAAATACAATGGGTTTCTTCATCAACTTAAGCTAGAAAATATCTCTTAGTCGTTGAACATTGAGATTTTCAATGAATACATGTTTAGGAAGCTAAGATACATCATAAAGTTCTGAGTTTATTTGTCTAGGAGGCTAAAAGACAACGAGTGTCTTCCTCAACCTAAGCTAGAAAATATCCCTTGTGTGGGTTTCCTTTTCCTTGAGTGCCGCCCACCAGCGCTGTGTAGTGTTGAGGTGATAGTCTACAGGAAAATTTTCGTAATTTGACTCCTTAACCTAAATGCTCCATTTTGGCTCCAAGTGCTCTGATATAGCTTGCTTTTCATCTAAACACTCAAATCTACCTCTTTAGTGCTTGACACCTACAACATCATAATTTAAACACATTAAACTGCACAACAAACTCAAGTTAAGCTAAATAAGATGACACATTCAAGGCGTTATCAACATTCTTCAATAGGAAGTATTGATACGCACAAGCACACACATTGAGTAATAATTCAGTTAAAATGGTCAAGAGACCGAGTATCGTCCTCTGGAAAATTGGTTTGATTCTTTTAACTATTTTGAGATCCTTCTAATTTTATTTAGGGGACCCAACTGTGATGAAAACTTAATTAATCTAATCCTAAAAAGGCAAATAAAGATAGCACCGAGGCGAAACAAGGAAAGACACATCCTAGGATCTTGGTTTCATTGATAGATTAAATAAATTAATTGTTTATATCTTAGATTGAATTCATGCTAATTATAGATCTGGAAGGCTGTTGTCCAGGTATTCTTTTTCAAGCTCAATCCTTTCCAATACCTAATTTTCAATTCACTTTCATGAAATCAATTAATTAGGTACAACAATATAATACTTCATTATCAATCTCCTTTAATCTCCTATCATTTTCATGCATATTTGATTAATGGTCTAGCATATTAGATCTAACTTAAGGCTTTCAAGCAAGACACTAACTAAAAATCATTCAAACACTAGCCAAGTGTTAAAAAAACATTAAGAATAAATATGCTAAAATCGATTATGCAATCATCAATCCAAGAAACACTCAAATTAGTCTTGGGCAATCTAACAACAAAATCATAGATCCTAAGATATAAATCAGTCACTCATGGTTACAATACAAACATAGACGATTTGTGGTGCTTCCAAATATATATAAAAAAAAAAAAAATTAAAAAGGAAAGAAGACACAAATCGGGTTCTTAACTGTCATCCTCAATCAGGAATCACACTCTAACAATCTTTTCAAATATCCACTCATTTGAAGCTCCAAAATGTTATCTTTGCCCATATCTTAGGTTTTGGTGGAGGCCTTAGCTTGACGAACTCTAAACTAAAATCTTCAAAACAACCTCCCTAAAATCTGACGGCAAACTTCCATTTTCAAACAATCGAAATTGTGCCATGGCGCTTGTCTAAAAAAATGGACGCACGGGAAGTTCTTTTGTTGCATCGCGGCGCTACCTTGTGGTTTTTAACCCTATTGGATTTTGCGTCGAGTACGGTGCCACTTTGCGCCATGCATGCATCCTTCCACATTTTTTTACCCCTTTTGACCTATTATCTTGCCCTAGGTCCAAATTTGACCTTCTTAAGAGGTATTTTGACCATTTTATCTTCGAAATTGCTTGTTCTCATTCAATTGTTAGATTTCCTACCGATAAACATAAAAAGTATCAACGATCACAAATTAAGCATAAAACTAACTAAATTCTAATAGAAAAAAAAACACTTTTTAGGTGCTTTTCAAATATATGTGGTTCAATCACAAGAATTTGTCTACAAAGATAATCCTGATTTTGTATGTAAGCCAAACCAGTCATTATATTGGCTAAGACAGGCTTCTTGCCCTTGGTTCAAAAGGTTCACAACCTATCTTTCTTCACTGCTTTTATGAAAAGATAGTGACTCTACAACTTTCCTTTTACTCTATGTTGACAACATTACTATCTCTATTATAATCCATCTTATGTTAAGACAATGATCTAAAGGTTGAGAAGTGAGTTCGAAATGACTGACTTGAGTGAATTGAAATATTTCTAGGACTTGAAGTCACAAGAACATAATCATGTATATTTGTCTGCCAAGCCAAATATGTTAGAGACCTCCTAAAACAAGCTGATATGATGAATTGCAAAACTTGTTTAAACTTGTTTGCAACTAAAGAATCTTCTATCGAGGATGCCTCGACTTTGCTATTAGATCCATAAACTTGAGAGTAGATGAATTTGTTATCTCTTCTCTAAGCTTTTTAAATAATGAGACTTAAGGTCTCTTTGGATTGACTAGAGAAAAATGTTTTTTCAAAAAAATATTTTTATTTAAACTCTTTTGATAAAAACCTTTAAAATATACTTTAAAAGTGCTTCAAAAGTTATTTTGAGTGGTTGCCAAAACCACTTCATCTTTTTCCCAAAATGACTTATCTTCAAGATTAAACACTTAAAAAGTTAAACTAAACACACCCTTAATTACTCCCATTTGATATTGAATAAAATACTACAAGATCTAGTATTATTTCAATAGCAACATAGTTTAATTACAAAATTAATGTCATATTATCCATGGAATCCACTACATTTGATTATTTGCTACACTTTTCTTAAACATTTTTTAGATTTAATCAGCTACAAAAGGCCCAACAATTGTAATGGGCCCAATTATAGTTTAGATGAAACTCTTGATCTTCCAGTATTTCTTTCGAAAGAAAAAGGAGATAGGGATGGGGACTCCTTACCAATGTTCAGATCTAACATTAAAATCATTTGCGCCGGCCATTTAACACTTTTTTTTTCCACATAGAAAATGGATTTTGGAGAATAAACAAACAAATAAAAACAAATTATTTTGAAAGATAAATTTAAGTAAATTATCTTTTTCAAAACCATTTAACATTCAAAAAAAATGTTCCAATTGTATGATAAAATCTTAACTTCTAACAGTTTGATCGAAGATATATATATATATCTTGAGCACTGAAGCTATGTTCAATTTGACTAAAAGAAAATTAGATAACTTTTGAATATTCCGTCGTAGTAAAATCAATTTCTTAAAAAACAGTTTATTAATTTTAACATTAGAAGATTGAACTGTGTCATAGTTTTGTTAATATTTTTGAAACTATATAATTTCTTCAAGGAAAACATTAAAGTGAGCAAAAGAAAAAGAGAAAAAAAACCCATCTTATTTTGGTAGGTCACCATCCTTTTTTTTTTCTTTTGTACCGTTGGTTTCATGAAATTTTGTTGAAGTAATAATTATAATATAGTATATGAAAAATGGTATTAATTCTGATGGAAGAAATGAATTGATGATTCTTGAAGCCTTGGAAGTTACCCATCAGTATCACTATGAAAGCTACCATTCTCCCTCCACATTGCACCAACCAACTTTCCTTCAACATTCATTCAATAAATGATTCATACAATTTCCTTCTCTTAATTCCCATCTCCAACAATGGCTTCCAAATCATGGCCCTTTTCTGTGATCTGCCTTGGCTTTCTATTCCCTTTCGCGATCGGCCAGGCCCCAGTGCAGCCACCGACCTTGCCAACCGTCTCGCCGCCGCCTTCTACCCCGCCTCCGACCGTTACAACTCCTCCACCCTTGTCAACACCACCTCCTACTGTTGTTGCACCATCAACAAGCCCAACCATCCCACCACCCCAACCACCTATCTCGACCCCGTCGCTACCACCAGCATTGCCACCTCCCCCTGCTACGCCTCCACCATTGCCGCCTCCTTTACCACCACCACAAGTCTCTCCAACTCCTTCGCAGGCACCACCTGTGCCAGCCCCCACCCTAGCACCCTTATTGACTCCGCCAACACCAATGCCTTCACCACCAACGCCAGCACCCATCGCGGTGCCAGAATTAGCCCCTGCGCCCGCGCCGGGAAAGCATAAGCATAGGAGGCATCACAAACATAAGAAGCATCAAGCACCGGCTCCGGCCCCAACCGTCCCGAGCCCACCGGCACCACCTACAGTGGTGGATTCACAAGATAGTACAGCGCCAGCGCCATCACCGAATCTGGTAAAGTAAAATTAGTAAATCACATGTTTTCATTATTGTTTGGATATATGCGTTGTTTAATACAATATTATTTTGTTGATCCCCAGAATGGAGGAGACCCAATGAAAGGAAAGGTGGAAACATGTTCTAGAGTTGTATTGGGATTCATATTTCTGGTTGCTACTACAGGCTTCAATTTCTAGTTTTGAAGAGACAATTATTATTCACAAGGAACCCATTATGGTTCATAATATTATAGAATTTGCCCCAGAATCTGAGAGATATATTTCATATGTATAATTTTTTTTAATGATTTGTGGATTGGATTGGAATAATAATGATTTTTTTTTTTTTTTTTTTTAATTTCATTTCATTTTGGTAATCAAATAATCTTCAAGTTTCATGCTGATCCTCATTAATCTCAATCCTGTCCAAAATTAAGAGATGCTTGGTCCATGAACTATGATTTGGATAAAAAGTAGAGAACTCATATTTGGAATTGGAATTCAATTTTGCAATTTCTTTGTTAATTGATCATATTTGACATGCAAGGATTAATTTCCTTCTGATATTTTCATCAACGAGTTAATTGGTATTTGATTAAACTACGAGCTTAATCTATAAGCTTTTAGCTCTGTATTTAATTAAGTTCATGAATAAAAATGTTTGATAAAAATCTTACCACTTTTAATTTTGTGTCAAATAAGTCCGAACTTTAAAAGACGTCCAATAGATTCTAAACTTTTCAATTTTATGTCAATTAAGTTTCTGAACTTTAAAAAGTCTTTAACCAAATTCTTGAATTTTCAATTTGGTTTTACGTTTTTGAAAATTAAGCATATTTCTTCTTAATTTCTTACCATGGTTCTTATGTTTTTTAGGGGTGTACATGGGCCGGGTTGGGCCAGGTTGAGGCATTTTGTAGACCAACCCGAGAATTCAGGTTCGCTTCAAATGAATCCTATTGGTTCATTTTTGAAGGGTCAACTTAACTCAAAATTTTCAGATTGGGTCGGGTTGGGTCATCGAGTTTTTTTATTTTTATATAATTTTGTGTCATATTTTTTTTTAACACACATACATATCTGTCTCTTATACACATCTAGATGTGTATAAGAGACAGGCGTATATATATAAGTATATATGCATGTGTATATATATACGTATATACGTATGTATATGTATATATATAGTCGGGTCAGGTTGTGTCAATCCGAGACCTGACCCGGAATTTAATTTTTTAATATTTTTTAGCCCAACCCAACCCTTATGGTTTGGATTGGGTAATCCGGATTGGTTAGGTTATCGGGTTTTTTGAACACCCCTAATGTTTTTTTTAAGTAAAAGAATTGAATTTTTAACCAAATTTAAAAAATGAAACCAAGTTTTTGAAAAATACTTTTATATTAATTTTCAAAACTTAGCTTGCCTTTAAAATATTGATAGAAAGTAGATACAAAATAAGAAATTTAGAAGTGGAAGGATGATAAACAGAAAGAATTGAGACTTATGTCGAACATCCATCTCTAACCAATCAAATAAAATTTATAACTTACCAATTTAAATAACCTTGACTATCGAGTAATATTAGCAGCAACACCGAGCTGATTCGTAGAGAATCACAAATATTGTTTCAGATAAGTATAACCTAAATTGATCTATCTAGTCTAGGAGCAAGTGGTAATCTAATGCAATTCAATCATTGAATCTCAAAACGTATATTCGATTAGCAAGCACATAATCGACTCATTCAGCCTAACTCATTAAGCCTAACCAAGGCGTTTAGATTGTCAACTTGTTGGAAAATCGAGCAAGTGTCCTACCTATTAACTAAGACTAATACCCTAATTAAACTAAATGTCTTCCTAATGGGTTCCCTAAATGCGCAAAAGCGACTTCTTTAACAGCTTCTGTCTGACAACATGCAATGGTGTGTTTTAATTTTTATTATTTTTTTGCAAGAAATCTAAACTAACATAGGGCACTACTAAATTAAACTAAGCTAATGTAAGCTAAACTAAAAGGAAAATGAAAATGAAAGTAAGTAATGTTTTTGCCTGCACTTTAAGAAGCACAAAATTTTAATGTTGGTTGCTCGACGTAATCTACTCGTCAAGGTACGAAAAAATTCTCATATTTATTTGGCCCTTTCTTACTTGAATTGATATAACATTTCATGCTTAACAGAGTTTTTCATTTCTGAATGGAGCCGGATAAGTCAAATTTGGATTTTTTTTAAAAGAGGAAATAAAGAAAAAATCAAAAGGCTCAAGGGAGTCAAATAAGTGCAAAAAAAAAAAAAAAAAAAAAAATAGATTCAACAAACTCATGTGACCAAAAGGAAGAATACTAGAAAATATACGAAGTACTAGAGGGTAAAACGGGGTAAGGTTTTTCAACTTCTAACTCTATCACCTGAAAATCGTGCTCAGGAGTAAGGTGGGGTTCTACCATCTCAACTACTAGTTCTACAGATGGCATGAGATCCTTGTTGTCATAGTGATCGAGCTCAGAAATGCATGTCATTATCACACTTCCAAGGACCAAATAAATTGGTAACTCCAATCTAATAACCTACACTAACACGTAGTATAGATGACAAGAAAGGGATCGTCCACAGAGAATCTAATGATTGTTTAACCTAACTTTGAATTCGAGTGGTAATCAAGAGAAGATTTCTCCTAACAATGAGAAAAATAGTGCAAGAATGTAAATGCAGGATTGTAAATGCGTAATTGAAAAATGAAAACTCGATTATTTATTGATCTAGTTTAGTTTGGTTTCTTCTTAATTTTATTTGGTAATCATAGGCATTTAATAAATCAAGATTCTTGCTAGTTATCCACTTAGTATATATACCCAAAAACATAGGAACGTATAAACCTAATTTCTTGATTAAACAAGTTATCAAGCCTAAATGACTCAATTAATAAGAATTGATAGCGACCTAATTAATTGTTCAATTGCAATAAGAAAGAGCAATTGTTGACTAAGATTGGATTAGTAGTCCGGAAAGTCTAGATTATTAGCCCAATTTTTCTTAAATTACTCATCATGCACAATTGTGAACAAGATTAATCCCAATAACTTAAATTCACATATTTGCACTTTTTAGTTATGGTTGCCCTAAGAAATTAAGTACATAGACATGCTATTATTTCTAGCATTCATTGAATAAAAGAAAGTTGGCAAAAAACCCTTAAATCCAATGCATAAAATTATTTCACATTCAAGAATCAATTTCACCAAGAGTTTATTATAGAATTTCAAGAAATTACATGAGAAATTATTAAAGATTCAACCTCATACCAAGAAAATGAAGAATCTAACCTAAACTAAACTAGATTATTTACCTTAATGTTGCATCTTCTTCGAGGTTTGATCAAGAAATAGCATGGATGCATCAAAATTAAGGTTAAAACCAAAGAAAAAGTGCGAAAAGGTAAAAAAATTGAGAGAAAATCGAGTGAAGATCGAATCTCTCATGTGAAAATGCAGAATTTTTCGTTTATATCAAGGGTGTAGTGTTGTAACGCGGAGGATAGCGTTGCAACTCTCTTATCGATTTCAGACCTCAAGTGTTGGATGAGCATTGCTATTGTGGTGCGACGCTAGCTTATGAAAAGGAACGCGTCCTCGAAAGCTGGAAGTCCGTCAAAATCGTAGCGTCACAACGCCAAGGTAGCATTGCAACGCTACCCTGTTTCCTCACCTACTACTTTCAAGTGTTGCATTGTAGCATTGAGGTGGGGTTGTAATGCTACCTATGTTCTAGATGCTCTCTATTGAGTGACATTTTGATAATTTTTGTGACTTCTTCAATTTTGTTGATTCTAAGCTCCATTTTGACACAAATTTAGCTCATTTTTCACCTAAGTGACTCTTTTGATCTTTATGGATGAATTTACCTATAAAATGAACATTTTATGCATAAGAATTATACAAAATAGATAGAATTAGGGATATGAAACTAGCTCTTTGAGAGCTATCAAATACCCCTAACTTAACTCTTGATCGTCTCGAGCAAGAAAAAGTATAAATATACATTCAAGCAAAAAGGTTTTATTCATTTTATTCAATCATTTGATTCATTCAATCATTTGGTTTACTCAATCATGTGATTCTAATCTCGAGTCTCAAAAAACTAGAAAGTAATCCAATCAATCACTTATATAGTCAAAGATTTGCAAACAATCAATTGAAACTCATTTTTGAAAAGACTTTTTTTTTGAGTAAAATCATGGAAGAAAAGATGCAATGCTCCCGTTATTTTAGAGTCTAAGACACCGAAAAGAATTTATTGACTCTCATTTCCTCTTCCCCCTACTCTGGCTCGATTATCGACCTAAGACATACCACTTTGTAAAAAAGAGAGGCAATACTAAGGCAAGGGTGCCTAAAAACTCACACACAAAAAATGTAGAAGACATCTTTTTTACCTAGAGGACTAGCTTTCACACTCAACCGCCGGGAACCTATCAACTCTTTTCTCGTGGGGCCCTAACTCGACACGAAAAAAGTAGCTCTTTCACCTCTATCCATGAACACACACTTTCCCCCCCTTTTTTTAAGCTAGCTAGCAAACTCCTTTATATGCATTAAATAACTATTTTTTAGCAATTATTTTGCTTTGCTTTTTTTTTTATACACCACACACTAGGCCTTTTATGTTGGTTTTTATGTTCTAAAACTTGTGGTTTGTAAACAATGAACATATTCTATTTTGCAATAAAGTTGTTATTGAGGTTTATTCAGTAAAGATGTTATTGAATATGTGAATTGCACTTAAAAATCCTAAATCCAATAAACTAAGAACCCTTGACTATTACATGAATACTTGAACTATATGTGGAGACATAAAACTGGATCAAGTTCGAGTTCTTGTATTGGACGTTTGTGCCCTAGTTTATTATTTTGTGTACTTGTAATTTGATTATCTTGTACACCCCACTAGCTTTAGGACAAGTGGGAGATTGTTGGGGTTGATGTCCCAAATCTCGTAGGGTTTTGTAGTTTGTAAATATTTGTATGAACAACCATTTTGTGATTTATAATATATGATATTTTATTTACTCCAGTCTATGAAATATTTGATATTTTAGTTGTATTAACCACAAACCAATAAACTAAGATCCATGGTTATTTTTGTAACTTAAACATGTATGTGGAGACATACAAGTGGATCATGTTTTAAGTGATAACCTAAATGGTATGTAGTATATGGATAAGGCTGGATACCTTATCCTGGAGTCACTATGAGTATGACCTGCTTTGTAGGTGTTACAAATATTGTAAAGTGCTACAAATGATCTGATCCTGATAATTCGTATATCAGACATGTGAGCGGGGATATTCTATACAAAAGAGTTTGTATAAGACCGGACCACGAAATATTTAGTCTCGTTATATAATGCCGTTCATAATTGAGACTTTCATTTCACTAGGATGACCATAGGTAATATGACCTTAATCCTGAGTGAGTTGTGAACTCCTACCTATAAGGGTGACCCTTTGATTTGCATGGGTGAGAGTGGCCAGATCACCGACTCAAAAAGCCTGCCATTTTGGGGATTCGTCTAATTGGGGAGCTGGGAACTCAGCTACACAAGATAGAATTCATTCATTCCCCGAAGCAGGAGTAAGTAGATTAATTGCTTAAGAGCTGATTCTAGGTCTTGAACAATGTGACACCACACCCTTTCTTGGCCTAAGAGGGGTTATCATAGTGGAACTATGATCTATTGTTCATTAGAGGGATCAGTGGTACTTAAGGAGTTAGATGTAAAGAAGAAAAACGGTAATTTCACCCAACTATAATTACGAGCTATTAGTGAAGGGTCATCGGACTGTTGATTGGTTATATCCAATGGACACAGAAATATATCTATAATGCGAAGAGTGCAACTATTGGTCTTTAGTGGAGGGCCTGACAGTTAACGGATAGTGGATAATGTGATTAAAGAGTTTAGTCAGTCATTCACGTACCATTGGAGCTTCAAGCTATAGGTTCATAAGGTCCCCTTGGTAGCTTAATGGAATCAAGTTGAGAATCAGTTTTTGGGTTATAGAGGGAATTTGATTATATATGATATAATTAAATTAATTCAATTATATATGGATAAGACTAGATACCTAATCCTAGAGACACTACGAGTATGGCCTGCTTTGTAGGCGTTACAAATGTTGTAAAGTGCTACAAATGATCTGATCCTGATCCTTCGTGTATTAGACATGCGAGCGGGGATATTCTATGTAAATGAGTTTGTATAAGACCGGACCAAAAATGTTTAGTCTCATTTTATAATGCCGTTCATAATTGAGACTTTCATTTCACTAGGATGACCATAGGTAACATGACCTTAATCCTGGGTGAGTTATGAACTCCTGCATATGAGGACAGTCCTTTGATTTGCATTGGTGAGAGTGGCCAGATCGCCAACTCAACAAGCATACCATTTTGGGGATTCGTTTAATTAGGGAGCTGGGAACTCAACTACACCAGATAGAATTCACTCCTTTTCCGAAGCAGGGGTAAGTAGATAAATTGCTCCCTTAAGGGCTGATTCCAGGTTTTGAACAATGTGACACCACACCATCTCTTGGCCCGAGAGAAGTTTAGTCATAGTGGGACTATGATCTATTGTTCATTAGAGGGATCAGTGGTACTTAAGGAGTTAGATGTAACTATAGGGGAAAAATGGTAATTTGGCCCAGCTGTACTTACAAGCGATTAGTGAAGGGTCATCCTACTGTTGATTGGTTATATCCAATGGACACAGAAATATATCTGTAGTGCGAAGAGTGCAACTGTCAGTCTTTAGTGGAGTGTCCGGTAGTTAACGGATGGTGGATAATGTGATTAAAGAGTTTAGTCAGTTATTCACGTACGGTTGGAGCTTCAAGCTATAGGTCCATAAGGTCCCATTGGTAGCCTAATGGATTCAAGTTGAGAATCAGTTTTTGGGTTAATTTAAAATGTTCAAATTAACAAGAGGGAATTTGATTTGATTATATATGATATAATTAAATTAATTAAATTATATATGATATAATTGACATAATGTATTTGATACATTATTGTTTGACTGGAGGAACTAATATTTGAATATGATTCAAATATGATTTCTATGAATTAGATTCATAGTTATTAAATTTAATATAAATATGATTTATATTAAATTTAATATAGCCATAAAATAAAGAAAAAAAAACTATGGTTTATATATTGTATATGATGCAATATTAAAACTATAGATTATAAATATAATATGGTAAGTTAGTTATCATATTTATTAATTTATTGATATTAAAAATCTTTTTCACCATAACCACACTTAGTGGATAGTTGCATAGTTTTATGGCAATTGTAGGATAAAATAAAATTTGATTTCAAAATCTCATATGAGATATCAGATACACTATCGAGTTACTACACGATAGCTTCAGAGAGACTAAACAATCAAGTATCTAGTCTATGTGATAACTTCATCTTCTACACGATAGTTCATTCGTTTACTTGATCGTCTTCCTCCTTCACTCTAAATCTTCCCTCAAACCAAAATAAGCTAGAGCCCACTACTCTTGGATTCTCATACTGAGAATAGTAAGGTAATCTTGTGGTTGTGTCCGATTTGTTCGAGGATCAAGCTGTTGCTCGTTGCTGCCTGAGGGAGATCGAGCTCTTGCTCGTTGGGTTTATGACTGATCGAGGGATTATCTTGAAGAAGTGTTCTTCAAAGATATTGTCTCTTTAACCTTTGTATTTATTTCAAGAAGCATGCTGTAATTTATGATTTAATGCATAATCTGTTTAATATGATTGTAAATGTATGAGTTCTTTCACAATGGAGTTTGGACAATCCGCTTCCGCTCATAGGTTCTCTCTAAATAGATTTCCTTCACGAGTAAATAGCCAAAACAGTCTATGGTATAAGGATAAGGCTGGGTACCTTATCCTAGGGACATTATGGATGTTGACCACTTTGTATTTGATACAAACGATGTGATCCTGAATCATTCATGTGGAGGCATGCGAGTGGGGGCGTCCTATGCAATGAACTTGCATAAGACCAGACCTCAAAATAGTCACTTTTACTTTATAATGTTGTTTACTATTAAAACTAACTATTTCAATACGATGACCTAGGTAACTCGATCTTAATCTTGAGCTAACTATGAACTCCTTTTTATTCGACATTATCCTTTAATTTGCATGGGTGAGAGTGGCCCAAGTTCGCCGACTCAATAAGCCCCCCATTTTAGGGATAAAACTGGGTAGATAGCTGGGGACATAGTCCAGCAAGATGGAACTCACTCCTACCTGATTTTAGGGATGGTAGATAGGTTGTTCTCTTAAGTGTTGACTTCGGGTCTTGAACAAAGGGCCTCACCCTCTCATTGGTTCGAGAGGGACGCGGTTTGGTGGTTAGACCACAAACTAATTATTCATTAGAAAATCAGTGAGACTTAAGGAACAAGATATAATTACGGGGATAAAACGATAATTTTGACCTAGTTGTAACTGCGAATAACCTATGAAGGGTTGATTTACTAATCATGGTTATATTGAATGGACAAAAATATATCTACAGTGAGGAGAGTGCAACTATTGGACTATAGTGGAGTGTCCCGGTAGTTAACGAATGTTGGTTAGCTAGGTTAAAAAGTTTAGCTTGTTAATCTCGTATCGTTGGAGCTCATGATCTATAGGACCATTATGTCCCTCTACTAGCTCATATCGGACTAAACCTTAGAACAGTGTGAGAAGAGAATTTGAATTGTTCATATTCGACTTAGGAAATAAGCGTTATTTATATTTGATATACTCAACATATTATTGTTTAATTATGAATTAAACAATTTGGAGAGTTGAAGATATTTAAATATGATTTAAATATTGGTTACATGAATAGAGATTCATGATTGGATTGGTGTTATTGATTATTTAATAGTTGATATTAAATTAATAATATTAATTAAGTTATTTAATTATTTATTTAAAATTAATTTTTATGGAAATTCATTTAAATTGAATTTTAGAAATTCAACATTAATTGATTTTAACTTAGGATATTTGTAATAGATAGAACAATAAGGGAAACATCTAAAAATATAGTACATATTTAAAATATTTGCAAATATGGAGTATCGATCAGTCAACTTTTGAATTTTTTCTAATTTTTAATTTTACCTTCCCTTTGCATGCCTTCTTATTCCCTTTCTTTTCTTAATTTTCTTAATTTTTCTTTCCTTTTCTCTAGTTTTCTTCTTTCCTTTTAATTGCTTCCATCTCTCTAACCTACTCATCTCTCCAAACATTTTCCTCTCTCCCCCATCTTACTATTTCCCACTAGAATCATTATTAAAAAAAAAAAAAATTACAAGACTAAATTTCAAACCCAAGACTTGAAAGTGCCTAACTCATAAATGACTGTCCAACAAGCCAATTATCAAGTTTAATTATTATAACGAAAAATTAAAATATAAATAGCAAACAAAAACAAATTTGAAAGAAACTACTTTTTTAGTCCTCAAGTTTGCACAATTTTTAGAAATATTAATAGTTATTAATGTTTCTAAAAATGAAATAAGAAACGATAATAGTTATTAAACAAATTTATTTATCAGAAAATAAGAAATGAAAATGTTATCAAATAGGCCAATAGTTTTTTTTTTCTTTTTATAGGACTTTAAGAGTATGAAGTCTATCAATAGTATCACTGATAACATGTTATCATGGATAGCATGTCATTAGTGATACTATGATATCATGCTATTACTGAAAACTTTATGCACAATCAAACAATCTTGATGAGTCATTTCATTTCAAATACTACATTACATAATACATAAATACTATCAGTGATATCCTTTACATTGATAGTAATAGAAAGATATCACTCACAGTAGCTATCAATAATATCCTTTATGATTATCAATGTAGAAGATTATCATTCTATACCTATATGCATCAATAACGACATACAAACACACTATTGATAGAAACATATTAGCAATAGCCAATATTTGGCTATAATTGATATTAACATATCAGTGATAGCAACTGATAGCCAATTTCTCAAATTGAAAGCTATAACTAACAACAACATCACTAATAACAACTATCAATGATAGCAACTAATAGCACATTTCTCGAATAAAAGCTATCACTGATAGCAATTGATAGCAACTATTAGTCATAGCAATTGATAACACATTTCTTAAATTGAAACTTATCACTGAAAGCAGTATCACTAATTGCAGTTATTAGTGATAGCAACTAATAACACATTCCTCAAATTGAAAGCTATCATTGATAGCACCTATCAGTGATAGCAACTGATAGCACACTTCTCAAATTGAAAGCTGTTACTAATAGCAACTATCTGTGATAGCTGTCAATTTGAGAAAACTGGAAAGCAACATGCAAAATGGTGGCTGAACATGGGTTTTTTTAGTGTTTTATCATTTTTTTTGTTCTATATATGCAATTATTTTATCCTTGTACTACATATTCTATTATTTTGGGCTTGAATTCTATTTTTTCAACTAGCCCTTTAACTTAGTGGGGTTTTCCCACATTTGAGTTCTTTAACACCTCAAATCTCATTACATTAGTGCTTAATAGGTGTCAAATTGAGATGAATTCAATTTTACATGATTCTCAAATAGAAGAGGAAATGCTGAGATTGTTTCTTCTTGGAGGCTTATGAAGCTGAAATTCTTTTAAAAAAGTCATAACACCCAAATTCTCTCAAACTCATTTTCCCTTAAAATTTCATCACAAAATTGGACCCTCAATTTGTTCTAAGGCCGGAGAATAGTGGGGAAGACTCTAATGGTGGTCCACGAAGTGTTCGTGATCAAAAAAAGGAAAGGGCAACTTCAATTTTGAGCTACATCAAGATTTGCACATTCAACTCTATTTTTACAGCTTTGAACTTGCATGCTTAATTCTTAAATGAAATTAGAGTACTTAAGATCCTAATTGCTTCTGCTTGCATGTTGCTAACTCCATCACTTTTTTATCTACTTTGTCTAGTCTTGCTTCTAAAATAAGTTGGCTACTTTAAAAGCTAAAGGTGGGCCTTTCGAGGTGACAAAGAAAATCAAGGGAGATAAAACTTTTCTAGAAGCCTAGGATTTTGAAATGAACTCAAAACAAGGCATATAATTTTTCATGAGATTGACAAGAATTTTTTTTTCTAAATGAGGTCAAAATTTTGTTTGAAAATTTTTTGTATCTAAGGTCTCAAAAGCATACACTGAAAAGTGTGGATCATCAATTTCCATTGATTAAAAAGAAATGATTGAGTAAAAACAAAATGAGTTGAACTTTTTTTTTTTTTTTATTGTATATTCATACAATCAAACATTCATACATTTATATATTGAAACAAAAATGAAATGTTCAGAGTCACAAAATTTTGTAGATCATCAAAGTATCAAAAAATATAAAGGAGCATCAAGAATCACAAAATTTTCAGATTTCTCAAAATTTGTCATCAATATATCAAAGAATATACGAAAGCCACAAAGTATATATCAAAATCATAAAAATATCAAAACCACAAATCACAAAACCCGAGCTCAGTGCTTAAGGATTATCCAGATATGCATATATATCATCATTAATAAACATATTTTCAGAATGATCCATAAACATAGACAGTATTCAAGCAAAAAGAAACCGAGCATGCATCGCACCCACCATAACTTTAAAAGCAAACATTGTCCTCAATGTTGTAAAATAAAGAAAGCACATGGACAAAAAAAAAGAGGGGAACTGAGAAACTCCCTTGATTTTTGGACGGTGCTTAGGTATGAAATAGTCCTCTTTTGTTATTTTTAATTTTATCTGCAAAGAAAAATATTCTAAATTCTCTCAATTTTTTTTATTAAACTATGCTAAACTATAAAAGCAAAGAAAACAACTAAACTGGAAAGCAAGTAAATTTAGAGTTGATCGACCTTCTCCATCCATCCATTTTTATTGATGCTGTTTCTCCATCATCCTATGGAAATAGTAGTTCATTAGAGGCAAGTGGGTTAATGGAGGTATTTTCATCTAAAACAATTTTTTTTTTTTACAATTCCTTCAAATTCAACAAATAGGGACCCTTTGCCTACATCAATTTTTGCTAGAGCAGTTTGTTAGAAAGGTCTACCTAAAATGATGGAGTTCCAAGGAGAATGAGTGTTTTGGTCGTAGTTAAGAACATAAAAATCTATCAAGAAGATTAAGCCATCTACATTTACAGAGACATCATGTACTACTCCTAATAGCTTACTCAAACTATGGTATGCCATTTGGATTACAACATTTGTGCTTTTAAGATCTAGCAACCTAAGTTCATAAAACAAAGATTCAGGCATAATACTCACAGCTGCTTCTAGATCTATCAAAGCATTTTGCAGCTTTTTCTTACCTACAGAGCAAGGTAAGCAAAATATACATGGATCGTTCTTGTTTCGAGGGTAGCTTACTTGGCATTATTATTGTTGCTTGGGCAAGAATCATTTCTTCCTCTTTCTTGACCCATTGTTTTGAGCTCATTTCAGGAGAGCTAGCAGTATTCTTTTCATGGCTCTCATTTTCTTTATCTTTTTCTTCTTTCTTCTCAGGACCTAAGAGTCTACCTGGAAAAGGAGCAACAAGGGTATAAGCTTTAAAATCAGGTTTTTCTAAAGAATTAGAATTAACCTTCCTAGAGCTCCTAGATGCTCGGAGTCTATTATCATATTCACCAAAACCAAAAAGTTGATAAAATTGTTTCAGAGATTAAATTTACAGATTCAGATTTCATGAATTCAAGTATCAAAGAGTTTAAAGATTGAGGATTAACAGATTTAGAGGATTCAAATTTGGAAGATTCAAGATAGTCAAGAGATACAAAAGATTTAGTGTCCATAAAAATAGAAGATTCGAGTTTAGAAGATTCAGGAGAAGTAGAGACATTAACTGTAGTAAGAGCACTTACATTCTTAAAAGAGTGTTTAGGTTGTCTAGGGAGCTTACCACATTTGATATCAAGTTTACTTACCATGGTGGCCAACTCGGAGATTTTATTGGCTAGATGTAGCATACATTGTCTTGTCTCTTTTTGGAAAAGAGCATTCTCATCTTGTAACTTCTTTGACTTTGAAAGGTACTTACATCTTTTGAAATAATATCATAGTGGTTGCCAATGACTTCACCATATCTTCTAATGGTACACTAGAACTAGATGGACACCTTTGTTGGTCACTTTGTCTTCCCCATTTAAGGTTAGGATGCTCACGCCACTCCTATTGTAAGTGTTGAGGATCTCGTCTTTGCCCACCAAGATAATTGAATTCTTCCACTTGAGCTTGAGCTTTCAATTGTGCTTGAGCCATTTTCTTCACAAGAGTAGTAAGATTAGTAATTTGAGAACGTAACTCTTTTACCTCTTGTGTGTTGGAAGGGTTGAGTCCGGTGGGCCTTGAACTAAATTGTTGAGAATTTTTTGCTGTGGTAGAAATGAGTCGGCTCGCCTCCAAGGGTGTTTTTTCGGCCAATGCACCTTCGGCCGCCACATTGATATTGCTCTTGCTAGAAGGAAGCAAACCTGAGTAAAAGTATTGAATCAAATCATGATAAGAAATTTGGTGATGTGAAAAGCTCGCACAAAGTTGATTGTAGCATTCCAAAATACTCGTATAAGGTTTCTCCAAAAAATTTCTTGATCCAATAAATTTATTTCATAATCGATTTTGCTCTAGAAGTTGGGATGAATTTCTCCATAAACTTCCCTATAAGACCATTTCAAGTAGTTATTGAACCGACGGGCAAGTAGTACAACCAATCTTTAGCCATATCCTTTAAAGAAAGGGGAAATACTTTCAAATTTAGTTGCTCTTGAGTAATTCCTTGAGGACGCAACCTATCACATACTAGGTGAAAATCTTTAATATGCTTGAGAGGATCTTCACCCGGGTTGCCCTTGAAGATAGGTAGTAAATTGATTAGCCTAAGCTTTAGTTCAAAAGGGGCCGTAGTCTCCGGTTAAACTATGCAAAGGGGTTGTTGGGTTAAATCCGGTTTGGCTAACTCCCTTAGGGTCTGTTCTCTTGCTTCTTCTGCCATATCTCAGTTTTTTTCTCTCTTATAAATTTAAACTCTCTTAATCCTCTTCTTTTTACTATTCCTTCTCCTCAAACTAATTCAATTGAAGCTCACTTTCTTCTTGTCTCCTTCACCACTCTTGTTGAAGTTTTTGTCCTTCTCTTTTTTATTTCCTGCAAAATATTGAAGTCTAGGACATTGAAAAGAATGGGTTAAAAACAACAAGACACACACACACACAAATTCAAATTCAAAATTGTTAAACAATTTTCATGATTCTCCGATAATGATACTAATTTGATCGAGCTCAGAAATGCGTGTCGTTATCACACTTCCAAGGACCAAATAAATTGGCAACTCTAATCTAATAACCTACACTAACACATAGTATAGATGACAAGAAAGGGATCGTCCACAGAGAATCTAATGATTGTTTAACCTAACTTTGAATTCGAGTGGTAATCAAGAGAAGATTTTTGTAAAGAAACTGAAAAATTGTGCAAGAATGTAAATGCAGGATTGTAAATGCGTAATTGAAAAATGAAAACTCGATTATTTATTGATCTAGTTTAGTTTGGTTTCTTCTTAATTTTTCTTGGTAATCATAGGCATTTAATAAAATCAAGATTCTTGCTAGTTATTCACTAAATCTATACACCCTAAAAGCATAGGCATGTATAACCTTAATTTCTTGATTAAACAATTAACCAAACCTAAATGACACAATTAATAAGAATCAATAGCGACCTAATTAATTGTTCATTTGCATAAGAAAGAGTAATTCTTGACTAAGATTGGATTAATAGTTTGGAAAGCCTAGGTTACTAGCCCAATTGTTCTTGAATTACTAATTATGTATAATTGTGAACAAGATTAACCCCAATAACCTAAATTCACACATTTACACTTTTTAGTTGTGGATACTCTAAGAAATTAAGCACATAAACATGCTATTATTTCTTTCATTCATTGAATAAAATAAAGTTGGCCAAAAATCCTTAAATCCAATGCATAGAAGTTATTTCGCATTCAAGAATAAGTTTTAAGCAAGAGTTTATTGCAGAATTTCAAGAAATTACATGAAAAATTATTAAAGATTCAATCTCATACCAAGAAAATGAAGAATCTAACCTAAACTAAACTAGATCACTTACCTTAATCTTGCATCTCCTTTAAGATTTGATCAAGTAATAGCATGGATGCATCAAAGATAAGATAAGAAACAAAGAAAAAGTGTGGAAAGGTAAAAAAAACTTGAGAGAAAATCAAGTAAAGATAAGATCTCTCGCGTGAAAATGCATGAATTTTCTTTTATATGAAGGGTATAGTGTTGCAACACTAAGGATAGTGTTGCAACTCTTTTGTCGATTTCATACCATAAGCATTGGATGAACGTTGCAATTGTGGTACGATGTTGGCTTGCGACAAGGCACGCGCGCGGTAGCTGAAAGTCCATCAAAAGTCATAGCAACATAACGCCAAGAGTAGTGTTGCAACACTACCCTGTTTCCTCACCTACTATTTTCAGCATTGTGTTGTAGCATTGAGGTGGGGTAGTAACATTGCTTGCATTCCCAGATGCTCTCTATTGACTGACATTTTGGTAATTTTCATGATTGATAACGGGCAGAAATGCACGTTATCATAGTGCTAAATCCTTAAACAATATTGGATTGCGTTGACGAAATATGTTAAATTGCATCCATTAAGCATAAATTCTATAATATTGCGGTTGCATGCGTCCAATGCATTATATCCTTTTATTTTCTAAGGAAATGGAGAGGAAACCTTTACTAGAAAAACTACTTTAGTTTTGGCTTGCCCACACGGGTTACATGAAAGACATCTAACTACAGGCCGAGTTCCTTTAAAGGTGCCTAAGCTACTCATTTCTCAAGAAAAATTTAGCTTAGAAGGAAACTACGAGTGTCATAGCCACCCAAGGTTAATCATGCCTTTAAGAAAGCGAAGTAAACCTCTTTTTACATATATCACTTCTTATTTTTCTTTTCTCTTTCTTTTTCTTGATAAGTGGGAAAATTGGTTGGTTTGTTCGTTATGCATGTATTGCTAAGTTGAAGTTAGGAGAGTCTAACCATATTCCTAAGGCCTTTCAAGGTGACAACAAAAATATAGGCCAATGCAAGTCCTAGGATCGACAGGCAAAGGACTCAAATTTGCATGAAAAATAGGAAGAAATTTTTTTAAAAGGACTAAAAAATCATACTTGTTTCTTCCTACATTATCTCAAACATGCAAGATCTTAAATGAGTGTCTCATCAAGGGTCATAATAACCGGCACAAGTAACAAAGCAAACAAGCAATCAAATCACACAAGTCCGAGCTCACATACTCAAGGATGTCCAGATATGCATCAACAAGGCCTAGCCTAACCAACCACCTCCAACTTAAAAGCATGTGTTTTTCCTAGTGTATAAAATAGTAAAAGCAAGGATAAAAAGACAGGGAACAAAACAAGATGGTGGTAGTGTTCCTTCTCTCAAGCTTCTTCATCTTCCTCTAAAATCCTAGAAAAAGAAAAGAAAACAAAATCAAAGCTAAAGAAAGCTCTAATTAGAAAAGGTAACTAGACAAAACTAATTGCGGAAACAATGCTAATTTGATAGTAGAGATTTATTGTCCCATGTAAATCTCCACTAATCAAATAAAATTTATATTATATCGAACTAAACACTATCACTACGATGACATAGCAATAACAACAAGTTTGGTTGATCTGTAGAGAAGCACTAATGTAGTTTCAAGCTAATTAGGATTTCTAGCTAAAATGGTAACTAAGGGGTTTGGAATGGTTTGAGTGTTGGTGCGAGGAAAATAAAATGCATAAAAGTAAAGTGCGGAAAATTAAAATGCAAGAAAAGTAAAAATGCCTAACTTAGGACTCAGAATCCACCCAATGTTTGATTGATCATAAGATTACTATGGATTATTTCTCTTGAATTAATGTGCTTAGTCAACTTGCCCATATAGCCAAGGCGAGCACCCTAATTACTTATTAATCACTCGATAAAAGTAGATGCAAGATTAATTGGTTCGACAACATCCATGGAAAGCTCACATTTACTTTAATTAATTTCTTAATTAGACTAATTTCTTAATTGTTTGGGTTCGATAGTGTCCATAACAAGCAAACATTGCAATTAAGCTCGATGAATTTAACTAAGGAAATTAATAACATGTACAAACTAAGTTACTAATTGATCGTGTTCTTGAATTATCATAATCATGTAATGTGTAAAAGGGTTATTCTAAACAACCTAGAATTCACAACAAGCATGCTTTGGACTTTTTCCCTAATGAGATTGACATGCATAGATATATCTTTCTCTAGCCTAACAAAGAATGAATGAAGATTGGATCAGGCCTAACATACATCTAAACATAAAAATTTAAATACATTCAAGAACCACAAAAAATCAAAGAGAAATATAGATTTAGAATAAAAATCCTCAAAATGCATTGTTCGTTCAGTTTGTGATGCGAGCTTAGGAGTGTATTGTATGAGGAAATTGGAAAAAGGGTGCAATTGTGAATGATGCGTTGATGATACGTTAGTGATGCACTAGTGATGTGTGAAGGGATGCGTGACACTCCTCTTTATGTGTTCAAGTTTTCCTAAATAAGATCCAAGTATAAATCCAATTTAGGTTCCTGGTAAGTCCAGGGTCGAACTCAGGGATTTAGATTAAAGCTAACGCAGAGCTTGCGTTGTAGCTAATGTAAAAATATCCTAAGTGAGTGCGGAATGAGTTATCTACATTAAGTTTGCTGTGTACGTGCAAGAAGGTACAAAAAGGTCAAGTAGAAAACAGAGGGGTCATGTGAAAATGGTGCAGTGCAAGTGGTATGCGTCGATCTAAGTGAAATGTACATGTACAAGAATGCGATGTGGATGGAAATGACTTGTTGATCTCTGTTAATGCGCTAGATTTCTACTTACTTTCTATTCAACACTTCTCAATGCGAATGCCATATAATTTCCTATCTCTAGGATATATGCATTAGTCATAGAATGCAATAAAACACTAATACTTCTATCTCTAGATGTACCAAGCATTTCTAACTTAATGCTTGCTTGCTTATTCTCTCGAATAATTCAAGCTAAGGTAGTTTTTACTAAGTGATTCAATTGGCTTAGGTGTTTAGAAATGGACTTTGCATGAAGTTATAGATGCATCTAACGTAAAGCAAGAAATAAACGGTAGCGAAGTGTAGTAGATCAAATATGGGAATTCATAAAGAAATATATTGTCTTTACAAGATCAATACTCAATCAAATGAGATGAAGAAAATTAGAATTGGGATGAAAAGAAAAGAGTCAAGCCACATAGTACAATCTCTTGTTCTCTTTGGATCAATTTAAAGTCGTGTACAACCAACTTGTAGAAGAAATGGAAGAAAATTCCTCGATCTAAGCTTTCTCCACTCCTTGATCGATGGTGGGGGCATATCTCTTCCTTCTTGTGTTCTTCTTGTCATAGCAGCATAACTCTAAGTCTCTAAATTTCAGAATTATACAAAATGAGCTAATTCTTTCATCTGGTGGGATTTCTTCTATTTATAGGCGTTGTTCTTCTTCAGCTTGATGATGGGGCAACATTAAATTTCATACCCTGGTCAACCGCCTGACACTCACACTTTTTAGATGCCCATGCTTGCAAGTGGTGATTTGACACAACAGCTTGATTTAATGAACCTTTCTTGTGTTGAAACCCCTCCGATGCATGCCTATGCGTTGACGTTGCCTGCGACACAATCTTTGTTGAAATCCTGCAATATTATGCGTTAGTGATGCAACTTTTTAGTAATAAACACTCTTTGGAATGAGTTGGTAGTGTTTGAGTAATTCCATGCGTTTTCTCTAAGAATGATGAGATTTTATCATTAAAAACTCTAATTGTTCCAACTTTTGAGAGATAATAATTTGTATTTCTACAAGTTATCACAACCCCAAATTTGAACAATGCTTGTCCTCGAGCATTCCAAAAATAATTCCTTGTTATCTCCATTATCTTAAGTGTGCAGGTTTCACCTCTCATCATATTCACTTATAAGCTTGAGATTGGTGTCTTGAAAATGTAACGCAAGTTTGATTCTTTTCTAAAAGGAAGAATGTTTTATTTCCAATGCAGCAAGCCTTTTATTAACAACTCCTTTCGCTTCGAAAAACATTTTCATTTTTTCTAAACCAGCAATGCGTTAGATGCTTTCTTTTTAATACAAGATGTAGGTAAGAAAATATGAATTCTGGACCACCCATGCATTGTTCCAGGTATCTCACTTTCGTTTTGGCTTGCCCCCATGGGTGTCATACGAGCATCTAACTACGGGTGAGAGCCCTTCACAACTAAACTCATATCTAAGCATGTATGCGTTTCAGGATACAGTTTCTTTAAGCTAGATAGTGGAGTTTTGAGATGCATTGGTCTAGAAGACCTAACTTCGTTTTGGCTTGCCCCCACGGGTGTAATATGAACATCTAACTACGGCTAAGTGTCTGTTCTAATTTAACTCTTGCCAATTTGAGGTTTTCTTTTATAAAGTATTGGCAGAGGAGTTTGCGTATTACATCTTTCTATTTTGTTTCATCTCTTTAATATTTTGTTGAATTTATTTGATAAATGCATCTTAACTCAGATTTTCCCCACTCCCAAATTTTGGAGATTAGCTAAATCCTCATTGCTAAAAGAGAGACAAAATTTCGAAAAGGCTTTGAGAATTTCAAAAGGAGTTTTTGTTGGGTTTTATGTCCTAAAACTCGTGGTTTGTAAACAGTAGAACTGATTCTGAAAATTCAATAAGTTGTTATTGAATATATTATTTTTTATAAATCCAATAAACCTAAGTCCCTTGACTATTACATGAGTACTTGAACTTTATGTAGAGACATACAAGTGGATCAGGTTCGATAAATAGTCAAAATGATCTATAGTATATGAATAAGGTTGGGTGCCTTATTCTGGTAACACTATTGGATGCGACCTACTCTGTAGTTGATTTCGTCGCAACAGATGAAATCGGAGTATCAGAACCTGGCTTTGATACCAATTGGAGGATCTTTTACCGAAGAGTTCCATGAGCACGTTTGGATCGCTCCGATCTCACCGTGACCGAAATACACATTATACATTCAAAACATACTGTTATGCAAACAAAACTTAATTAACGGCATGCTATGAACAACAAAATAACATGAGAATGAATGCCATACCAGTTGAAGACAGTCTTCAAACTTCAGCACTCACAGCTACGAAAAACCTCCACGCGATCTACCAATGCCTAGTGGAAGCGTTGACTGCAGCAACACGAACAATCGCAAACACAAACGCCGTGGAGACGACACCACCAGAAAAGAGCCCCGGGTATTCTCGGAGTGAAAACCCAAAGGGTGGTCTTTGGTGAATTTGGTAGAGGAAGGAGGAAGCACAGATCGTGTAGGCGATAAGCAAGTATGAGGGAAGAAGACGCTATCGCATAGCAGAATGCTTATCGTTTAGGAGGAGCTACACGATCGTTTAGTAAATTTGGCACACTATACGATCGTTTAGAGAAGCTATCCGATCATGTAGGAAATAACGTGTGATCGTTTAGGCGCGAGGCAACTATCGTACAGGCTCTCGGTTCTTTTAAGCGATCGTTTACTCTTTTCACCAGCGCACACTTGCTTTCTTTTGGGAATTCTTTTGGGTGATCGATCGAATGATTAAAAAATGAAATCATTTTTCATTTTAACTCATCGGTTACAATAACCGATGTTGCCCCACTAACCCACGTCCGAACGTGAATTTTGGATTAATTATCACATAATTAACCAATTAATTAATTAATAAATATAATCATATTATACTCTTAACCTATAGTTTGATATCACATATCTACTATAATATTTTCTCCTCTATTTGATATAAATCATATTTATATCTAATTTCCTCCAAAATAATGTATCTCATACATTTAACCAATTATATCATATATAATTAACCAGTCCAATTATATCATATATAATCGAACTTCCTCTTGTCAATTTGAACATTTCAAATTAACCCAAATACTGGTTCTCGACTTTATCCAAGCTACTCAAGGGACCTAATGGACTTGTGGCTTGAAGCTCCAAGGGTACGTGAATAGCTAACTAAACTCTTTATCCACGAGATCCACCATCCGTTAACTGCCAGGCATTCTACTAAAGACCAACAGCTGAACTTTTCTTACCACAGATATATTTCTGTGTTCATCGGATATAACCAATCATGAGTATGAAGATCCTTCACAGATGCTTGTAAGTACAGTTGAGCCAATTAACCGTTATGCCCCTGTAGTTACATCTCACTCCTTAAGTACCACTGATTCCTCTAATGAACAATACAACATAGTCCAACTATGTGTGAACATTTCTCGGGCCAAAAGAAGGTGTGTGGCGCCACATCGTTCAAGTCTCGGAATCAGCCTTTAAGGGAGCTATCTATCTACTTACCCCTACCTCGGGGAAGGAGTGAATTCCATCTTGTATAGTTGAGTTCCCAGCTCCCAAATCAGACGAATTCCCAAAATGGTAGGTTTGAATCGGTGACCTAGCCACTCGCACCCATACAAATCAAAGGACCGCCCTCAATGGCAGGAGTTCCCAACTCACTCAGGATTGAGGTCATGTTACCTATGGTCATCCTAGTGAAGTGAAGTCTTTGTCATGAACGGTGTTATATTACGAGACGTTAACACTTCATGTCAGGTCTTATACAAACTCTTTGTATAGGACGCCCCCATTCGCATGTCCCCAACACGAATGATCAGGATCAGATTATCTGTGACAAGTCATAACACTTGTGACCATTCCACAAAGCGGGCCGCATCCGTAGCATTACCAGGACAAGGTTTCCCTCCTATATCCATATACTACAGACCATTTTGGTTATCACTCAAGACATGATCCACTTGTATGTCACCACATACATGCTTGAGTCACATATAGATAACCAGAGATTTTATGTTTATTGGTTTGTAGTAAAGCAAATAAAACAAGTGACTGAGCAAAAATACAAGATGTGAAGTAAATATCATATATTAACAACACAAGCGTTCGTATAAACTATTTACAAACTATAGGACACGAGACTTTAGGGCATCAGCCCCAACAGTTACAAAGAGTTGTAAAGTGCTACAAACGAAGTGATCCTAATTCGTTCATGTTGGGACATGTGGAGTGGGGGTGTCCTGTGTAAATGAGTTTTGTGCAAGATTGGACCACGAATCTAGTCACTCTTACTTTATAATGATGTTTACTATTTAAGACTGACTATTTCAAAACAAACTTGGCCTTAATCTTGAGTTAACTATGAACTCCTGTTTGTTCGGGATTATCCTTTGATCTGAAATGGTGAGAGCAGACCAACTGCCTCTACTCAATAAGCTTACTGATGCGTTATTTTATGGGTGAAAATATGGATGAAATGTGGTGATAGAAATGCGTTGAGCAATCAAGCTTTCTCATTGGAATCCAAGCATAAACTCCATTGAGTTTCCTGGTAAGTCCAGGGTCGAACTCAGGGACATGGAAAAACGATATGCAGTGAGAATTTTTCATGAAAATTTTGCGGTAACTAGTAACTCAAATAGTTGTTTGGTGTTGTTGGTTGCGGTAATGAAATAAATAAATGCGGCGGATTTGAGAAAAGTTTGAGTATGGGATAGATGCATTGAGTATGCGAAGGAATGGGTTGAGAAGGTCTTTAACTAGCATGACCTGGGAATGCGTCAGACTATGCGATCATACTACACCCATGCACAGCAAGTCATTTTCCAATGCAATTACGGTGCTCCTAAGTCTAGGACGCATGTGTTGAATGCAAAAGTGTCCATAGAGCTTATCCTTAAGTCTCTACTCTTTTCCTATGCGATGATGCAAGATGCACACAAAGACAAGATGACCACACACAATCATATCCTATCTCTAGGATGCATACGATGTGTTAATAGCAAACAATGCTTATTCCTAAGCTCCTATCTCTTGATTATGCATTCTAATCTGACTCTCCCGAGCCTAGATTCTAACCTGACTTTTCCAAGCCTAGATCCTGTCCTTAGACTACCCCCCCTGAGTATCTCTAAGGGACGAATGAAGCATACATAATACAAGATAATCGCATAGAATGAAGATCCCCAGTTATGCTAGCTAAGTGCTTCTCAACCCATTCAACAGATTTAGCTACTCATGCATAATAAATAGAGAGTGAACAGATATAGAGAAGTAAATTCCATTTATATAGATGAGTTTGAATACAAAATAACAATGGGAGATAAAGATAGAGAGCCTGGTAGCAATCCCTTGTTACCCAAGGCCTTTACACTGGCAACTCTATTCGGTTCAAAAGATATTCCTGCTTTCGTAGGAGCTGGCCCTCTCTCTGATCTTGATGCTTCCGACACTCTCCCAAGCTCACCGAAATGATCTATCGGCACAATCTCCTTCTCTCGCTTCCGCCTTAAAATAAAAGAAAATCTAAGAACAAGGCTAAACTATCTAAGGAAAAATTCTCTAACTCTTCGAACTCCTCTTCTGAAGGTTGCCTTCAGTATTTATAGAGCCTTTGGTGTGAGAGGTGGCTTCTCTCTTATGATTGCACAGATGGGATGGCTTTAATTCTCTGACTAATGCACTGAATATTTGTCACTGAAAAGCTGAGTGTACTTGTTATCGTTAGCGGCTTGTCAACTTAATTCGGATTCGGCCGTCATCAGCTTTCTGTCCCATCGTGATTAATTATGCCTTTCACCCAGATGCGCCCACCAAGTTGTGCCGGCTTTATGCAGAAATTCTTCTTGAGTGGATGTTTGTGAGCACAAATCACCGCAAATCCTTGCGGTAATGCTACGCTCGACCGTTGATTTCTTGTGATCGCACTTTTCGCCTTGCGTCAATGCATATTCTGCATAAAAATACAAAAATTAACTGTTTCTATGTGATGGACGTATGCGACCGCAATGTTATGAACTTAATGCTTTTTGGACGAAATCTTATATATTTTATCAACGCAAGCTAGCATTGTTTAAGAACTTAGCACTGTAATAACGTGCATTTCTGCCCGTTATCACTTACCATTTTAGGGATGGGATCGGATGAATAGCTGGGAACATAGGGTGCAAGACTAAATTCACTCCTACCTGATTAGGGTTAGTAGAGAGGTTGTTTCCTTCAAGTGCTGATTCTGGGTCTTGAACAAGAGGCTTCACCCTCTCAATGGCCCAAGAGGGATTCAATTTGTTGATTGGATCACAAATCAATTGTTCATTAGGGGATCAGTGAGACTTAAGGAACAAGAGGTATTTCAGGGGTAGAAAAGAGATTCGACCAAGCCGTTATTACGAACAACCTGTGAAGGGTTAACTTACTAATCATGGTTATATCGAGTGGACATAATATATCTACATTGAGGGGAGTTCAGCTATGGGCTTTAGTGGAATCACCCATTAGTTAACGAATGGGGGTTAGATTGGTCTAATGAGTTTAGCCGATTAATCTCGGATCATTGGAGTCGATGATCTGTAGGTCCGCGTGGTCTCCCTACCAACTCGTAAATGGATTAGCTCTAGAATAGCGTGATAAGTTAATTTGAAGTGTTCAAATTAGAACTAAATGAAATTGAAGAAATAATATTTAAGTATGATTTAAACATTTGAAGTTGGAATTGTGTAAAAATTAATTTAATGTTTGATATTAAATTAATTAGAATTATTTAAATTGTTTAAATAATTATTTATTAATTTTATTAAGAAAATTAATTTATGAAATTAATTTTTTAAAATTAATAATATTTTCAATTTTATCAAATTAAATTGGTTTATGAAATCAATTTCGATAAAATTGAAAAAGAAGAAACAAATCACAAAGTTGGAAAATGGGTTTTTCCATTGTCTTCATGTAGTAGCTCACAAACAACCAACTTTAAGTCTTAATTAACTCCAAGCATGAGCTGCATCTCATGCAGCAAATATCTTTACATGAATGTCTGCAATATATTGAAGAGATTGGAGTGTTTTAAAGATAATGCAATTGAACAAATTTTTCTGAAAAATTTGAGAGAAGAAGCTGTTCTTCTGCTAGGTTGCTGCTGTGAGTATTCTCCAAATTTCCTTGTTCTAGCTTATCTTTAGTCCCACTACTCAATCTAGAGCACCAAGAGGATAGTAAGAAAGATCTTGGGGTGGTCTACAACAAGATCCAGAGGAGATTTGCAGCTGAATTCGAGCTTAGAGGAAATTCTTCAAAGGTATGTCATGAAACCCATTTATTTCTATTGAAGCATATTTTCTTCTCTGCCAAAATTAATGAATTAGAGTACTTATAGATCCTGATAACTTCTGCTGCGCATTGGTACGTTCCAACAGTTTTGATTTAGGGCTTGCATGCATCAGAAAGAAAGCATGTACTAGGCTTTTTAGAAAAGTGCAGACTTGGTTGATTTTCTTAAAGCCTACTCTATACTTATAAATTTCATATATTAGTAATATCATTGAGGTAAAACAGAGCACAAGACGAAGAAAAATATCCAAAGAACAAAAAAGGTATGCTAAAGACAAACACAAGGATGAAAAATGATAGTAATTTCATTCATTTCATTGATAATCCAGTTATGGAATAACAAAAACACAACAAACTAATACAACAGGTCAATAAACAAAACGAAATAACCAACACCCCCAAATTTATTGTGCTGGCGTGTCATCCCTGCGTTCATCCGTAGGGTCTTCATCCATGAAGTGCAAAGGGTTCATTAGGTGGGCAGGTAGAGGTGGCAGGGCAAACATCCCTATCAGGACCTAGTTGATATATTGCGTTGTAAAGACAAACTGATCCTGCATTCTTCTTGTTTGCTACCGTATATAGTCCCTTAGAACCCTATTCTATTGTTGAAGTGTTTCAATGGATGCAGCCAGTGGTCTGAGTTGATCGCTAATGAACGCTTTCAACTCATCAAAATTGGTGCTTGCTTGCGGTGGTACTGGTTCCTTAGCTCTTCCAACTGGGTCTTCTGAGTTTCTTGCGTTGCTTGTCCCCAACCCAGTTGGTTTAAAGATAGTTGGAGGAGGGATAAAGGTTGGAATTGGAGATGGTAAGGGGGAAGAAAGAGGACTAAGGTTTTCTTGATCTAAGTTGGTGTTATCGTGATGCATTAGATCAAGAATATCTTCTTGCGAAGCCAAGGGTCAGTTTGGGAGAGGTAGGTTCAAGTCTAGCCATGCTTCTTCTTCGCCATGTTCCGCTTCATATCCTTGTTCATCTTCTGAAGCATCATCGTTGTATTCAATAATCCAGATGCATCTTCTTTTAGGGACGCATTGGAAGGATCGAGATCTTGCTGCCGCAGTCTTAGAAGGTAGGGTAGGTTGATTTGGTAAGCGGCGAAGCAGACGCCTGATTAATTTAATGTCCATTAGACCATCGATCTTCTCATATTCATCCCCCAGAAGGATGCCCCCGCGTTCACACAACCGCAGATTAGCCAAGGAAGTAAAGTTAGCCGCGTGGTTTTGCTTTGATGGCCTTGATCTGATCCACGATTATTCTCCCTATGTCCAGGGGGATGCACTGCATGATGCAATAGGTGGCCAGGATGTAGGGTTGGCAAAATTCCCTGTTGGTTGGGTCCTTGCGGGGCCCCGCTTTGATAGGGGTGGGGAATCCCCGGTTTGACTAGGGATGGGGTCAAACCTGGGAAATTTTTTGGGGCCCCGTCCGGGGACGGGGCGGTATCCCAGCCTCGACCCCGACCTCGATTAATCCCCGACCCCGATTTGACATATTTATAATTTTAATATTTTATAAATATATATTTATAATATATAAAATACTATTATATATGATATGTTTATATGATAGACCTTATAGTGTTGGTATCCCAATATTAAATATCTAAATTCTAAATCTAAGCCCAAAAGGTCAAAGCCAAATTTAATCAAATTTTAAATAAAATTTTAATTTATAAAATGGAAATCCCGCGGGGAAATGGGGATAGGCCGCGGGACCCCCATTTCCTGAAGGGAATCCCCCCCCGTCCCCACCTTCAAATGGCAGGGAGAGGCGAGGATGGGGAGAAATTTCCCACATCTGTGGATGAGGATCCCCCCACCTCACCCCAGCCCCGTTGCCATCCCTACTAGGACGTGCTCTCTTGAGACCGTTTCATCATGCGTTGTTGGTATGATATGGTTCTTAATCAAATATAACCATAGGTTTGCATCCAGTGTGAAGTTCCTGGAAGCTAAAATCATTACTCCACTTATTTATATTTGCCAAGTGATTCTAGGTTTGGCCACCACTCGTAATGCATCTTCTAACTGGCTGGGAGATGGTTGCTCCAAGATGCGATTTCCTTTTGCGTCCGGATTACATTTAATATCGAACACTTCGTTGATTTTGTTCGCAGAGAAGTGCACCAAGATGTCATCAACAAGCATTGTGTTCCTTTCCTCATCAAACTCACTTCTATAGAAGCGACGGACAAGATAGGGCTAAATCCTCATGGGCCTAACGCATAGTTGACTCCAGCCCATGTTTGTTATATATGGAGGCAATAGGTTACGTTCAAGGAAGAAGCCTTTCTTAGTAAGGATGTCATTGAATTGACGCTTCCTCCCCTTAGTCTTCCTAGGTGACACGGCTGTCACCTTATGTTTCCCTGCCTCATGCGTTTTGGCTTCTTGTGCAAGTTCCCTTAGCTCAATTTCTAATTCTTTTTGAAGGGCAGACTTCTTTCACCCCTGACGTGCATGCTTATACCTCTCCAATTCCTTTTTCGAAGCTCTCGAGTCAGAGTTGCTCTCATGCATTGCACCTTCAGATCCAAGTGCAGGACGCTCTTCTTCGTCATCCTCCGAAATCAACTTTCTTTTTCTCAACGTTTTTCTTCTTTTTGAAGGCCCTTCATTTGCATTAGTTTGTCGAGGTTATGATGCGTCCGGGCTAACCTTTCTTTCTCTTTCTTCATTCTCTTCTTCTTCTAATTCAGCTTCAAGCATCATCACATATCGCTCCACCTCATCAACTTCGAGTGATGCGTTGGTTGGGTCAGGACACATCACTTGATCCACATCGAGTTGTCCTTGGTCTAAGCTTGCTAAAATCGCTCCAAAGACTTCTTTCTCGTCCCTTCGAGCCAACTCTGCAAGCTCATTACTATCTCGCTCTGATGCAGGACTGTTAGAGCTTGGTTTAGGAGGGGTGGTTGATGGGGTGCCAGATGGGGTATGCGGTGACCCAGGGGATGATATGATGATGGGTGATTGAATGGGTTGGCTGGATGCTTCCGCTTTGATGGGGAAGATTGTGTCAAAGGTTAGATGGAGAGAGGGGAAAGGGGACGCACGGTAGGTGATGGAGTGGTGTAAAGGTGGTCTGGGATAGGGTCATGCATCGCACCCACTGGACTGATGTTCGGAATAAATGGTGGTAGAGTAGGTTGTCTATAAGGTTTAGTGGTAGATGCAGAGGTCGAAAGGCGTCTTGCTATAGCCTGCCACTTCGGCTTGGTAAGGGTTTTGGGTTTAGGTTTGGGGGAGGTTTTGGGTGTTTGGAAGGTTTTAGAAGGTTGAGGTTTTGTGATGGTTTTAGAGGGTTTCGACCGAGATGGTCTCTGAGAGATGGAAGAAGACCCGCCGTGCGAGGGTTTGGCTAGAAAAGGTCTTTTCTAGGCGAGGGGATGAGGGAGGCGACATTGAAACGAAAGAAGAGAAGAAAGAGCTTACGGGGGATCTCTTCCGTAGCTTAGCGATTTGTTATGGCCATCGGAAGCAGATGACATCGTTGCTGAAGGAGATGATCGGAATGTTGACTGAAATGCTTGGTTCGAATGGACGACGAGGGTTTGGGAGAAAAAAACTTCGAGAGGAAGGAATGAAAGTAATGGAAGAAGAGAGAAGGCCGAAGGGGTTGCTCTTTATAGGCTGTTAGGGGAATAAGAAGCGACGCCAGGCGGTCATTAATTTCGTAGACGAAAGGACGTGCCTAAGGTTTCTAAGCAATGGAGTGCTTTACATCTTCGAGGGACGTCTTTTCTGTTTGGTCTATGTGTTGGCTTAAGTCCAACGCATTAGAATCCTACCTTCTTTCTAAAATTCTTCAAGTTGATTTATTTTAATTAGAAAAGCAACAAAAATCAGCAAATAACCATAACTCAAAGCAAAGGCTAATAAATAACACAAAGTAAATTGCAAACAATCACAAACATAAAATACATAATGCAAAAAGAATTGGTGTAGAAGAAGCGTCGTTGGAATATGTGTCTATTTGAACGTAGGGAAGCTTCGACGTGAGCCTCAATTGGCCTCGCGCAACTCGAGGGATGACTTTTGTCATTCTAAACTTTCTTCAAAGTAGGGCTTCACCCTCTGCCCATTTACTTTGAATGCATTTGTGCCATCTTCTCGTGTCAACTCCACAGCTCCATGTGGAAAGATTGTTTTGATGATAAACAGTTCTGACCATCAAGATTTTAATTTTCCTGGAAACAAACGCAACCATGAGTTGAATAATAAGACTTTTTGCCCAACAAAAAATTCTTTCTTACTGATGCATAGGTCATGCCAACGTTTAGTCTTTTCCTTGTAGAGTTTACTGTTTTCGTATGCGTTTAGCCGACATTCATCAAGCTTATTGAGCTGAAGCTTGCGTTGTTCGCCCGTGGCTTCCAAGTTTAAGTTCAACTTCTTTACAGCCCAAAAAGCTTTATACTCCAACTCCAAGGGTAAGTGCAGGCTTTTTCGAATACCAAAGAGTATGGAGACATACTTATTGGAGTTTTGTAGGCAGTTTTGTAGGCCCAAAGTGCTTTGTCTAGCCTTTGTGCCCAATCTTTCCTTGATGTGTTGACTACCTTTTCCAATATCGTCTTTATTTCCTGATTAGATACTTCTGCTTGACCGTTGGTTTGAGGGTGATATGTGGTAGCAATCTTGTGCCTGATATTGTATTTAGCAAGTAATTTCGAAATGATGCAGTTAATAAAGTGCATACCTTCGTCACTCACCAGTGCCCTTGGTGTTCCAAAGCGTGTGAAAATATTCTTGGTGAGAAACTTTGAAACAGACGCTGCATCATTCTTGGCACAAGCCACAACTTCCACCCATCTTGATACATAATCTACTGCCAGCAAGATGTATTGTTGACCATAGGAAAGAGGGAAAGGTCCCATAAAATCGATGCCTCATACATCAAATAATTCGACTTCAAGTATATTATTCAGAGGCATTGCGTCCTTTGAGGATATATTACCTGTGCGTTGACAAGGGTCGCACTTGAGAGCATACTCCTTTGCATTCTTGAAGAGGGTAGGCCAGAAATATCCACTTTGGAGAACCTTTGCAGTGGTTCTTTGCCCTTCAAAATGACCTCCGTAAGAAGAATCATGACACTCAGAAGGATGCGTTGTGTCTCTCCTTCTGGAACAGACCGACGCATGATGGAGTCGGGACCTTGTTTGTAAAGAAACGGTTCATCCCAAAAATAGAATTTGATATCGTGAACAAGCCATTTCTTTTGTTGAGAGTTGAAGTGCTCAAGGAATTGTTTGGTGGTCAAGTAATTAACAATGTCTGCATACCACGGTTCCCTATCTTCAACTTTGAATATGCCTTCATCAGGAAATGCAGCTCTGATTTCATCTTCTTAGTCCTGTATCTCCTGATTCTCTAATCTCGATAGATGATCAGCCACCTGATTTTCAGTCCCCTTTTTTTCCTTGATGTCAATGTCGAATTCTGGTAAGAGCAACACCCATCTGATTAACCTTGGTTTTTTGTCCTTCTTTCTCATCAGGAACATAATGGTCGAGTGATTTGTGTAGATGGTTACTGACGCACCAACTAGATAAGATCTAAATTTTTCAATTTCGAACACTACAGCCAGCATTTTCTTCTCCGTAGTTGTGTAATGCTCCTAAGAGTCGTTTAAAGTCTTTGACGCATAGGAGATAGGGTGTATCAAGTTTCCTTTTTTCTGCCCCAACATGGTTCCAACTGCAATGTCGCTTGCGTCATACATCAGAATGAAGGGTTGTATCCAGTTTGGTGCTATTAGTATCGATGCTATAATTAATACATACTTCAATGTTTCAAATGTGTTGTGACAGTCATCATTAAATACATAGGGTCGGTTCACTTCTAATAGTGCGCTCAGAGGATGCACAATCTGATAAAACCCTTTTACGAACCTTCTGTAGAAGCCTGCATGTTCTAGAAAACTTCGTAATGCTTTCACATTTGATGGCTGAGGAAGTTTGACTATGACATTAACTTTGGCTTCATCAACTTCCATTCTGGCTTTAGACACCTTGTGGCCCAAAACAATACCTTCAGTCACCATAAAGTGACATTTTCCCCAATTTAACACAAGATTCGTTTCCTCACATCGCAGAAGGACGACCTCTAGATTGTCTAAGCAAGATTGAAAGAAGTCTCCAAAAACTGAAAAAGTCGTCCATGAAAACTTCAACAGTTTGTTCAAGAAAGTCTGAGAAAATTGCCATCATGCATCTTTGGAACTTTCCTAGTGCATTGCACAGTCCGAAAGGCATGCATCTGAACGCGAATGTTCCAAATGGGCATGTGAATGTCGTCTTCTCTTGAATTTTTGGGTCGATAAGAATTTGATTGTAACCAGAGTATCCATCTAGAAAACAATAGAATTTCTTTCCAGCTAATCGGTCAACCATCTGGTCAATGAAGGGGAGAGGGAAGTGGTCCTTCTTGGTCGCCGCATTGAGTTTCCTATAATCCATGCAAATACGCTAGCCCGTGACAGTCCTTGAAGGGATGAGTATGTTATTACTATTGACTATCACTGTTGTGCCTCCCTTTTTAGGGATGCATTGAACTGGGCTTACCCAGCTACTATCGAAGATAGGATATATTACTCCTGCGTCCAACCACTTGATGATCTCTTTCTTCACTACTTCCTTCATTATAGGATTTAGCCTACGTTGAGGCTCAATTGATCCAGTATTCCCCTCTTCTAGCCTAATTTTGTGCATGCAGTACGATGGGCTGATGCCACGGATGTCAGCCAGTGTCCATCCTATTGCCCGCGTGTGTTTTTGTAACATTTGCAAAAGAGAGCATTCATTAGGCTTAGAAAGATTAGCTGAAATAATTACAAGTAAAGTGTTATTTAATCCAAGAAAAGCATATTTAAGATGGTCAGGTAAAGGTTTCAATTCTAGTTCTGGTGGTTCCTCAAATGATGGACGTGCTAGCTTCGTCTACCACTCACTCAGACTTGGCGGTGCGAGTTTCTTCATGGTTTCTTCCAACGCAAGGACCTCACAAACTTTGTCCTCTTCTTCAAGCAATTCTATTTTATTAAGTTGACATTCTTTATTATCCAGAAATTTTAATGCGTTTAACACATTAAATTTCATTTCCTGGTTATCTACGCGCATGGTCAATTCTCCCTTATGCACGTCTATTAGTACTTTCCCAGTGGCAAGAAAGGGGTGTCCAAGAATGATTGGTACATCCTTGTCTGCTTCATAATCAAGGATGATGAAATCCACTGGGAATATGAATTTGTCAACTTTTACTAGAACATCATCAATCTTTCCTTCAGGATATGTGATCGTTCTATCAACGAATTGAAGCGTTACAGAAGTGGGTTGCGCTTCACCAATTCCTAATTTCTTGAAAATTGAGAGGGGCATGAGGTTGATGCTTGCTCCCAGATCACACAGTGCATATCCCACGTCTAGCCCTTCAATTGAGCACGGGACTGTGAAGCTTCTCGAATCCTTCTATTTCTTGGGTAATTTGTTGCTAACTAACGCATTGCACTCCGCATTAGAGCAATTACTTCTGTCTCACTGATTCTTCTCTTCTTCGTTAGAATATCCTTCAGAAATTTTACGTACTTTGACATTTGTTCTAAGGCTTCTACAAGTGGGATATTAATGTGTAGTTGCCTCAAAAGTTCAAGAAAATGCTTAAATTGCTGCTCATCATTCTTCTTCAGGAAGCATTTGGGAAATGGTGCTTTTAGCTGCATCATAGGGTCTCCTACGTTAGACGTGCTTGGGTTCAAATGACTTGTGGATTTTGGCTTCCGTTCTTCTTGATCTTCTAATGCCTTCGGGTGTGTTGTGTGCTCAGTTGAAGGATTGTTGGTTCTTGGGTTCACGATTCTTGCTACAAGAGGTCCGCCACTTCGCAATGTCACCGTATGACATTGCTATTTTTCGTTGCTATTTCCGGGGGTTTTCGTATTGCTGGGCAAGAATCCTGGTGACCGATTCTTCAGCTCATTAGCGATTTGCCCCACTTGTATCTCCAGATTTCTAATGGATGACGCTTGACTTTTAGCAATGCGTCGTTCTAGGCGATATATTCCTTTAAGAGGTTTTCAAGCGGAGAAGCTGAACTCGATGCATGACTTCCTCTATTAAAGGATTGTTGGTCTCCACAGGCCACATAGCTAACCATGGGCTGTATGAATGTTTCCACCTGATTTACCTTTTGCGTGTTTGATGCGTTCCCCAGTGATATATTATGCAAAAGGTTTGTCATGGTAGCCACTTGTGCAGAGAGCGTGGCTATTGCGTTAGAATCAATAGAGTTCACATTCTGAGACGGTCTTCTTCTATCTACTCTTGCGTCATAAGTGTCATCTACACATTCCATATTATGCTTGGCGATGCGGTCCAGTATTTCCTTAGCTTCATTGTAAGATTTGTCCATGATACTGCCAGCTGCAGCTGCGTTGACTACCATTTGAGATGCTCTGTTCAATCCGTCATAAAAGGTTTCCATCTGGACAGTTAAAGGTAGTCCGTGATTAGGGCAATTCTTGACCAGTTTTTTAAAGCGCTCCCATGCGGCACTCAAGGTTTCGAATTCTTCTTGCTCAAAGTTCATTATTTCTCTCCGCCTCCTTGCATTCGTGATGGGTGGGAAATATTTCTGCATGAATTTCTCCACCAACTTTTCCCAAGTTGTTATCTCCCCAAGCTTTAAAGAACTCGCCCATTGCTTTGCATCGTCACACAGAGAATATTGGAATAAAGATAGCCTGATAGCTTTTGGGGTGATCCTAGGAATCACAAACGAGTTGCACGTCTCCAGGAAACGTTTCATGTGGGCGTGAGGATCTTCTCCACGAGCACCCCCAAACTGGCTAGCTGTTTGAAGCATTTGTAACATCACAGATTTCATCTCAAATCTTGTCCCATCTGGCATTGGATATATGATCCCTGGTGAGAAATCATACAACACAGGAGATGCATACTCCCGTATGGGATGCGTACTACCGTTTGCCATTATGATAGGATTTTGAGCAGCGTGGGCTAGCTGTTGAGCTAAGTTATGATTTGCTTGCTCGTCCGCCATTTGTTGTTGCCTGATTTGCTGTCTGAGTAGTTGTTGCCTTAACCTACGACGACGATTAGATCGATTTCTTTGTCGGAAGGTCCTTTCAAATTCGGGGTCGTATACGTGTTCAGAAGTGTTTTCCATTATCATAAACGTTTACAAGCTTCAACTTAGCTTGTAATACTCCCTCAGCTGTAAGTTTCCTACAAAAGATACAAGCAAAATTTTAGGTTAGTTTTGTTGCTAAATCCCTGGCAATGGTGTCAAAAACTTGTTCGTTCAATTCGTGTTGCGAGCTTAGGAGTGTATTGTATGAGGAAATTGGAAAAAGGGTGCAATTATGAATGATGCGTTGATGATGCGTTAGTGATGCATTAGTGATGTGAAGGGATGCTTGACACTTCTCTTTATGCGTTCAAGTTTTCCTAAATTAGATCCAAGTATAAATCCAATTCAAGTTCCTGGTAAGTCCAGGGTCGAACTCAGGGATTTAGATTAAAGCTAATGCAGAGCTTGCGTTGTAGCTAATGTAGAAGTATCCTAAGTGAATACGGAATGAGTTATCTATACTAAGTTTGCTGTGTACGTGCAAGAAGGTACAAAAAGGTCAAGTAGAAAATAGGGGGGTCATGTGAAAATGGTGTAGTGCAAGTGGTATGCGTCAATCTGAGTGAAATGTACACGTACAACAATGCGATGTGGATGGAAATGACTTGTTTATCTCTATTAATGCATTAAATTTTTACTTACTTTCTATTCAACACTTCTTAATGCGAATGCCATACAATTTCCTATATTTAGGATGTATGTGTTAGTCACAAAATGCAATAAAACCCTAATGCTTCTATCTCTAGATGTACCAAGCGTTTCTAACTTAATGCTTGCTTGCTTATTCTCTCGAATAATTCAAGCTAAGGTAGCTTTTACCAAGTGATTCAGTTGGCTTAGGCGTTTAGAAATGGACTTTGCATGAAGTTATAGATGCATCTAACGTAAAGCAAGAAATAAACGGTAGCGAAATGTAGTAGATCAAATATGAGAATTCATAAAGAAACAAATTGTCTTTACAAGATCAATACTCAATCAAATGAGATGAAGAGAGTTAGAATTGGGACGAAAAGAAAAGAGTCAAGCCACAGAGTACAATCTCTTGTCCTCTTTGGATCAATTTAAAGTCGTGTACAACCAACATGTAGAAGAAATGGAAGAAAATTCTCTCTCGATCTAAGCTTTCTCCACTCCTTGATCGACGGTGGGGGCGGATCTCTTCCTTCTTGTGTTCTTCTTGTCACAGTAGCACAGCTATAAGTCTCTAAATTTTAGAATTATACAAAACGAGCTAATCCTTTCATCTGGTGGGGTTTCTTCTATTTATAGGCGTTGTTCTTCATCAGCTTGATGATGGGGCAGCACTAAATTCCATACCCTGGTTAGCCACTTGACACTCACACTTTTCAGACGTCACCAGCTATAGATGCCTATGCTTGCAAGTGGTGATTTGACACAAACAACCTGAATCAATTAATCTTTCTTGCATTGAAACCCTCTGATGCATGCCTATGCGTTGACGTTGCTTGCAACACAATCTTTGTTGAAATCCTACAATATTATGCATTAGTGACAACTTTTTAGTAATAAACACTCTTTGGTATGGGTTTGGTAGTGTTTGAGTAATTCCATATGTTTTCTCTAAGAATGATGAGATTTTATCATTAAAAACCCTAATTATTCCAATTTTTGAGAGACAATAACTTGTATTTCTGCAAGTTATTATGCATCCATGGGTTTCACTTAGACCTAGGCTAGCTATTCATCTTAGCCATGAGATCGGTCCAGTATAAGGTTTACAATCATAAAATACACCCAAGAATGATGAATTATAGAGGAAAAAATAAGAGAAGAAGAGAAAATTGGATTGGGGGCTGAAAGCTCGAGAGAGAGAATGACTTAAAAATTAGGCAGATTTCATTTATGAACGTGCTTGACTTAAGTTAGGGAAAATAACACTTTTATGGTGCTATCAGCTATTTCTCTCATTATATCCTCCAACATACCTTGCTCTCCAGCTAGCCTGAGGAAACCCTAAGAGATTGGACATGGCAAGATAATGGTCATAGTGGGACTACTCATATAGCCAAATGATTGATCTCAACATCCAAGATGGATGTAAGGATTAGATTCTTAGTTACTGGTCAGACGGAGTTTTTCGCTTGATTCCGGACAAAATAATTTAACCATTTATACCTTACTCTATAGTAGTGGAATACGGATTGAACTCTGGGAACTGTCGAATTCCTCTATTAAAGTGTTTATAGTCTGAGGTAACCGAGGGAGGGTTTGAGATTGACTAATTGCAAATAAATTAAAATTCATAAAAGTAAGAGAGCAATTTGAAGGTTGTGATAATCAATGAAAAAGACCTAGCTTCGGTTATTGTGAAATTTCCCTATTAAGTTTACTTGATCATCAAATTCTCATAACTTGATTTGAGTATTTGTTTGTACTTAACCAAACTAATTAGAAAAGCCAATTAATCGTCCTAACTAACTAATTAGTCAAAGTGAACTGAAGAAAAGCATGAGAATCCAAATTGTCCTAATTGCATTAAGATTTAAGGCAACGTTAAGTTGAATATTCAATTGTAAGTTTCTAATTAAATATTCGCTTGATTCAATCCTAGGTTCATTAGAGCAATGCTTATCATTATCGATTCACAAGCTAACCTATCCTATTGCCTCTTGCAAATTGACATACAATTACATGTCTTTTATTATAAGCCAATCTAAAGTGGTAATCCTATAGTCAACAATTGCTAGAAAATATGATAATAATCTATTAAATCATAATTGAAATCAACAAATACAAATAAACCGATTTCAAATTCTCACAAGTTACACAAATAGGGACAAAATATTAAAACCCAAGCTAGAATGAGATACCTTAGTATATGATCTTCATGAAGATCGATGAGGTAAAGTTTGGATACATTTAGACCTAAAGAGCAGAAGAAAATAGAGAGAAAAATGTAGAAAATTAGTTGGGACCGGAACTGGAAAACCTAGGCAACTAAAAATCTTTATATAATAATCGAGTTGGCATTGAGACACTAGGGTGTAGCGCCGTGGCGTTGACAGATGAAACAAATGGATCCACTTAGGATCGTAGTGGCACTATGTGTTCTGCATAAAAATGGGACATTTTGCCTTATGATGTCGTAACACCATGCCCTCAGAGGTAAAATGGTAATTTTGACATTCTCTTGCTCGGATAATGTATTTGAGCTCCATTTTTGCCTGTTTTAGCTTTTTTTCATCACCAATGCTTCGTTCTACCTTTTAGGTTCTTGATACCTACAAAAGCATGAAATAAACATACAAAATCTAAGAACAACCTCGTGTTAAGTGAAGCAAGATAGCACATTGTTTGTGCTATCAGTGACAAGGATAATGATAGGAATGATGTCCTAAATCTCTTGTATTCTCGTAGTTTGTAAACTCTATGAAAATTTTTTTATTAATAAAATAATTACTGTTCTATATAATTTAAACATGTATGTAGAGTCATATAGGTGGATCATGCTTAAATGATAACCTGAACGACCTGTAGTAGATGAATAAGGCTAGGTATGTTATTATGGTGACACTACGGATATGAACCACTTTGTAGTTATTAAAAGTATTGAAAAGTGCTACAAATGATATGATCTTGATGATTTATGTGGAGACATGTGAGCGAAGGTGGATATAAAGAGTTTGTATAAGACCGAATCATGAAATGAATAATCTCTCTTTATAACACTGTTGCTAGAAGAGACTTACATTTCACCAGGATGACCATATGTGACTTGACCTCAATCCTGAGTGAGTTGTGAACTCTTGCCTTTGACGGTGATCCTTTGATTTGCATGAGTGAGAGTGGCCAGTTTTGCCAACTCAATATACCTACCATTTTGGGGATTCGTCTGATTGGGGAGCTAGGAATATAGCTATGCAAGAAAGAATTCACTCCTTCCTTATTGTTAGGGTAAGTAGATAAATTTCTTATTTAAGGGCTGATTCCAGGGCTTGAACAATATGGCACCACACCTTCTCTTGATCAAAGAGGGGTTCGGTTATAGTTGGACTATAACTTATTGTTCATCAGAGGGATTAGTGATACTTAAGAAGTTAGATGTAACTACAGGGGCAAAATGGTAACATTGACCTAATTATACTTACAAGCAATTTATGAAGGGTCAATGCACTATTGATTAGTTATATCCAATGGATATAGAAATATATCTGAAGTTCGAAGAGTGCAGTTGTCGATCTTTAGTAGAGTGACCGACAGTTAATGAAGGTTGATTAATTTAAATAAAAAATTTAATTAATTAATGAAGTACCATTGGAGCTTCAATTTATAGGTCCATAAGGTCCCCTCGTTAGCTCAATTAGGATTAATGAGAATCAAATTAATTTTTGGTTAATTTGAATTGTTCAAATTAATTAAGAGAATTAATTAATTATATGAGATATAATTAATATAATGTATATAATACGTTATATGATTAATTTGAATTGTTCAAACTAATTAGAAGAAATTAATTAAATAAGATATAATTAATATAATGTATATGATACATTATAAATTTTATGAGAAAAATAAGTAGTGGAATATGATTCAAATATTAGTTATATGAATATGATTGATATAAAATATATAATGTATGTGATACATTATAATATAAAGTTTTAATGAGAGATTAATTAACTATAGGTTATATTCTATGTGATATAATATAAACTATATGTTATATGTTATATGTGATACAACATATAGTTTTATTGATATATAATAAAGTTGGTTATTATATATAGTTTTATTTATTTTAAATTTAAATCATTATTTTGATTTAAATCTTAAATAATAAGAGAGGAAGTTATAACTTCATCCCCTTTAATCTCTCAACTTCCCCATTTTACATGTGATGGAGTTTAAGTTTGAACGAAGAGTGGTTCTTCTTCCTCTTCTCTCTGTGTTTATAGGGCTCTTTGTGTGTTTATATGGTAAATCAAAGATAAAAGATGCAAGAAATTAGAATGCAATTAATCATTAAACTTAGTTATTGCAAATATACATTAGATTTCCTACTCCTAAACTAAGAAACTAGCCTCGACGACTCGCCGTGACAATGTAGTTGAGATCAAACATCATCCAAAATACTACAACCTGATATCACCCAAAATGTGCTATCTTAAGTGTCTCTAATCTTTGCCCGTTTATGAAGCTTAATGTGTTTATATGATTATATTTGTAAGATCTCGAGTAATTCATACATTCTTGAGCATTACAGACCATTTAGGGTTGATTTAAAGTAATTAGGAACTAATTAGAGAAACCAGGCTTTAGAGGAGGACAAATGATGAAAATGCCCCAAAAGGTTTGGTGCCATAAGGCAATAACACCACAAGGCGAGAGTGTCGTAATGTTGCCTTGTGGCACCATGGTGCTTTGGATTTTGATAGAAGGTCGCATGTACACATCGCTGTTGCGCTTTGATATGAAGGGCCAAGCGCCGTGGCATTGCCACAATTCTTTATATATACCTCTTCATTTTTTTAGGTCATCCACCATCTCCCAATTGGCCTCCAGCTGATTTTCTTCCTCTTTCCTCTTTTCCTCTTGTATTTCCTTTATTTTCTCTCATGTAATCGATAGAGATAATGTCGGATTTTTTCTTGTCCATCACCATGGGAAGGTAAGATCTACGGTCTTCTAGTTGAGAGGATTTTGGAGGAACTCTTTGTATTTTTTGGAGTATTTTGATAATATGATTCATATTTTTTGTCTATGGGTTTCTATCCTGATTAAATTGCTGGATTTATTGTATTTTGTCATGATTATCTGACAAACTACGTGAGAACGTTTGATTGGATGCTTTAGATTAACATCTAAAGAATTACCTGATCCAAAAGACTGAAATTATAGGTTAAACTATATGTGACATGAAATTATAGGTTAATCTCTAAGAAGCAATAGGTTAGATAGACTTGTGATTTATGGTCGACAATGAAGAGAATTGTTCTATTGACCTAGGGGAAACTATATTGAATGTATCACTACTACAAAAACTATGTTATTTGATTTTTTTTTTTGCAATCAAGTATCGATGTTACTTGATGTTTTTAAAAATGTCCCGTGTCAAGAATAAGACAAATTTTTTTGACTGGTTAAAAGCGTCAAAAGCTATAATTTACTTGATATGTTATAACAGTCTAGTATATGAAATCTGTTGACTTATTTTAAATGTCAAGTATCTAAATTCTTGACATTTATTATGGATCAAGGTTTTCACAACTTGATAGTTTTTACTTGTCAAATGTAATTTCTTCTTGACACCCAAAAACTTACAATTTAATAAACACTTGATACATTTTGCTTGTCAATTTTGTGTTTATGTTTTTTTTTTTTTAAATTGTATTATTAAAAATTACCTATATAATTGCTCATATTTTGAGGTCTAACAATCACGTTGATATATACAAGACGAACAATATTCACCAACCAAATAAACAACACACATATTTCCAATCTTGTCAACTATATAAACAAATAATATATATTCACAATTTTATGTTTACAACATTACTAAACTAACATCTATAAGAATAATTCCAACATTATTCTATATTAATACTTTCAATATTACAACACTAACAACCTCAATGAATAATTCAAAAGTTACAAACTCTCTCTCTCAATAAACGAATAAAACTAATCCCAAGACTCGTATGCCACACACTTCTAAGACAATTTTATTTTCCCCAACATATGGAAAATGTTGCCAAGAAACCCAAAGTCACAATTGCCTCTACAACAATACAACAATGCTTATCAATAAAGTAGAAAATTATCATGTTAATGAGTAAAGCCCAGTCAAAATAGTTTCAAAAGAAAAACTAATGAACAATCTAAATATAGTAGACATCAAACATATTCTATATCCTCAACTATCTATCATTTAGAGAGACAACACAGATAAACCAAAAGAAGTATAAACAATTGAAGAAACTAAAAGGAATATAAACGTTTAAAGAAGCAACAAAGATAAACAAAAATGTTCAAACTCTATGCTACTTCAGATTCAAGAAATTTGAATATGTTTATAGTTTTCTCATACATATTTTGTATCCATATCTATCGATCATTTAATCAAATGAATTAATATCTTAGATCAGTTTAGCACAGAAACCCTCGATAGTAAAATAGAACTTCCATAGCTATATGTTAAAAATGGTACATTCAAAGAAGAGCAAGTGTTAGCCTCTGAATGGATTGAACATAGAAAATTAGACATCAAAACATTAACTCACAAAAAAAAAAGGTCACCACCAGAAACTCAAATTCAACTTTGACTAATAAAAGGAAAATCAATAACCTTAGGTCTAACAGTGCCTGCACGAAGAAGTCCTTGTATCTTACAATCAAACACATCATATGGATATAAGCTACTCCAGGAACAACAAACTAAGATAAGGTAATTGTTGAAGAATAGTTCGATATTTTCAATCAATAATTGAAATACCAAGTCTATATTTTAATTTACTGGATATAAGCAGCAAAATATAATTCAAATATCATATATTTTTCAACTTTTTTTTGTTGGTTCTGGAGCAACAAAATAGCCTTTGGAATGAAATGTGATATATGTTCCTAGAAGAATGGATTTACTTCTAATATCTTGTAACTTATAAAACTCATAAGTTAAAACATGATATGCTACCTTGATTTCATGAACTAGTTTCCCTTCCTTGCTTTTGTAGACCTTAGAGTATACAATCCTGTAATAAACAAAATATCACATCTTATTTAGGAAATAAAACTGACAAGTGGTAGCCTAAATGATTTTTGTTTCTTCATATTAAAAATAATCAAACGATCTAGTGAGTACTTTTTTAATACACTAATTGTTTGAGAAGTGTATCATTGCTACTAGGTTTCAATCAAATTAGAAAGTTATTCGGTAATTATTGAAAATATGTCATAAGTGATTACTGTTATTGATGTAAATTTGAAGAATGACATTTGTATGTATAAAAAATTGTTCGGCCTTTGGAAAAATTCAGTGTATATTGTCATTTTAAGAGAAACCTTTACAATTTTGTTCTGTGATGGATGTAGTTTAAGTAGTATAGAAATGGAGGGCTTTTACATGAAAGCAAAGCAGGAAGCAAAACATTAATACTCAAATTTTGAAATGCTCATGGAAAATGTGTACATATGTGCCTTGTTGATGGGATTGCCATACTCATGGCAAATACGCATTGGCACTAGCGTTCGACGCTTTTTCCAGAAGCATCAAATTTGTTGCAGCTAGCATCAAGCCGCTACAAGTTATTGTAGAAGAAGCTTTAGCACGCGGCGCTGCACAGTTGTCTATATATAATATTTTTCATTTTGTACTTTGGGAACGAGGAGACTTAGGTCGATTTTGAGAGTGTTAGTTTGGTTAATGGCCAAAACTCATGAGATTTCTGGTAACTTATAGAAATACAAGGTTATTGTAATTGAAGAAGCTTTGACTCAAATACCTCAGTTTTTTGTTTGTTTATAACTAACTTTGTAAATGGTCAGTTGGTATATTCTATAAATACCACTGATTTTAAATTCAAAATAGAGAGTTATTATCATTCTCCTTAGTTTTCTGTAAACAACAAAATCTATATGTAATCTTCATCAGTAAAAGAATTCAGATCTTCCCATGGACGTAGGCAGTCTTGCCGAATCACGTAAACACTATGTCTCCATCTTCTTGTCCATACGAGTGTTTTCTTTACTGTAAATCGCGTGCCATTCAATTATCTTTCACATCGCATCGAGTAATCTGAATATCGAGTCAATCGTGCATTGATTCTTCACTATCGAGTAGCTTCGAGTACATTGTTTTCACCTTCGAGTCACACCGAGTTTCGTTTAAGAACCGCCGAGTACGATCAAGTATTAGATCTGTTGTCATCAAGTTCCATCGAGGATTTAACATAGACTCATCAGACGAAGAAGGGAATTCTCATCGAGGATCAAGTAGGAAGACATCGAGCATCGAGTTTCGAGTATCGAGGATTTGAAAAAATATTTTTGAGCTATTTCTTCATCTATCCAGCATTGATCTTGAGTATTCGGGCCTTCTGAAGAGTGATCAGCCGAACAATTTATGGTATAAGAGATTTTAAAGATCATCAAGGTCAACATTCTTGGAGCATCAAGATTCTCAAGAAATCAAGACTCGATACTCGATCGGATAAAAAATGGATGTTGCAAGGTATGAGATTGAGAAGTTTGATGGGAAGGGCGATTTTGGCCTATAAAGCGATTCTTGGACAACAGAGAGCACACAAGGCCCTTTTGGACCCACACTATATCAACACAAGAAAAAGAAGACATGTTGCTGATAGTGTATGGGACTCTGGTTCTGAATCTTATTGACAATATTTTGAGACAAGTAATTGATCAAGACACGACCTACAAGATGTGGGTCAAGCTGGAACGTCTTTTTGCAACTAAGGATCTCCCCAACAAGATGTATCTAAGGGAGAAGTTTTTCACGTTCAAGATGAATTCTGCCAAACCTCTTTCAAATTATTTGGATGAGTTCAAGATGATAGTCTCAGAGTTCAAGAGCCTTGGTGAGAAAATTGGCGATGAGAATGAGGCTTTTGTACTATTAAACTCTCTACCCGAAGCCTATAAGGAGGTGAAGAATGCCTTGAAATATGGTAGAGAATCAGTTACCACTGAATCCATCATTTCAACATTAAGAACTAGAGAGTTAGAGCTTGAGTCAGTAAAGAAGGAGCAGCCTAGTGCAGAGAGGCTGTTTGCCAAGGGGAAGACTAAGTGGAATCAGTTTAAGGGGAATAAAAACCAGTCAGGCGAAGAGCACAAAACTAAGACCAAGTTGAGATGCAACTACTGCAAGAAGAAAGGTCACTTGATGAGAGATTGCTATAGCCTGAAATGGAGAAACCAAGAAAACGAGAAGGATCAGAAGGAAAACAACTAGAAGCTTCAGTGGTTGAAGGTTCCTACTTTTATTCTGATGCCTTAGTCTCCACTAGAAATCAAACGAACTAAATCAGTCCTCTTGGGAAGCATGACTGGATACTTGACTCCGATTGTACCTATCATATGACATCTTTCAGACCTTGGTTTAATACTTACAAAGAAGTAGATGGAGAATCTGTATACATGGGAAACAATGAAGCCTGCAAAATCAAAGGGGTTGGTTCAATATCCTTGAAGCTAAAGAATGGATCAATTAAGCTTCTAAGAAATGTGAGATATGTATCTTTACTCAAGAGAAACTTGATATCTCTGAGCATAATGGACTCCATTGGGTGCGAATGTAGAGGAAAAGGTGGAGTTCTTGAGGGGATCAAGGATTCCAAAATTGTGTTGGTTGGTGAGAAGGTCGATGACCTTTACATTGTAAGAGGACTAGAGATGATGAAAAATGTCTACACAGTTTCAACAACAAGCTTAATAGAGGCTGACTTGTGGCACAAAAGACTATCCCATATTAGTGAAAAAGGGATGTAAGCACTGTCCAAGCAAGGAATTCTGCCCAAAGGTATCAGTGAGCACCTTTCCTTTTGTGAACACTGCATTTTAGGTAAAGCAACTAGGAAAAGTTTCACAAAATCTTAGCACACCACCAAAGGAACATTGGATTATGTCCATTCTGACCTATGGGGACCATCTCCTACACCAAGCCTTAGTGGCTCAAGGTATTTTCTAACCTTTATAGATGATTTTTCTAGGAAAAGCTGAATATACTTTCTTAAAACTAAGGATCAAGTTTGTGGGGTTTAAGGAATAGAAAGCCATGATAGAAAATCAAACATCTAAAAGGTTAAAATACTTTAGAACCGATAATGGGCTTGAGTTTTTCAATGAACACTTTGATAAATTTTGTAGTGAGAATGGTATAACTAGGTATATAACAGTGAGGTATACACCTCAACAAAATGTGGTTTCCGAGAGGTTAAATAGAACCATAATGGAAAGAGTTAGGCATTTGCTCTCTGACGCTATCTTAGGGAAAAATTATTGGGCAGAAGTTGTAGTCTATACAGTGTATACCTTGAATAGGTGCCCTCATACATCTTTAGAGTTACTTACCCCTGAGGAAAAGTGGACTAATCATCCTCTTAACCTAGATAACCTCAAGGTCTTTGGATGTGTAGGGTTTGTACACCAAAATAAGGGAAAGTTAAAGGCAAGAGCAGTCAAGTGCATGTTTGTAGGCTTTACAGATGGTGTCAAGGGGTTTAAGATGTGGCATCCGGTTGAAAGGAAGTTCATAGTGAGCAGAGACATCACCTTTAGGGAAGAGGAGATGTTTATGCAAAAGGAGAAAAAGATTGAGGATGAAGGAGAGTCATCCAACACAGGAATTGAGGTGGAGTTATCAATTGAGTAGCGAATAGAGTCTAGCCAACCTAGTGACACAAGAGAAATTGAGGAAGATGTAGAGGAACATGAGGAGACAACATGTGAGCAACCTGATTTAAGCCAGTATGTCGTAGCTAAGGATAGGCAAAGGAGAACTATCACACCTCTAGCTAGATATACTGAAATGAATTATATGAATATGGTTTTAAATCTTGTGGTAGCTCCTTCTAACCAAGAACTAACTACCTTTGAGGAAGCAACAAGTTGTGCTAATGCAAGAGATTGGATTGAAGCAATGAATGAAGAGATGCATTCATTAAAAGTGAATGACACTTGGTCTTTAGTTCCTCTACCAAAGGGTTACAAACCTGTTGCATCTAATGGATTTTCAAACTTAAAGAAGGAGTATCCTACGATCAAAAGCCTAGGTATAAAGCTAGATTGGCTACAAAGGGGTTCACTCAAAGAGAAGGAATAGACTATTATGAGATTTTCTCTCCTATTATCAAATAGACTTCCATAAGACTTCTTCTATCCTTAGTTGCTCAAAATAATTTAGAATTGTATCAACTAGATGTTAAAACTGCCTTTCTTCATGGACATCTAGAGAAGACAATATATATGACGCAACCTAAAGGATTTGAAGTTAAAGGAAAAGAAAAGTCTCTTTTGCTTACTCAACAAGTCTATATATGGGTTAAAACAATTACCTAGGTGCTGGTATAAGAGATTCAATGACTCTATTTCTAGCATTGGGTTCAAAAGAAGTTCATTTGACATATGTGTTTATGTAAATACAGGATCTTACAAGGACAAGATTTACCTACTCATATATGTAGATGACATGTTGCTGGTAGGTAGGTCCAAAGGAGATCTAACCCATGTTAAAAACCTCTTAAAAGGAGAGTTTGGTATGAAAGACTTAGAAGAAGCAAGCAAGGTCCTAGGAATAGAGATCCAAAGGAACAAAAAGGAGTCTATTCTAAGAATCAATCAGTCCAATTACTGTGAGAAGATCCTTAGAAGGTTCAACATGAATGATGCTAAATCTATGAGCTTACCTATTACTTAGCATTTTAAGCTTTCCTCAGCTAACTCTCCTAAAGATTTTGACCAAGAACATCAGAAACATATGGCTGTCATACCCTATAGTCAAGTAGTCGGAAGCCTAATGTATTTAATGATTTCTACCAGACCTGATCTCTCATATTCAGCTAGCTTGGTAAGTAGATATATGTCTAATCCTGGTAGAAGAAACTGGAAGGTTACTAAATGGATCCTAAGGTACCTGGTTTGGTCTAAAAACCCAAAATTAATCTACCAAAGGTCAGCTGAACCAAATCTAGAGCTTTATGGATATGTGGATGCTGACTATGCTGGTTATTTAGACAAAAGAAGGTCCTTAACAAGTTATCTTTTCCTTTTTGGTCCTAATCTAATCAGCTGGAAAGCATCACTACAACCTATAGTAGCCTTATCTACAACAGAAGCTAAATATATGACTTTAACAGAAGCAATCAAAGAGGTATTATGGCTCAAGGATTTCTGAAAGACTTTGGAATAGATCAAATAGTGGTGAAACTCTACTGTGACAACCAAAGTGCTATTTGTTTGTCTCGAAATCTAAAATTCCACACTAGTAATAAGCACATTGATATCAAGTATCATTTCATTAGAGATAGAATTGAGATAGGGGAGATAAAAATTTTAAAGGTTCATACTTCAGACAATACAGCTAACATGTTCACAAAACATGTTTCAAAGCTTAAGCTGTTTAAATGTTTAGAACAGGTTGGCTTTGATCTTCTAGACACAGGGTAGACAAACCGGTCAGAATCAGGAAGTTCAGAAGATTGCAAGGCATTGGAGTCAAGGTGGAGAATTTGAAGAAGCTTTGACTCAAATACCTTAGCTTTTTTTTTTTATTTTATAACTAACTTTGTAAATGGTCAGCTGGTATACTCTATAAATACCACTGATTTTAAATTAAAAAAAAAGAGTTATCATCATTTTTCTTAGTTTTCTATAAACAACAAAATCTGTATACAATCTTCATCAGTAAAACAAAATCTCTATATTCTTGCCTTATCTTTCTTGTTCATACGAGTATTTTCTTTACTGCAAATCACGTGCCATTCAATTATCTTTCAAATCATATCGGGTAATCTGAATATCGAGTCAATTGTGCATCGATTCTTCGCTATTGAGTAGCTTCGAGTATATCATTTTCACCTTCGAATTGCACCGAGTATTGTTCAAGAACCGTCGAGTATGATCGAATATTAGTTTTGTTGTCGTTGAGTTCCATCGAGGATTTAATAGAGACTCGTCAGGACGAAGAAGGGAATTCATCATGGATTGAGTAGGAAGACGTTGAACATCGAGTTTCGAGTATCGAGGATTTGGTAGAATATTTCTGAGCCATTTCTTCATCTATCCAACATTGATCTTAAGTATTTGGGCCTTGTGAAGAGTGGTCAACCCAACAGTAGTCTTTTGCTTAGAATAATGAGGGTAGATATGCAAGATATGCATTAATTATACAAAGAATTCATGATTAATATTATATTTGCATTGAAGTACACTAATACCACCTCTAACCGCATATCATGAGTAAATTGCGCCAAAGTGTTTCTTTTGCAGTTGACTGCAGGATCTGTTCGCATATATTGATCTTCTACCCGATGAACAAATAGTTGATCACATGCCTCGAGATCTCTGACCCTGTGTTAGCAGATCTTCTGCCGAAACCTTCAAAATGTACACCATGATAGCACTGCTGAAATTCTCACCTACTGTGTCAGATATGATGATTAATCAGAGCAGGAATTCCAACAATTGTCAGTGCATGGATCTATAAATAGAGTCTTGACGCCCATGAAGATGGGGTCCGAGACTTGAGACTTTTCTATCTTTGGGTTCACTTATTGTACCATAAGTAAAGAGAGAAGAAAGTATTTCTTGAGAATTTCCACCTCCAAACTTCACCCTGATTCATCATCGGAGCTTCACTAGAGTAAGAGTCTGAGAAGGCCTTCTCTACTCCACACTACCATCTCATCACTAGAAGCCTTGACATGCATCTGTTGGAAGCAAGAAATTGCTGACAATTGCCCTTAACTTTACTTCTTTACTCTTGCTTATTGTTGTATTGCATTTTGACTAAGAGATTATTCATTTTGCAAACAACTATTCTATTTCTATATATATATATCGTCATGTCTACTTTCATCATCTTCTCTAGCCTTACATTCACTTTTTCATTTACCATGAGTTGCTAATCTTCATGGGGTTAGGGGGAAGGTTAATGTTATGAACTAAGTTGAACCTTTAAAGGTTAACCCTATTTACTTAGTGTATGATTAATTAAGTGCTTGCCTATGATCACCCATTGAGTCAAGCAACTATAACTGGCTGCCCGAGATGGTAAGTAGTTGTGGATCTCACAAAGAAAAGTAAAAACTGTTTTAGAAGATATAAATAAACTTATGCTCAATGTAACATCACTCACACGTCATACAAATATGTGTGGCTGGTCACCGGGAGGTGTGCGATGAACGGATGTTGCAAGCCAGAATTATCCTTTAAAGTTAAACTTACAGATGCGACATTGGTTTCCCCCAAACCCTGCCTTCTTCATATATTTTACACACATTAAATCTGTTGTCAATCTTAATTTTCTCAAGACGAAACTCAAAGTATTCCTTACTTGTTTAGATACTTTCATTGCATAGATTTATTTTATCGCATGTTTTTTAACTCTAGTCTGATAATTTTAGTGCTCACTGCATTTACACACTTACCTAACATTCATAGTAAAAATCCATGAGTTCGACCTTAGCTCACATCAAGAAACTTGTAGTTTGTTATACTTGGCGAACCATAAGAAAAATTGTGGCAAGCTTATGATTAACATAACTGAGCGCATAATAAGTTCAACGCATAGTAGTCTAGTGTAGTTCATGACAGAGCATTTCAGAGAGCAACAAGTTTTTGTTCACGCATCGTTGGGTTCAGCCTACACTGCCTCTCAATGGAGCCTTCTTTTCCCTTTTCTAGCCTGATTTTATGCATGCAATATGAAGGAATGATTCCTCTAATATTAGCTAGAGTCTAGCAAATGGCCCTTGTATACTTCTTCAATACTTGCAAAAGGGCCACCTTATCCTCCACTTTCAATGCCACAGAGATAATGACAGGTAGAGAGTCATTATCTCCTAAGTATGTGTACTTTAGGTGTGCTAGTAGAGCTTTTAGCTCTAGGACAGGGGGCTTTTCTAAAGATGATTTGATTTGTGCTACTTCTCTTTCATTCAGATTTAAAGATTCAAAGCTAGGGTCGAATTTCGTCACTGCATGGACTTCCTTTATAGCCAAGTCAATTCTTTCTTCTTTTTCCAATTCCTCTTTCAAAGCTTTCAAACAACCCATTTCCAAATCATCAATGCATTGACATGTCTTCAATTCATCTGGGTATTCCAATGCATTAAACAAATTGAATTTAACTTACTGATCATCGACCTAGATGGTCAGTTCACCTTTTTGCAGTCTATCAATGCGTGCTCGATGGACAAGATGGGCGCCCCAAGATGATGGGAATTTTCATGCCAGCATTGTATTCCAAGATAATAAAATCGGCTGGGAAGATAAATTTGTCAACTTGATCAAGCATGTCCTCAATCTTTCCTTCAGGATGCATTATTGATCGATCGACGAGTTGTAAGGTTACTGTGGTGGGCCTGGCCTCACCAATCCCTAACTTGTTGAAAATAGATAAAGGCATGAGGTTGATGCTTGTGCCCAAATCGCATAACGCATGGACAACTTCTTTGCCTCAAATGAAATAGGGTAGAACGAAGCTCTTCAACTCCTTCATTTTCACAGAGATGTTATTCTTGAATAATGCATTGCACTCACGGGTCAGTGCATTGGTTTCAAATTCGCCCAACCTACATTTATTCAACATAATGTCCTGTAAGAACTTTACATAGCTTGACATTTGTTCAAAAGCCTCGATCAGGGGGATGTTAATGTGGTACTGTTTTCATACATCGAAGAATCTCTTGAATTGCCTGCTGTCATCCTTCCTTTTCAGTCTGTTTGGGAAAAGAGGTGAAACTTGTAAGACTTCACTTGCTTGTTATTGTTCCTTCGACTCATCAGGTATATTCGACATAGTTTCTGGACTAGTTGTTTGGGAGGAGTTTTTATCATGAAAATTTATATTTGTTGAAGTTTGTTAAGAAGATTGAGATGAAGTAGTTGGAGGTTTTTTTTGATATATTCATAAATAGTTGAGTCATGGTTATTGGTTCTGTTTGTAGTTGTTGAGGTTCAATTTCTTGTCTTGCGGGAGTCCGTGGTCTTACTGGCCTAGCTTATGGGGTCTCAATTGGTGGATTTGTTATGATCTTTCCATTGCGCAGTGTCACAGCTTGACAATACTCCTTACATTACTACGGGGAGCATCAATATTGCTAAGCAGGGTGCCTGGCTATCTATTTTTTATTTCATTGGCAATTTGCCCCATCTGAACTTCGAGATTATGAATTGAAGAAGCCTGGATTGGTTCTTTCTTTCTTTTTTGCTTTTTTGCTTTTCTATTGTTGATTAATTTTCAACTATACACCTATTTTCTTAATCCTTTTATGACAAAAACTATAAAAACTCTAATTTGTATCCAATTTGTAAAACACAACAAATTCTTTTCAACGTATTCTTTTCAAAAAACTGTAAAAACTCTAATTCTTTTAAATTTGTAAAACATACTACTAAAATACATGTCATATTGTAATAAAATGAACATTCTTTGTTGGAGATTTCCTTTTGATTGGCTTTATATTTTTCCCAAGTCTTGGTTTCTACAGATGTTGCATAAAAGGTCTTAACATTAGGTTTAGACATTAGAATATTCCCTGCAGAATATTTTTTCCTAATATGGAAAATTCTGGCAAATTGGTTTTGTCTGATATTTTCTTTTAATGAGGCGTAGATTATATTTTCCTATTTGGGAGTTATTTCCTCTTATAATTCTATTTATAAAATGTGTATTAATATTGAGAGTCGTGTTGAAGAAGCCGAATTATATTTTTCAGAGAAAGATGATTTCTGTACTTTGGCCAAACTGTTCTACATTGTGTACTTGCTCATTGTTCATTATTCTATTGTGCAAGTTCTTCATTTGTTGATTGCAACACTTTGAAGATTATCACGGTTTAGTGAGAGCCTGAGCCTTAGCTACCAGAGAAGGGATTCTCAGTCTTAAGGGAGCCTAAGACTCAGCTTCGAAGAAAGGATTTCTCCATCTTAGGGGGATCCTAAGTACACTTGAGATGGAGTCTGACATCTAAAGGGAGCCTAGATGACCTGGGAGTTGAGCTCTACATGAGCCACAATAGTAGTTGGTGTATTACATATAAGAACTACGTTGTAAATTGCTTAAGTCATCAATATTAGTGGATTATCTTTCCTGGGCACATTGCTCCCAGACGTAAGTGGTTTATCACCAAAAGGGGTCACCAACTCTTGTGTTTGTTTACTTGCTTTTGTTTATTGTTACAATTCTTGTTAATGTTTTTTGTTTAACATCTAGATTTTGAGTGACAAGTCATCCTAACGCTTTTCAATTGGTAGCAGAGCGGGTCACCTTTATTTCAAGTGCTTCGATCATGGATGGGGTTAAAGAATGTGGCTCTGCCACTCGTACCCCGGTTCTAAATGGAACTAACTATTCTTATTGGAAAGAACGAATGACTACCTTCCTCAAGTCAATCGATAGCAAAACATGGAAGGCGGTGGTTACTGGGTGGACCCATCCTTCCATCAAAATTGATGATGGAAAGAAATCTTGAAGCCTGAGTCACAATGGATTGGAAAAGAAGATGAAGCTTCATTAGGGAATTCCCATACTCTGAACGTCATATTTAATGGTATGGGTCACAACATATTCAGACTTATTAATACTTGTTTCTCAGCTATGGAAGCATGGGACATTTTGTCTGTTGTACATGAGGAAACTTCAAAAGTCAAGATGTCAAAGTCGTAGTTGTTGACGTCAAAATTTAAGAACCTTAGAATGCATGATGATGAGTCCATTGTTGATTTTAATGTCAAATTGTTAGATATTACAAATGATTCATTCGCTCTTAGAGAGAAAATTAGGTTTCTACCTAAAAGATTTGATATGAAAGTTATTTCTATTGAGAAAGCTCAAGACATAACCAGGTTGAGAGTCAATGAACTGTTTGGTTCCTTGCTTATTTTTAAGATGTCTCTGGATGGGAAGATCGAGAAGAAAAATAAGGGCATTGCTCTTCAATCCACTGTTAGGGAAGAGCTTGTTGATCATGATAGACAGCCAGAAGATTCTCTTGCTGAATCCATATCTTTATTTTAAAAACAATCTAACCATGCTCTCAAATGGTTTAGCAAGAGGTTTTCTGCATACAACACGTACAAGTCTGGTGGTTCCCCCCCCCCAATAAGATCAAACAGCATAACAGCAAGAAGGAAGTTGAAAAGTCTAGTCCAACTGAGTCTAAAATAGATAAGCATATTAAGTGCAACCAGTATAGTGGTTATGGTGACATTCAGGTTGAATGCCCCAATATCCTTAAGAAATCGAGTAAATGGTATGTCTTAACTTTATCTGACACTAAAACAGAAGATAGTAGTGACTAAGAGGAAGATGTTAAGGCTCTTGTTAGTAACATTTCGACAGACACCACATCCTGCGAGGTTTTTGAATGTGACGTTTATGCAGAAAGGTCTTCTGATACTACGAGCCTAGAAGCATTAGATCCTTTGTATCATGCTCTGTTTCTCAAATGGAAAGAAGATTTGAAAACCCTTGATATACAAAAAGAAAGAATTGAGACTCTGATAATGCTGACAATCACATGCTAATGTCTACTATTGGAAAATTGAAGTTAGAACTTTCACATGTTAAATATGAAAAAGAAAGTATGAGCAAGAATGTGAGAATGTTGAACACTGGTATTGAGAGCAAGAATGTGAGAATGTTGAACACTGGTATTGAGACTCTTGTGAAAATCCTAACAAGAGGAAAGGCAACAAGTGATAACTCTGGGCTGGGTTTTTCAACAGGTAGTAGTCAACCTAGTAAACAGTCTAAAGGGAAGCAAAAGAATGAGTTGTTTGAGCTCAAGATCCAGAGTCATATGGTGTTACAAAACATCTCTCTCTCAATCCAATTGAGAAAGGTAACCGTGTATTTAGGCGGAGATGGATTTGTCGCTATTGTGGCAAAGTGGGTCATAAACGTCCTTTTTGCTATCGATTATTGAAAGATCTTCAGAGGCCCTCTTTTCTCGAAAGGGTTGCTCACTTCTATAGAATTACAGACTTAGACAGAATCTGATAAAACGGGTGTGGAAAGAGAGGAACACTCAAAATAGATGCAATGTTGTCTTGACCTCCCTCAGATCATTTGCAAAAGGCGATTGGTACTTTGATAGTGGTAGTCGAGTTATATGAGTAGTAAAAAGAGCTATTTTTCTTATCTAAAATTTGCCAGCTTAGGAAAAGTCACTTTTGGTGATGGTAGGAGTGGTAAGATCATTAGAAAAAGAACTCTAAATTATCCAGATCTTCCAAAGTTGAATAATGTAATGTTGGTTGAGGGGCTTACTGCTGATCTCATTAGCATTAGTCAGCTATGTGTCCAAGGTCTAAAAGTGAGTTTTACTAAAGACAAATGTGTTGTCACAGACGATGTCAAAGCTCTTGTCATGACAGATACACGCTTGTCTGATAATTGTTATCTATTGAGTTTTAATAATTCCTCGTAGATTTGTCATCTCTCTAGGAAATATGAAGCTAGCCTATGGCATAAATGCCTGGTCATGTTAGCATGAATACCATACAAAAGGCTCTTAGCAAGAATGTTGTAACTGGTCTCCCCTCTTTACCTATATCAACTTGAATTATATGTAGGGATTGTCAATCGGGAAAACAAACTCGTACTCGTCACAAATAGATAGGTCATTTTGGATCATCTCGTGTTCTCAAACTTCTCCATGTGGACCTTATGGGTCCAATTCAATTAGAAATTTTGGGGGCCAAATGATATGTCTTAGTTGTTGTTGATGATTACGTGAGATTCACTTGGTTTCGTTTTCTTCGAGATAAATCTGACACTTTCCCCGTGTTTCAAACTCTTTGTCTTCAACTACGGCATGAAAAGGAGTTAACTGGTATTCAAATTTGGAGTGATCATGGTAGGGAGTTTGAGAACTGTCAGTTTGCTGAGTTATGCGAGGGTGCTAGAATTCATCATAAATTTTAAGCTCCTATTACACCCCAACAGAACAAAGTTGTAGAAAGGAAAAACATGACTATTTAGGAAATGCCTCGTGCAATGATGCATACCAATGGAATATCATATCAATTTTGGGCAGAGGCACTGAACATAGCTTATCATATCTATAACAGGATTGCTTTGCGACCAGGAACTTCGAGCACTATATATGAGCTGTGGAGAGGAAGAAAATCGAATATAATTTCACATCTTTGTCAGTACTCATTACATTCTGGTTGACAGAGAGGTCAGAAGGAAGTGGGACTCAATTTCAGATGAAGGATTTATCCTTAGGTATTCCTCAAATACCCAGGCCTATCGGGTATTCAATAAACGTACTCGCACTATCAAGGAGACCACTGAAGTTGTGATTAATGATGATGTTACCTCTTTTGATTCCTCCTCCATAGTTGTAGAAGACTCCTCATCAACGCCACTTGTTAATATTAATGCTTCTAACACTCCTTCTGATAAGCCAACTGATCTGAGGTCGAGTACTCTTGTGAAGGACATCTCAGATAGTTCTAAGTAGATAAAAGGAAGTAACAAAAAACCTTCCAACAAGGTTCTTAAAAACCATCCTCTAGTAGCATTATTGGTGATATTAATGAAGGGGTAACAATGAGAAGGAAAGACAAAGTCAACTACCTAGAAATGATCAGTAATATTTGTTTCACTTTTCATGTGGAGCTGAAGAATGTCAAAGAGCCCTTGAAGAAGAATGTTTGATCAATGAAATACAAGAGGAGCTTAGGCAGTTTGTTAAAAATGATGTCTGGATACTTGCCCCCAAACCTAAGTCTATGAATGTAATGGGGACAAAGTAGATATTCAAGAACAAGACTAATGAGAATGAAAATATGACCAGAAATAAAGCCAGATTAGTGGCTTAAGGTTACACACAATTAGAAGGAATAGAATTCGATGAAACTTTTGCTTCTGTTGCAAGGCTGGAAGCAATTAAACTGTTGCTTGGTATTTCATGTCTCATGAAATTTAACTATACCAAGTGGATGTAAAGAGTGCCTTCCTAAATGGGTATCTGAAGGAAGAAATGTATGTCGCTCAGCCTAAGGGTTTTGTTGATTCTTCTCATTCTGACTATATATATAAACTCAACAAGGCGCTTTATGGTCTTAAACAATCTCCAAGAGCCTAGTATGAACAATTGATCCAATTTTTGGTCAACAATGGGTACAGGCGAAGTGATGTTGATCAAACTCTTTTTGTGAAGAAAACCCCAGAGAACTTTGTTGTACTCCAAATCTATGTCGATGACATTGTTTTTGGAGGATTGTCATAAGAGATGGTCGAGCACTTTGTGAAACAAATGCAACAAGAGTTTGAGATTAGTATGGTAAAGGAACTGTCATACTTTATGATTTCCAAATAAAGAAACTTGATGAGGGAATCTTTGTTTGCTAGAGTAAATATGCCAAGAACCTAGTAAAGAAATTTGGCTTTGAAAATGCTAGTATCAAGAGAACTCTGGATCCAACACATATAAAGTTATCAAAAGACACTGGTGGGAACATAGCTGACAAGAGTCTATACATAAGCATTATTGGAAGCTTGCTCTACTTAACAACTAGTAACCAGATATAGCCTTTGTTGTCGATATGTGCGCAAGGTATCAATCTTGTCCAAAAAACAGTCACCTGCTGAGCGCCAAAAGGATAATCAAGTACATAAATGGGACAACTAAATATGGTCTACTTATTTGACACTAACAACTTTCTAGTTGGCTATTGTGATGTTGATTAGGTTGGAAGTCCAGAGGATAGAAAGAGTACTTCTAAATGGTGTTTTTTTCTTGGGAATAATCAGATCTCTTAGTTCAACAAGAAACAAAATTGTGTCACCTTATCTACATCTGAGGCTGAATATATTGCTGTAGAGAGTAGCTGTACAAAATTGATTTAAATGAAGCACATGTTACAAGAGTATGATGTCTCACAAGATGTTAGTACTTTTTATTATGGCAACTTGAGTGTAATAAATATATTAAAAATTCCTATTCAACACAATCAAACTAAACACATAGACATCAAACATCAGTTCATTTCTGATCTTGTAGAAAGTAAGCAGATTTTCCTAGAGCATGTCAATACAAAATACCAATTAGTTGACATCTTCACCAAGGCTCTTGATGCTGATCGATTTAAGGCCCCGAGAGTTGCCTTAGAGTTGTGCATTTTGAAGGATTAACAACTACAGTATTGGGTTATTGTTCAAAATTTTGTGGCCCATCAAGCGTGGAAGGTGAAACGGTTAATTAATGATCAAATTGTATTAATTATGTTCGGTAATTGGGTGAAAAAGTCTAAATGTTATTAGATTTCAAATTATCTTCCAATTTGAATTACTTTCAGTCTAATCGTGATAGTTCTTAATTTCGTGCTTGTCTTCTTTATTCAACCGTCTTCGAACGGTTATTTATTGGTGCTCAGTATATTTGATTGCTTGATGGCCAGTACTAGAACAAGCATACACACTTCCGATGAAAAGATGGTGCATTACAAAGAGAGAACAAAACAAAAAAAGGTTGTTGAAGAGGATGCTCCTTTGGTCTCCACGAATAAGTATGATGTTCATGTTCGTGGCCTGTCTACTGTGAAAAGTGAAATTGGTGTTCCTACTAGGACGGATAAACGCAGATGTTTAGGTATCAGACAACCTAATGAGACGAAGGGAAAAGAAAAAATAAGTACATCGTCTCTTGCTTTGACTGGTTTGGTTGGTGAGGGTGTTGAAATTTATCTTGAAAAGGAAAAGTCCTCTTCAGATCTCCTAAAAGCATGCATGAGTTAGAGAAACCATAGAGTTGTCTGTAGTGAGTTTGTCCCTGAACAAATTGAAGATATGATGTCTAAGAATAGAGTTATGGTTGACAAAAATCTTATTTCTGGTTTAGATAATTTTACTTCTACTGTTTCCGACTCTGTTTTGACTACTGAGGAAAATGTTGTTTCTACTGTGTTAGAGACAAAAAATGAACTACTATCTAATTCTGATGTTAATGCTTTAAATGATTTTGTTGACAAAAGTTATTTCTAAAACGTTGGTCTATGTGTCTACTTTACCTGTCAGTAATGAGCCTGAGATTGTGTCTGAAAATGTGAATAAAATTGTTGAAAACCTTGTTGAAGAGGATTTAGGTGTCTTTCCTTAGACAACTATTATGGCTGATCAGGTGGTTGAGGATGTTGGAAAGGAAAGTGTTCCTGTGGTGCCTCACATTGGTGAAGCTGTGGATGTCAGTGTTGGTCCACCTGCTGGTCATGTGTCCCATGAAACTAGTATTGAGAAGGGAGATGTTCATCAGGAAGTTCAGGAATCTGATTCAGATGATAATGTACTTTTGTCAAAACTTGCTGGCAAGAAATTTGAAGATGTTCATCAGGAAGTTCAGGAATTTGGGTCCTTTTTATCCCCAACTTGTTTGAGAATTTATTGTCAATCTTCTTCCAAATTTTAATAATCTAACCATTCTAGATTTTCAAAAGGTTCATGTGCATCATCATCCATTGTTTTTAATGTTGATCTAATTAATAAGTTTCTCAATCGAATAGTATCTGTTGTGTTGGGGTTGATGCCCTAAATCTCGTAGGGTCCTATATTTTGCAAACATTGCATGAACAAACTTTTTAGGTGATTAATAAAATATATGATATTTTATTCACTTTGTCTATAAAATATGTGTTATTTTAGTTGCATTAACCACAAACCAATAAACTAAACATTCAAGGTTATCATTGTAACTTAAACATGTATATGGAGACATATAGGTGGATCATGTTTAAGTGATAACCTAAACGGTCTGTAGTAGATGGATAAGGTTGGGTACCTTATCCTGGTGACACTACGAGTATGGCCCGCTTTGTAGGTGTTACAATCGTTGTAAAGTGCTATAAATGATCTGATCCTGATCATTCATGTATTAGACATGCGAGTAGGGATATTCTATACAAAGTGGAGTTTGTATAAGACTAGACCACGGAATGTTTAGTCTCATTATATAATGTCGTTCATAATAGAGACTTACATTTCACCAAGATCACTATAGGTAACATCACCTAAATCCTGAGTGAGTTGTGAACTTCTATGAGGGCGATCCTTTGATTTGTATAGTGAGAGTGGCCAAATCGCCGACTCAACAAGCCTACCATTTTGAGGATTTGTCTGATTGGGGAGCTGGGAATACAACTACACAAGATGGAATTCACTACTTCCCCAAAGCAGGGGTAAGTAGATAAATTGCTCCCTTAAGGGTTGATTCTGGGTCTTGAACTATGTGACACCACACCTTCTCCTGGTCCGAAAGGGGTTTAGTCATAGTAGGACTATGATCTATTGTTCATTAGAGGGATCAGTGCTACTTAAGAAGTTAGATGTAACTACAGGGCCAAAACGGTAATTTGGTCTAGTTGTACTTACGAGCAATTTGTGAAGGGTCATCATATTGTTGATTGGTTATATCCAATGAGCACAGAAATATATCTGTAGTATGAAGAGTGCAGCTGTCAGTCTTTAGTGGAGTGCCCGACAATTAATGGATGGTGAATAATTTAATTAAAGAGTTAAATTAATTATTCATGTACCGTTGGAGCTTCAAGCTACAGATCCATGATGTCTCCTTGGTAGCTTAAAAGGATTTAGTTGAGAATCAGTTTTTGGGTTAATTTGAATTGTTCAAATTAATAAGAGGGATTTAATTATATATGATATAATAAAATTATTCCCATTATATGTGATATAATTGTCATAATGTGTTTGATACATTATAGTTTAATGGGAGAAAATAAATATTTGAATAAGATTCAAACAGATTTTCTATGAATGTAATTCATCGTTGTTAAATTTAATATAAATTAGATCTATATTAAATGCCATTTAAAAGAGATATTTATATTAAATTATATGTTATTATTATTTGAATAATATTACCCATCTTTTCTCTCCGCCCACTTTAGTGGGTGGTTATGTTTTTTATGGCAAAAAAGAGAATACAAGAAAAACAATTTTTCTTCTTCTTCAATGTTGAAGTTGTTGAACGATTGAGAGTCTTTACAGAAGTGTTTTGTGTTCTAGAGAATTCTCAATCTTCTTCCTCCACACATTAAACCTTTCCCTCTAACCAAAATAATCAAAGCCCACAACTCGTAGGTTCTCACCATGAGAATACCAAGGACTCTTTTGTGGTTTTGTCTGTGTTTTGGTTCGAGAGAATCTTGAAGAAGGTCTTCAAGAAGTTGCTGATTTCGTTCGAGAGAGGATTCGTGAAGAAAAAGGTCTTCAAAGGTAATGTATCTGAACCCTTTTATTGAAAAAGCATGTTGTAGTTTATTTTAAATGCATATCACCTATATGTTTACTGTAAATTTGGTATTCGATAATTTATGGAATTTGGACGATCCGTTTCCACTCAAGGTTCTCCTCACACGAGTTCCTTCATGTTGATGTTCCTGAGAAGCTGCCTTCCTAAAGAGAGCTTGCATTTGAGTTGACTAGAGAAGCAAGGACATGCTGGCCTAAGAAAGGGCAGTTATCTATTGCAATCTTGAGCTCCAAGTATGTTGTTCTTCACAATGTTGGAATCTTCAACTGGTGTCCCTCTTCTCATAAGTTTGGGTTGTCAGTTTCTTTTGCTAATTTGTTATTCTAGATCGGTACTGGTGTTCTGGTTGATTTTGGAACCTTTGCACTCAATCAGATCAAAAGACACATCGGGTCACAAGCCTTAAAGTTGCCCATTTGCTACCCTTAGTTGATATGTTGTGATTTTTTGGCACAGAAACCATATCTTATTGGCCCTAACAAGGTTGTTAGCCTTGCTCCTACACAAATTTCTTTTCATACGAAGTTTTTCCAAAACTTTCATATGTCTAACCTTACTGTGCCATCTACAACAGACTATGTTGATGGACTAAGTTAGGGGTTCATATAATCTCTTTTTGGCAGTCGTGTTCTACAACATCTGTCTACTGAACTAAAAGAAATTGATGATGAGCTATTGAAGCCAATGGAATGGAGAGAGTTTATGGGTAGGTTGGTTCAAACAATATATGCAATCTTGGCACGTTCTATTTGAAGGAAATCAGAAGCGAGATTTCTATGAGGAACGGAAGAACGATAATTCCAAATTACAATCATGAACGAACAATGCATTTACAGTTGACTTCAAACAAACGATTATACAAATAACTCCAGAAATTACAGCATGAACAATACAAATGCATAAAGAGATCAAACTCTACGCACAATGGCAGAGGCGTCTCCACGCTCCGTTGTGCACGAACGCTCAAATGACAGCAGCCTCGAACGCCTGATCTATACGACCATAACACTGCATGAAGACTTCATGCTCGCCCTCAATGATCTCCTCGGTCACGAACTCCTTCGCAACACGAACGGCCTCCACAGCACAACGAACAGCCTTCAGAAAACCTCAACGATGTCGAGTTGAGTATGACACCACCAACAAGGCTACCTTGGTATTCTCGGTGTGAGAATCCAAAAGGTGGGCTCTGTTTGGACATGGTGTGAGGCAGACGAATGGAGGAGACACCGATTGCTTACACGAATAGGCAAGTGGGAGATGGCAGAGACCTATTGCATAGGTCGATGCCCAATCATTTAGATAAAGCTATGCGATCGTCTAACAAAAGCTATGCGATCGTTTAGCTCATCATTTAGCTCGGTCTGTTGCCTACAGACTCTACACGATCATTTACCTTGGGCCATCGATCGTCTAGCAAAACTATGCGATCGTTTAGTAAATATTGTACGATCGTTTAGCTTGCCATTGCATGATTGTTTAGCTCGCACAGCCGTCGTTTACTAAATCCGAATTTACTTGACGATTTCGTGAGTTTCTTTTGCGCGAGAGAGAAAAACTCAAAGAAAACCTTTCAGCGTTTGTAAAATTTCTTTTCAAAATAGGAAAACTATTTTTCTTTTAAACTCACGGTTACCATGATTCAATAACCACCCACTACTTTGGTTATTTAAAAGAAAAAGAACAATTATCCAATAATTAATATTATTATAAACATAAATGATTACCAACTTATCATACTATATTTATAACCTATAGTTTTAATATTTCATCTCATGAAACATATAAACCATAGTTCTTTTTCTATTCCATGGTATTTAATGTAAATCTCGTTTACATCAATCCTCCACTAGATGTATCATATACATCATACTGATTATATAATATATAATCAAAATACCTCTTGTTAATTTGAACATTTTAAATCAACACCAAGAATTGATCCTCAACTGAATCCATTGAGCTACCAAGGCGACCTCATGGACCTGTAGCTCAAAGCTCCAACGGTACGTGAATAACTGACTAAACTCTTAAGTCACGGGATGCACCATTCGTTAACTTCCAGGCACTCCACCAAAGACCAACAATTGAACTCTTCTTACTATAGATATATTATGTGTCCATCTTAATCAATCAGCAGTGCGGCAACCCTTCACATATCGCTTGTAAGTACAGCTGGGACAATAACCGTTATGCCCCTATAGTTACATCTATCTCCTTAAGTACCACTGATTCCTCTAATGAACATAAGTCATAGTCCTACTATGACTGAGTCTTCTCTTCCAAAGAGAAACTGTGGCCACTATGTTCAAGCCTCGAAATCAGCCCTTAAGGGAGCAATCTCTCTACTTATTCCTGCTTCGGGAAAGAAGTGAATTCCATCTTATGGATTGAGTTCCCAACTTCTAGATCAGACAAGTCCCCAAAAAGGTAAGCATGTTGAGGTTGCAATCTGGCCACTCTAACCCATACTAATCAAAGAACTACCCTCAAAGGCAGGAGTTCTCAAAACACTCAGGATTGAGGTCATGTCACCTATGGTCGTTTAGGTGAGATGCAAGTCTCTAGCATCAACGACGTTATATATAGAATCTAGACATCTTATGGTCCAGGTCTTATACAAACTCTTTATATAGGACACCCACGCTCCACGTCTCCACATGAATGGTCAGGATCTACCATCTGTAGTAGTTTATAACACTTGCAAACCTCTACAAAGCGGGCCATATCTGTAGTGTCACAAGGATCATGTATCCCACCTTAATCCTTATACTACAGACCTATTTAGGTTATCACTTAAGGCATGATTCAATTGTATATCACATATACATGCTTAAGTTCACATAAGATAGCCAAGGAGCTTTGTTTATTGGATATGAGTAAATGCTAGAATTAAATAACACTTATTTTATTCATTGAACAATGTGTATCTTTACAAAACAACGAGGACACCAATCCCAATTCATGGATTGGACTGATACCGACTGACAATCCCTACTGCATAGCAAATGTCGGGTCTCGTACACAATATTGCATACATCAAGCTTCCTATAATAGAAGCATAGAGAATCTGTCTCATTTTCTTAACCTCTTGAGGTGTCTTAGGACTTTGATCCTTAGACAGAATGATTCCATGCTTGAAGTGTAACAAACCCCTCTTGGAATCCTACATTCTATAGATGATCAACATTTGATCAATGTACGATACCTGAGACAGGGCTAATCGTTTGTTCTTGCGTTCCTGAATAATCTGGATCCCAAGAACATACTATGCCTCACCCAAATCTTTCATTTAGAACTAGGCAGCTAGCCAACTCTTAATGTCAGTCAGATACCCTACATCATTCCCAATGAGTTGGATATCATCCACATACAGTATCAGGAAAGCTACTGAGCTGTTGATGATCTTTTTGTAAACACAAGGCTCATCAACGTTTTGATTAAAGCCAAACGACTTGACAACAGTGTCAAATCTGATGTTCCAAGATCTAGATGCTTGTTTTAGCCAAAAAATGGACCTATTAAGCTTGCATACTCTTTGCTCTTGATCTGGAACTATGAACCCCCCTAGTTGAGTCATATAGATGGTCTACTCAAGATTACCATTAAGAAAGGCAGTCTTGACGTCCATTTGCCATATTTCATAATCATAAAATGTGGCTATGGATAGAAGAATCCAGATAGACTTCAGTATGACAACAGGTGAGAAAGTTTCCTCATAGTCAACTCCCTCAACCTGGATATAACCCTTTGCCATGAGCCTAGCCTTAAAGATTTGCACCTTTCCATCTACACCTCTCTTTTGCTTATAGATCCACTTACACCCAATAGGTCTTACCCCATCAGGTGGATCAACAAGCTCCCAGATGTTATTGAAGTACATAGACTCCATTTCCTGGTTCATGGCCTTAACCCATTCATTTTTGTCAACATCCTTCATTGCTTTCTTAAAAGACAACGAATCCTTGATCCCATAATTCGTAATGATGTTATGGGCTTCAATAAAACCCATGTAGTGATCTGGTGGGTTCATAACCCTCCCACTATGTCGAGGCAATCTCAACTCTTGAGCTGGTTGACTAGACGTCCCGACCTCAACAAATCTTGTTGATCTGTCAGTCTGTTCAACAATTCTTGTTGAACCCTTAACAATCTCAGTCTCACTTGAGATCTCACGTAAAACGAGCTTACTTCGTGGCTTATAATCCCTCATGTGGTCTTCTTCCAAGAAGATGGCATTAGTGGAAACAAACACTTTGTTCTCACTTGGATCATAAAAGTATCCTCCTCTCGTTTCCTTGGGGTAGCCTACAAAGAGGCAAACCTTCGAACGTGGTTCCAACTTCTTTGGGTTAGTCACTAGCACTTGTGCCAGACAACCCCAAATCTTAAAGTGGCGTAAACTACCTTTACGACCTCTCCATAACTCAAAAGGTGTTTTAGAAACACTTTACGAGGGAACGTTGTTCAGGATATAACATGCAGTCTGTACTACATAACCCCAAAACGAGTCTGGAAGATGAGCATAACTCATCATAGACTGAACCATGTCCAACAAGGTTCTGTTTCTCCTTTTTGATACACCATTTTGCTGAGGTATACCAGGGGCCGAGAGTTGGGACGCAATCCCATGTTCTATCATATAGTTCTGGAATTGGAGGTTCATATACTCTCCACCATGATCAGATCGTAGTGTTTTTATCTTCTTACCTAACAAGTTTTCAACTTCAGCCTTATACTCCTTGAACTTGTCAAGGGCTTCAGACTTACATTGCATTAGGAAGAGAAACCCAAACCTTGAATAATCATCTATAAAAGAGATAAAATATTCATACCCACCTCGAGCTCTAATATTCATCGGACCATAGAGGTCTGAATGTATAAGTTTCAAGGCTTACTTGGCTCTGTAACCTTTTCGAGTAAAAGGTAGTTTGGTCATCTTGCCTTCGAGGCATGATTCACATACTGGCAAGGAGTTTTCTTCTAAACTCTTTAGAAGTCCACTTTTCACCAACTTCTCAATCCTATTGAGGTTGATATGACCTAACCTAAGATGCCAAAGATGGGCGTTTTCCTTTGGAGAAACCTTTGGTCTTTTAGCTATTGTTGTCGTATTGAACATTTCAGTGTTAAATAAGGCTTTTATGACCAACGACCTTAGTAAATATAAGTTATTTTCCATTGAACCAAAACCAATTTCCATTCCATTCTTGAAAATAAACACTTTATTCTCAGAAAAGGAGACAGTGTAGCCTTGTTCAATGAGACAAAAGACCGAGATTAAGTTCCTCTTAATAAGAGGAACTACAAAAACATTATCTAGTAACAGATCACGTTTCTTGTCAAAAATAACTTCAGCCTGCCTACAACAACAGTTGAAACAACCTCACCAGTACCGACTCGAAGAGTCATCTCTCCATGTGGCCGCGTTTGCCAAGAACTGAATCCTTGGTAAGAGAAACTAACATGACTGGTAGCACCTGAATCGATGATCCAGGCAGAATAATCATTCTCTACCAGACATATCTCCAAGACCAATAAATCACATTTACTGTCTTGTCTCCTCTTTTGGAGAGCAGTGTGATGGAGGTCGTTTGCCATGAAATTCGTTTCACACGATTCTTTCCACTATAAGTAATCAGTCATTTTTAAAATCTTTAAACGGAAATACGAACAAGTTGCTGAAAAGAACACATTGACCTACATTAGGTTTTAAGCAAATACCCGTTGTAAAACAAAACAACATCCAATAAGGTTTTAGCAAAACTAACATGAACCCCGTTTGACATCTAGTTTCGCAATGACGCTTCAAAGGTTTAGGACAAAAGCTGCTGAAGGGAGGTCAGTTATCCCTCCTCTGAATTTAGAAGTTCTCAACCCGTCATTAATACCAGAACAACTCTTGTTCCTATAATGACAAGCTATCATTATTTTGGCCAAGAGATCATTAACTTATTTAACAATATCCTATAAGTGTGACCCGCCATTTTAAGCCATAGAGGTCCGTCCCAAAAGGCCAATCCGAAGGGAAAAAAATCTGATTGGGGAAAAACCTAAAGAGACCCTATCCATTTCTGAAGTTCAATTTGATATTGACCAACTGCACAAAACCCATCCATAGGGGGACGCTCTGAAGGCGACATGAGGGCGTACAGAATGATCTCACGGTGTGAACCAATGACAGGGACCATAGGACGTGTTGACACATACCCTTCACTCACTTACTATAAATACTCTCTTTGTTCACCTTGATATTAACTCATGCAAACACCATTCGAAGGGGGATGCATCCTGGGTATCTCGAGGCCAAACATGAATCTCACGGTGTGAACATACAGGGAGAAACGTGAGTCTAATCATAGACATATCTGATATGCCTCTTCCTCCCACTGAGTATTATATAACCTAGGGTTTAGCTTACATAGAAAAAACACGGCTAAGGATTTTAACTAAGTGACTTTTAGGTTTTCTCAAGATTAACATTTACCTTGGATAGTACAACTTTTTGATCATCATCCATTAAACTCTTTAACGGAATATTTGACCAAAACGTCACATGCTTGTTGAAAATCTGTCTAATTCACCTTTTCAGGTAGGTTTCTAGGTAGGGGTGTTACGTTTCCGTCAACTTAAGAACCTCAGCCTAGCCAGAACCCACCTTAGACAAAAGGTCCCTTATAGATAGATTTACAACAAATTTAATCTTTTAATCAATCAATTTAATCCTATTAAACCGATTTTAAAAGATTAATCTAGGTTACTAAACTCTTTAGAACCATTTGAACTTAGGTCTATCTCAATCCAATTTTAAAACCCTTTTAAAAAACTTCAGTTCACCCTAAGTCTGCATGCAACTCTGAATTATTGATTGTAGGTCTAATTTTCTTTATAACACTTATAAACGGAAACAACCACAATGCTAAGCTAACACATGCAAGGCATTCATAACGATTTTAAACAGCCTAAATGTCATGCTCAATACATTGTCCATTCATTGCTACTTCTTTTATATAGCACTTATACAAAACAACAATGAAACAAACAAAACATGCTTCCATTCACCCTTAGACTATAACAATTATAATAAAAGGATAATGCATGATAATGCTCAATGCATGCAAAATATAACTCTTATATTTCATGATGCATGTGCATGTTTGCAAGTAATTTCTTCATGCAAGATTATAACATTTATAATACATGATGCATGAATAATTGCACAACCTAAAGTGGGTTTTTAATTATATGACAAACACTTTTGGCATATAAGCACCATACATCACATGTATAAGCAATAAAAGTTGATAAACCGGGTAAAATTTTCTTAAAACACAAAAGAAAAGCTAACTATTACAAAGACAAGGAGTCTTCATTTCAAATAGGTGAACCGGGTCTTGAATCGCTCGGTAAAGCATCGCTTATCCAACCATCCATCTTGTATTAAGAACCCTGCGATCGTCTACACAATAAAACAAACACTTTGTTCTATCGCTTACCAGCGCTCCTAGAGTTAAATGATCGTTTAGCATTTACTATATGATCGTCTAGAAAAATCCAAACGATCATTTAGTTATTACTACACGATCGTATACCTTTATTAAGCGATGAAGCCTAAAGTACACGATTGCTTAGCATGCTCCACACAATGCCCGCCTTCCGCGATCATCTAAGCGACTATGATGCTGCGAAGCACCATTGTTTAAGCGATCGCTTAGCTAGCGTCTCCGTATCGCATACACACGATAGAATAGGTAGTAACTAAGCAATGAAGCTTGCTAACTGCACGATTGTCTAGCGCGCGCCTTCTACTAAATGACGAGCATCGAATGCTCCTACTATGGTCACCTACCTCCAGTGCCTACACGATTGCGCAACCAACGCCACGCGATATGGTAAATGATTTACCCCATCGCTTAGCATTAGTTAAACGATCGATTAGAAAATACTACATGATCGTCTAGATAAAAAAATCTAAACGATCGATTAGTTAAATCCCAACGATCGTTTAGTTAAATCCCAACGATCGTTTAGTTAAATCCCAACGATCGTTTACCTGAGGCTACACGATCTGACCAACGCTTGGTGTTCTTCTTCATTGAGAACTTCATCGCCATGCACCGAAGCTTAATCACGAATGACTCGAAAAATTCGAACTTTTCAAATTACAGACTTGATTGCAAAGTTAATTTCACCCAAAAAACACAGGGGCCCTTACAATTAACACTTTGTAATACCGAAAGCTTTAATAAAAAGACAATTTAAACCCAAAACATTCATCAATTCATCCACAAATGCAGAAAACGGTTAACCACAAATGCAAAAATCTACCACGACTGAAAAATGCATTCAATTCAGATCTGTAATTTGGAATATCAAAGAACTTGGCTCTGATACCAATTGAAGAAAATCGGAAGTGAGATTTCCATGAGCGGCGGAAGAAAGATAATCCAAATTACGATCATGAACAAACAATGCATTTATAGTCGACTTCAAATAAACGGTTATACAAATAACTCCAAGAATTACAGCATGAACAATACAAATGAATAAAAGATCAAACTCTACGTACAATGGCAGAGGCATCTCCACGCTCCGTTGCGCACGAACGCTCGAATGACAGTAGCCTCGAACGCCCAATCTACACGACCACAACACCACACGAACATAGCATGAACATTTTGCGCTTTTCATCAACGATCTCCTCGATCACGAACTCCTCCGCAACACGAACGGCCTCCACAGCACCACGAATGGTCTCTAGAAAATCTCGATGGTTTCGAGTTGAGTATGACACCACCAACAAGGCTACCTTGGTATTCTCGATGTGAGAATCCAGAGGGTGGGCTCTGTTCGAACTTGGTATGAGACAGATGAATGGAGGAAACACCGATCGCGTACACGATTGGGCAAGTGGGAGATGACAGAGACCTATCACATAGGTCGATGCCCAATCGTTTAGATAAAGCTATGTGATCGTCTAGCAAAATCTATGTGATCGTTTAACTCGGTCTGTCGCCTATAGACTCTACATGATTGTTTACCTTGGGCCAACGACCGTCTAGCAAAACTATGCGATCATTTAGTAAATACTGCACGATCGTTTAGCTCGCCACTGCACGATCGTTTAGCTTGCCCAGCCTTTGTTTAGTAAATTTGAATTTACTTAACGACTTCGTGAGTTTCTTTTGCACGAGAGAGAAAAACTCAAAGAAAACCTTTCAGCTTTTGTAAAACTTCTTTTCAAAATAGGAAAACAATTTTCCTTTTAAACTCACGGTTGCCATGATTCAATAACCACCCACTACTTTGGTTATTTAAAAGAAAAAGAATTAATTATCCAATAATTAATATTATTATAAACATAAATGATAACCAATTTATCATACTATATTTATAACCTATAGTTTTAATATTTCATCTCATGAAATATATAAACCATAGTTCTTTTTCTATTCTATGGTATTTAATGTAAATCTCATTTACATCAATCCTCTACTAGATGTATCTTATACATCATACTGATTATATCATATATAATCAAAATACCTCTTGTCAATTTGAACATTTCAAATCAATACCAAGATCTGATCCTCAACTGAATCCATTGAGTTACCAAGAGGATCTCATGGACCTGTAGCTCGAAGCTCCAATAGTACGTGAATAACTGACTAAACTCTTTAGTCATGGGATCCACCATCCGTTAATTGCCAGACACTCCACTAAAGACCGATAGCTGAACTCTCCTTACAACAAATATGTTATGTGTCCATCTTAATCAATCAGTAGTGTGACAACCCTTCACAGATCGCTCGTAAGTACAGCTGAGCCAATAACCGTTATGCCCCTATAGTTACATATGTCTCCTTAAGTGCCATTGATCCCTCTAATGAACATAAGTCATAGTCCTACTATGACTAAGTCTTCTCTTCCAAAGAGAAGTTGTGGCCACTATGTTCAAGCCCCAGAATCAGCCCTTAAGGGAGCAATCTCTCTACTTATCCCTACTTCGGGAAAGAAGTGAATTCCATCTTGTGGATTGAGTTTCCAGCTCCAAGATCAGATAAGTCCCCAAAAAGGTAGGCATGTTGAGTTGGAAATCTGGGCACTCTCACCCATACTAATCAAAGGACCGTCCTCAAAGGCAGAAGTTCCAAAACACTTAAGATTGAGGTCGTGTCACCTATGGTCGTTTAGGTGAGATGCAAGTCTCTAGCATCTACGGTGTTATATACATAGTCTAGTCATCTCGTGGTCCAAGTCTTATACAAACTCTTTGTATAGGACACCCCCCTCCACGTCTCCATATGAATGGTCAGAATCTACCATCTGTAGTAGTTTACAACACTTCCAAACATCTACAAAATGAGTCGTATCCGTAGTGTCACCAGGATCAGGTATCCCACTTTAATCCTTATACTACATACCTATTTAGGTTATCACTTAAGGCATGATTCACTTGTATATCACATATACATGCTTAAGTTCACATAAGATAACCAAGGAGCTTTGTTTACTGGATATGAGTAAATGCCAGAATTAAATAACATTTATTTTATTCATTGAACAATGTGTATCTTTACAAAACAACGAGATTCCGGGAGAATCAGGACACCAATTCCAACACTATTGGGGCATCTTCTTCTCATTCCCAGTCTTAATTTTTAAGCCAGAAAGGGCGAGTGTTAGGTGCTGACAATGATGGTTATGGTTCCCTTGTTTGGAGTTTCTTTTTTGGTGGTTTCTGTTGTTGATGGTCCTGGTTTGGTGGTTCCTTGTTGATCACTTGATGATTTGATGCTTTGATATTGTGTCTGTTTTTTTTTTTTTTTTTTCCTATTCTTGAAGACTATGTTATTTTGCTTTGGCTATTTTGACTGGACTTGTTATTACTAAACTTGTTAAGACTTTGTTCCTGACATTTCAAACTTAGTAACTTCTTTTCTTATTTTTTATTCTGCCTTAAAGATATAAGCCCAAGGGAGAGTTTGTTGGAGATTTCGTTTTGATTGGCTTTAATCTTAACATCAAGTTTAGACATCCAATATTTCCTACATAATATTTTTTCCTAATCTAGAAAATTCTAGCAAATATGTTTTGTCCTATATTTTCCTTTAATTAGGTGTGAATTATCTCTTCCTATTTGTGAGTTATTTAGTTTTCTGAATATGTTTATAAAAGGTTTATTAATATTGAGAGCCACATCGAAGAAGTTGAATTATATTTTTCGAGAGCAAGACGATTTTTGTACTTTGGCCAGACTGCTCTACATTGTGTACTTACTCGTTGTTTATTATTCCGCTGTGCAAGTTCTTCATATGTTGATTGCAACACTTTGAAGATTATCTTGATTTAGAGGGAGACTAAGCCCTAGCTGCCAAAGAAGGGATTCTCAGTCTTAGGGAGAGCCTAAAACTCAACTTCGGGGAACACAGTTCTCCATTTTAGGAGGATCCTAAGATTAATCAGTGAAGGGAGTTCACTAACTTGAAGGAAAGATATCATTATCAAAGGAGTCACATCACTAATATCAAGCTTCTGGGAAGCCTAAGTGTTGGGGTTGATACCCTAAATCTCGTGGATCCGGTAGTTTGTAATTGTATTGTACAAACAATTTATTTATAAAATTTGAGGTATTTTATTTGACATTTAGAAACATTAACCCACAAAACCTATAAATAAACATCAAAGGTTATCTTATGTAGCTTAAACATGTATGTGGTGATGTACAGATGGATCATGTTTAAGTGATAACCTAAATGGTCTATGTAGATGGATAAGGTTGGGTACCTTATCTTGGTGACATTACGAATACGACCCACTTTGTAGATGTTACAATTGTTGTAAAGTTATACAAATGATCTGATCTTGATCATTCATGTAGAGATATGTGAGCGGAGGTGTTTTATACAAAAAAGATTTGTATAAATCCAGACCACGAAATGAATAGTCTTATTATATAACACCGTTGATTGTAGAGACTTATATTTCACTAGGATGACTATAGATGGCATGACCTGAATCCTAAGTGAGTTGTGAACTCCTGCCTATGAAGGTGATTCTTTGATTTTCATGGGTGAGAGTGCTCAGTTTGCTAACTCAATATACTTACCATTTTGGGGATTCGTCTGATTGAGGAGTTGGGAACATAGCTACACAAGAAGGAAATGTACTGTCAGGTAAGTAGATAAATTGCTCTCTTAAGGGCTGATTTTGGGGCTTGAACGATGTGGCACCACACCCTCTCTTGGCACGAAAGGGATTTGGTCATAGTTGGACTATGACTTATTATTCATTAGAGGAACCAGTGGTACCTAAGGAGTTAGATGTAACTACAGGAAAAAACGATAATTTTGGCCAAACTGTACTTACGAGCAATTTGTGAAAGGTCATCACACTATTCATTGGTTAAATCCAATGGATACATGAATATATCTATAGTGCAAAGAATGCAGCTGTCGGTCTTAGTGGAATGATCGACAGTTAATGGAAATTGAGTAATTTAATTAAAAGAGTTTAATTAATTATTCAAACACCATTGAAGCTTCAATTTATAGGTCCATAAGGTACCATCGTGATGGAATACCAAGCATGCAATGGAAGCAAGCATAATCAATAAGCAATCTAATTACATTTAATTTGAGTTCTAAAGCATGCTATTTTATAAATTTAAGAAGAACATACCTTTGATGATTTCTCCCAAATTCAAGCTACTCTTCACTCCAAATCAACTCCAAATCGATAGTGAACCACCAAGAGATCTTTTCTACTATTCTCAGCCTTGAATTTGAGTGGTGGAACTCAAATTTGAGTGAATTTGTGAGTGAATTTGTGAAAGTGTTTTTATGGGTTTGAAGAGATAAGAAGATGAAGCATTTCAAGTACCATTTCTGCAACGTCGGCTCACTTCCTCCGTTTAATGGGAGAGTTTTTAACCAGCATTTACATGCAACCACTTCAGCAAAGCTTAAAGGCCAACAACAACTTCACATTTAAAGTGGGAATTGTGTGATTATGCATTAATTACACATCATGCCAAAAACCCACTTCTTCCAAAATTTCCAATTTTTTTCTAATTAATAATTCATAATTAATTTAAAACTTGATTTAATTAATTCATAATTAATTAAACCTAAATTACAAAATCCAATTTCTTAAATTGAATTTAAAATTATAAATTAATTTGATTTTTAATTAATTAAGCAAATTTAAATAATTTAATTTTAAATCAGAATCCTATTCATGTAATTAATATTTAAATCAACATTTAAATATTATACACTCACCAATTTTGTTTAATTTCAACAAATTAAATGTTAATTATATTAAATACAATTATGCAAACCCTGATTCAATTTTGAACTAATTCAAACTCAAAACCCTAATTTCAATTTGAACATTTTTCAAATTGAAATTCAATTTGAACAATTCAAATTGAAATTCAATTTGAACAATTCAAATTGATCATTCCAAATTCACTCAATTTAATAATTCAAAGTGTTCATGTTTTACGAGCTAGTAGAGGGACCTTATGAACCTACAGATCATGAGTTCCAATGATTAAGATTAATTGGCTAAAACTCTTTAGACCAAATTAATCAATATTTCTTAACTATCGAGTCACACCATTATAGCTCAATAGTTGCACTCTTCTCACTGTTGATATATTTTGTAGGATTGTATCAGTAACAGGGGAAGCACAAGAATCATCTAAGCACTCAAATTCACTAGTTTTGGCAAAATATAAAGCATGCTCTTGCAGAAAACAAATGAGTTTCAAGACATACCTCTTGTAAAACTTCTTCAAAGCTCCTTCTCCAGCTGCTATCTACTCCAAATCTTGTTGCAGACCACCTCAAGATCTTTCCCACTATTCTCTTGGTGCTCTAGATTGAGTTGTGGGACTCAAAAAAGTTTGAATCAAGGGATGAAGGAGAAATTCTCACTGTAGTAATCTTGTTGAAGAACTCTTTCTTCAAAGCGAATTTTCTCTCAAATTCTCTATAGATTGCATGCCAGATTTTCACTCCAATCTCTTCATTATATTTCAGATCAACATGCGAAGGAGAGAGTTGTATGAGTTGCAGCTCATGCTTGGAGAAGACAAAGCAAAGTGAATGTCATTTGAGTGAGCAACTAAGGAGATGGATAATGGAAAATCTTCTTTTTCCATTTTGTGTGATTTGATTTTTTTTTCTTTTTCAATTTTATCATAAAATAAAAAATGATTTATAAAATCTATTTTGATTTTAAAAATGAAAATTTTAATTAATTTCATAAATAAATTATTAAATAAAACTTAATTAATTTAATATCAAATATTAAATTAATTTTAACACATATCTATCTTTATATATTTAAATCATATTTAAATATATAAATTCTCCTATTCCGTTTAATTCTCAAATTAAACATGTAATTATATCTCATATAATTACTAATTCCCTTAATTATAATTTGAACAATTCAAATTAACTTATCACGCTATTCTAGAGCTAGTCCGTTAGGAGTTAGTAGGGGGACCTAGCAGACCTACAGATCATGGATTCCAAAAATCCGAGATTAATTGGCTAAACTCATTAGACCAAATATTCGTTAACTAATGGGTCACTCCACTAAAGCCCATAGTTGCACTCCACTCACTGTAGATATATTATGTCCACATGATTTAACCATAATCAGCAAGTCGTCCCTTCACAGGTTGTTCATAATGACGGCTGGGTCAAATATCTATCTTACCCCCGATATTACATCTTGTTCCTCAAGTCCCTACTGATTCTCTAATGAACAACTGGGTTGTGATCCAATCACTAAACCAAACTCTCTCAGCCTCAGTGAAAGGGTGGGGCCCCTTGTTCAAGACTTGGATTCAGTACTTGAGAGAACAACCTTTCTCCTATCCCTAAATATGGTAGGCATGAACTCCGTCTTGCACCCTATGTCCCCAGCTATCTATTCCGTCTTACCCTTGAAATGGGAGTCTTATTGAGCCGGCGCTATTGAGCCAACCCTCATCTATGCAAATCTAAGGGCAATCCCGAATAAACAGGAGTTCATAGTTAGCTCAGGATTAAGATCGAGTTACCTAGGTCATTTAGGTGAAATAGTCAGTCTTATACATTAAACAACGTTATAAAGTAAGAGTGATTTATTTCTTAGTCCTGATCTTGTGAAAACTCATTACATAGGATGCCCACACTCCTCATGTCATAACATGTACGAATTAGGATCACATTGTATGTAGCACTTTGCAACTCTTTGTAACAACTACAGAGTCGGCCACATCCAATGGTGTTACCAGAATAAGATACCCAACCTTATTCATATACCATAAATCATTTTGACTATTTACACGAACCTGATCCACTTTTATGTCTCCATATAAAGTTTAAGTACTCATACAATAGTCATGGGTCTTAGTTTATTGGATTTAGACTTTCATACAATATATGAAATCAATAATAAGTATATTGATTATAGAATATGTTTATCATTTTACAAACTGCGAGTTTTAGGACATAAAACCCAACATATTTATGTCCACATGATTTAACCATGACTAGTAAGTCGACCCTTCATAAGTTGTTCATAATAACGGCTGGGTCAATATGTTGTTTTACCCCTGATATTACGTCTTGTTCCTCAAGTTTCAATTGATCCTCTAATAAACAATTGGTTTGTAATCCAGTCACTAAACCAGATCCCTCTCAGTTCAATAAGAGGGTGGGGCCCCTTGTTCTAGACCTAGATTCAGTACTTAAGAGAACAACCTTTCTTCTATCCCTAAATCGAATAGGTGTGAATTTCGTCTTTCACCCTATGTCCCCAACTATCTACCCGGTCTTACCCCTGAAATGGGAGGCTTATTGAGTCAGCATTGTTGAGCCAACCCTCACCTATGCAAATCTGAGGATAACCCCGAATAAACAGGAATTCATAGTTAGCTCAGGATTAAGATCGAGTTACCTAGGTCATCTAAGTGAAATAGTCAGTCTTATACAATAAACAACGTTATAAAGTAAAAGTGACTTATTTCTTGGTCCGATCTTATGCAAACTCATTACATAAGACGGCGTCACTCCTTATGTCAATACATGAATGAATCTGGATCACTTTGTTTGTAGTATCTTTACAACAATTTGTAATAGTAACAGAGTAGGCCGCATCCAATAGTGTTACCAGAATAAGGTACCCAACCTTAATCATGTACTATAGACCGTTTTGGCTATTTACTCGAACTTGATCTATCTCTATATCTCTACATAAAGTTCAAGTATTCATATAATATCCACAGATCTTAGTTTATTGGATTTAGACTTTTATGAATGCAATTAATAGATTCAATACCTTTATTGAAGAAATGTTGAATAACATCTTTATTGATAATAGCATATGTTTAATATTACAAACTGTGAGTTTTAGGAGATTTCCATCGAGGAGCGAAATCTTGTTCAACCCAACGAGATTTTGGTCCAGCAGAGAGATCTTGAACCAGTTTGACGAGTTTGACCCGTTGACTGAGCAAGAACCATCGAGGATTGACCAGTTTGACCGATTTTCTTCAAACTTGACCTGATTCACTTTCAAAATTGTTTTTATTGGTCCGATTCAGGTGGTTCACATCCGGTTTCCTTTAAATCTCTCTTTTCGATTGTGGATTGTGAGGAGTTGGGAAAAAATGGTCTTCTTCCTCATCCTGCAGTAGAATAGTTTGTTAAAAAAATGATTTGCTCTGGTAAAATCTTCTCTCAAAATATTATCCTATTCTTCTTCCCAAAAATTAACACGAAACTCCACACACTCTTGTGGATTCTTACCCCTAAAGGAGAATACCTTGGTAATTCTTGTCATTTTAGGAGGAATTCATGAAGAATCTTGTCATTTTAGGAGGTTGATTTCTCGAAGGTCCAAGGAATTGTTGGAATATGTCATTTTAGAATAGTTTGGGAATTGTTGCTTTTGAGATTCAAGGTCCAAGGAATTCGAAGAGTTCGTGTCATTTTAGGAGGAATTCATGAAGAATCTTGTCTTTAAGAGGTTGATTTCTCGAAACCCTATTATTCTTTTCACTATATTATTTTGAAAAGCATGCTGTAAAATTAAATTTCTTTTAAAATGCATATTTTATATTTTCTATGTTTTACATTATATGAAAAACTAAAATTGGGACCAATCCTACTTCCACTTCGGACTTCACAATCCTTCACTAAGTACATTTGAGATGGAGTCTCACATCTTGGGGGAGCCTAGGTGACCTGGGAGTTGAGCTCTATGTGAGCCACTGTAGTAATTGGCGTATGATAGATAAGTACTATGTTGTACATTGCTTAACTCATCAATATTAGTGGATTATCTTTCCTGGACACATTTGATGCGCGGAAATTGGAAGTCAATTTTACTCGGCAACCAAATCTCATGGACGCATTATGCGATGCATGTTCCTAAGATATGTGTTGATAGTCATGCGTCGATGGTCATGCGTTGGAATGAAAATTGCGTTAACGAATGTATGCGATGACCATGCGTCCTACCACAAGTTTTCTTGCGTTCATGCCAAGTATAACAGAATGCAAGTTTCTTGGGTAATCTGAGGTCGAACACAGGGACTTGTAACTATATGTTTGTGGTGATGTGCATGCGGCGGTTGAATAAAAGAATAAAAAGGGATGTTGCTAAGTTAATCCTACTCCTACTCCTATCTATCAGACAACGCAATGAGAATATGCATGAAAGGTAGAGATGCAACAAACCTTGACATGAAATGTACAAGACAAGTTAATTAAAAGTTATGTACAAGTTAATTAAAAGAATAATGTACAAGTTAATTAAAAGAATAATGCACAACTTAATTAAAATAATAATGTACAATTTAATTAAAATAATAATGTACAACTTTATAATATAAAAAAATTGAATATACAATAGGAGAGAGCGAGATGTTCAGAGAGAGCGAGATGTTCAGTGAGATACTCTCAATCTCGCTCTCTCCTACAACCTCGCTCTCTTCTTCAATCTTGCTCTCTCAATCTCAGTCTCTCCTACAATCTCAGTCTCTCATTCCCGCTCTCTCCTACAATCTCTGAGAATGGAAGCTCCAATGGAAGTAATATATAAACCCATCTCTGAGAATCAATCTTTCACCATTTTATTCGATCATTGAATTTATCTCAGTCGTTGCCTACTGAGAGAATTTATCATTATTTTCTCAAAATTTTGGTTATTTTGTTTGTATGTAAATCATGTTAGATGAAAGTCCATTCTCGAGTGTGGTAACTTGCATAACTAAACCTTTGTTTTTAGTTTAATTATATAAAAGATGGAAGTTTGAATATTTTACCTTACAGATATGTAACATCTTGAGTTAATTCAAAGTGTACTAATGAATGATAACGTAACATCCATTAATGATAGTTCTTATGATAGTTCTTATGGTTAAATTAATTAAAACCTTTTAACAACGTATGCATGAGAAATGTTGAGGATATGGGATGATTGCATAGGATTAATTAGACTAAGTTTATCCTAATTGTATAAAGAGCATTAGTCATGGTCGCTCTCTCCTTCAATCTCGCTCTCTCCTATAATCTCGCTTTCAATCTCGCTCTCTCCTACAATCTTGCTCTCTCTTACAATTTGCTTCACTCAATTATCTTCGTTGTCGAGGGTTGTAGTTTCGACTTATGTATGTGAAGACTATACAAAATGAGCGAGATTCCCTTCTAGAGTGAGATCCTCATCACAAAATTAGCGAGATTTCCATGTATGTCGAAACTTCAACCTTCGACAACCCTAAAGTGTTTCTTTGTTTGTTGAAACTTCAACCCTCGACAACCCTAATTTACGTATTGTTTCCAAGTTTTTGTTTGTTTGTCGAGTTCTCAACGTTCGACCTCTACATTAATCGAATCTTCAACCCTCGACTTCTAGCCTCTAACTCTAAAACAACAATATTTCTCTAATAAGTTTCAAAACAACAATATTTCTCTAATAAGTTTTGAAAACAACAATATTAATATTAAAGGTCCGAATGGTGGACGTGTAGAAATGTCCATTTTCTTCGTAGGGATGCGACCTATGGGACCCGCCTATAACGAGGCCGGGATTTCCTATTTAGGAGGGTAATGAAGGAGAAAGCGAAAGAAATTCGTTGTATGGAATTTGTGGGCATCGAGTTCCTCATGAAAAAATTTGGTTTGTTTTATTTAATATAATCATTTTTAATAACTTTTACATTCATTCTCAACGAAATAAAATAAAATATTATAATATCATAATCTATTGTTCAACTCAAATATTACAACATTCATGGTCATAAAAGTAAGAAAGTCTTAACTATTAAAACACTTATAACTTAAAAATTACGAAAAAGTTGAGATGAAAATTAGAAAATGACTAATTCTTGAAGTTATGTTTTTTGTAAAGCATTATACATATATATTCAACCGGAAGAAAAATTCGATGTAGTGAATCCGATCCCTATGAATTCTTCATGGATATTAGAATCCTCAACCCGATCTCATTCACGAGCGTGGAGAGAGATAGGATGGGAGGATAATATTGATCATGAGAAACAAGAGTGAGAGTGAAGATGAAGGCGAATAAATGTTGTTGTTCTTCTACGTGAACGGAAAGGACGAAGCAACCAGTTATCGTTGATCTTCTTAAGCCTCATCCACATAACTCTCTTGATTTTGAGAAGAGAGTTGTTTATGCTGTGAGCCACACTCTTCTTCCTGCACAACTGATAGCTCCTCAGAAATAATTGCCTCTTCTCCGACCTCTGATTTGAATAACAATATCGCAACCTTGATTCACTTCTTCGTTCATCATTATTGTAATTACTGTTATCATCATCCTCATCTGAATGGATCAAGTTCAAAGCCATACTAGTACCTTACAGGATTACAATTTAGAACTACATGCAACATATGTATATATATAAGTTTTTAATTTGGAGATGAGAAGGAATGAGGTTGAACTGAAACGCGTAAAATTAAGTTATAATTATGAAGCAACGTCCCTGTGCTAAATGCTTTGAAACAACGCTGCGGGCTACAAATTAAATACTACATAATGTAATAATGCGGCATTCACCTTCATATTACCGCTTTCACAACATTATACATTCCAACTTTCACCATTCAACGCATGGAAGCCTATTAAAAAAAATATAAAATTGGTGCAACGTGCGGTTGAGTTTTGACAAAGAAAGTGCTCTTGTAAGTCAGATCGGGAGAGAAAATTGTTAATTACAACAATTTTTCACATAATGTATTTTTTAGTGGGCCCGAGTATAAATTATTGAATTTCTAGTTTGATTGTTTTCTTTTAATTTCTTCATTCTTTTTCTGCTTATTCGAATGGTAACGAGATTTTTTTCCAACACAAACTTCTACCTATCTTCATTTTTTGTGACTTTTTTTAACTGATTAAACTTATTATTTCAATATTAAAATTAGAAAATAATTAGAAGCAATACATTTTTATTAGCGCCACTTTCTACTCCTTTCGATCTCATCAAATTCAACTTTCAATTTTAACGATTGGTTGCCATTGTTATCTATGTTTAAATAGGATTTTTGATCTTTGTACTTTCAACTTTTGTTCAATTTGATTTTGATCTACGTATTTTTATGTTTTGTTCAATTTTGTTGATTATATGTACTTTTAGTCCCTATCTACAAAATTTCAACATAAAAGCTAAAATTGAAAATGATGTGACTAAATTAGACCTTTGAAAAATCTAGGAAATAAATTAAATTAATGTAAAAATATAAAGATCAAATTCAACCAATGAAAGTATACTTAAAACTAAGTTAAATATCATTTTGGGGCCAGAAGTTTGGGTTTTGTACCATTTAGGTTCATATACTTTCCATTATCAAATTTTAATTATTGTACTTACCACAATCAATTTTAAAATAAATTTCTCAAGTAGTTTTTGTGAATTTTTGTCAAACTATTTATTCTCTGAAAATGTACTTATACAGTATATATTTTTTTTACATGAAAATTATAATTATTATTTAATCAATTTTGATAAAAACTAAAATATACATAGAATAAAAATCATCTCGATATTTAACTATGATAGATTTGAATTATGCAGCCAATGTATATAGCTTTTCTTCATGAATAATAATACTTGCCTGTCCAATTTTGATATGCCACCTATCTTTTCTTACAAGTAAACTTTTCTTTTTATTTCTTTTTGAACAATTCAACCAGCTGATGGTGATGATGGTCTTATCTTAGAAGTTAACTAGTCCATTAGTATGATGAATTGCCCTTAATATTTTCAGTTGTATTTTGTCATATGTTAAAATTTATTTATTTCTATATAATAATGTAGAATTTGTAAGAGTGGGCTAAAATCAGGATTATATAAAAATATAATATTGCGATTTAACACCCCTTCCGTTGTAAAATAAAATATAATATTTCATTAAAGGATTATACTATAAATAATATGTTTTAATTAAAATTTGAAATGAAGTAGGTAGTTGTTAAAAAAATGAATAAAATAAAGAAGATGTATTAGGTTAAATTAAAATTTATCTAATAGGGATTTTTTTTTTTTTTCCGTTTTTATGTAGGACTAAATTCTAATTATAAATGATAAAGACTAAACTCTTTTTTTTTTTAAATTATAGGGACCAAATTTACAATTTAACGTTTTAATTATTAAATTTATTATTATTCTTAAAAAAATATAAAACATCGTATTTTAATTTAGGAAAAATGACCTTTTTGTAATTGAGTTTTTAGGAATAAATGTGTTTGGTCTCTAATGTTTGAAATTAGTTATTTTAGTCTCTGAGTTTTTAATAATAGGTTAAAAAAAATTTTCAACTAAAAAATATATGAAATTTAAATATAAAATTAGTGAAAAATATGATGTGGCAAGATGACTTTAAAAAATATATTTTTTAATATTTTCCACTTCTCTCTCTCCTCTTTCTTCTTCTTCTCTCTTCTCTCCTCTCTCTTGTCATCTCTTCTCCATTATCATTACACGATGACATTTTCTCACTTCTCTTTCTTCTTTCTCTCACAAGGATTAGGAATAAATTGAGAGATTAAAATGGTTAATTTTAATCATTAGGAACCAAACCTACTTATTTTTAAAAAGTCAAGGACCAAAAAACCATTTTTCCTTTAATTTAAATTAAAGTTTAGAATTAAATGGTAACCTACTGATTTAAATCAAAATAAATAATAATAATCAATACACAATTTAAAAATAAATTAAAAAAAAAACTATGCTTGTTTACATTAAAGTTTAAAGTTGAGTAGTTAATCAGATCTATCTAATTAAAAGAAAAATAATATTTAATTTGAATTACTAGATAAAAAATGGGAACTTAAAAAGAATAAAAAAACCAATATAAACTATGATATTTATCATCAATTACTCTATAATTAATACAAAATTTTAAATAAGCTCTGCTTCAGCTTCAGCCACTCGAATTTTCGATATTCCTTTTTATTCACAAAAACAAATAGTCTTTTATCTAATTTCTCTTCATTCTCACTGAATTTCGGTCTTAGATCTTGTAATTCACTTGCTCATACTTTATCTTCAAATGCTCTTTCTGTAAATGCCTCTGTAATTTGGCATAACCCTTTTCCACTTTGGTTATTTTTGGTCGCCAAAATCGTTGATCCTCCTCTAACACTACAAGAATTATAGACCTTAATGTCGATTTTAAACCGACATTAAAGATAATGTTATTAAACCCCTTTAATGTCGGTTGTCTTTAATGTCGGTTTTAAATCGACATTGAAGAGAAAATTGACATTAAAGGGCTTTAATAACACTGTGTTTAATGTCGGTTGGGCTTTAATGTCATTTGCAACCGATGTTAAAGTTCTTTAATGTTGTTTGTCAATTGACATTAAAGCCCTTTAATGTCGATATTAAACTAACATTGAAGTCCGGAATCCATGTCCGTTTTTTCAATTATTGTCCGTTTTCTTTAAACTCCATTGTCGAATCAATTTTTAATATCGGTCAAAAAATTAAAAACGATATTATATGTCTCGTGTTGGGTTAGGAAATATCCGTCATCGTTTTTTTATTAAAGAATATAAAAAAATTGTTCATTGTAATACATGCATATTATATTTTGCATGGCAAGCCAATAATATTTGTCTTTCACCTATGAATTCACTAAACTCAAACCTGAAATATAACAATAGACAGAACAATACACTCTACCACAAAATTAAATACAAAGTTACCTACAATGAAACACACTTCTATAATAATTTATCCGCAAACAAGAATTAATATTTCCAATCCATTCTATAAGTACTCGTCAAATATGAAATAAACACACTAACCAACATTTGTATATCGATAACACACTTTCATAGAACAATAATTATAATTATCAACCACCTTTATAATATTAATAATCATCTCTCATTCACAAATATCAATTAATACTTCCTTGAATACTTACACCAAATATCCCATAAACAAAAAAATTATACATAAATCTTCCAATAAATAGATCATGGTTAGATAACAAATTGTCTATCCACAAACTAACGATTAGTACTTCAGATTCATTCTAAACTTGCATATTTTACTCAAAACTCGTCAAGATTTATTCTAAGCTAGCATTTACATTCTATTGAGACAAAAAACAAGAAGTACATCCCTACTCAAATTGGCCAACACCCGGAGAACACCCACATGTCGGCGAAGAACACCCCGAGAACACCCACGGCCGACAAAAACCAACCGAAAAACAACTGGAGAATACCCACGACAATGACCCACCACCGGAAGAAGCCCACGACGATGGAGATCCAAGCAATACCGATGACGACGACGATCGGAAGTGATGTGCACGACCAAGCTAAGGAGAGAAGAGATGGTTTGGTAAGAGAGAAGTGAAAAAAGAGAGAAGATTTGATATGAAATGGAGAAGATATTTTTTTTAATAAAGTTTAAAAAAATGAGAGGTCTTTAATGTCAGTTTTAAACCGACATTGTAGCCCATCTTCAATGTCGGTTTTAAACCGACATTAAAGATCCGTTTTTTTAAACTAACATTATACATTCGATTTCACTTTTTTCAACCGCCATTAAATCCCAAAATTCTTGTAGTGACTAGTCAATCTTTGAATTTTTTTTTTTTTTAATTTCTAAGTTCGCCCACCTTTGTCTTGTCTTGTTGCACACTTTTTTTTTTAGTTTTTTATTTTCTTTCTTTTCTTTGGTTTTTACTTTTTCCCTCTCTTTTTTCATTTTTTTCATTTTCTTTTCTTTTTCCAGTTTTTTCTTCATTTTTTTTTAAATTTTATTCTTTTCTTTATCCGATTTGTGCTTCTTTTTTTATTTTTTATTTTTTTTATTTTCTTTCATTTCCTTCTTTTTCCTTTTCTTTTTGTTTCCTTTATTTTTTATTTTCTTTCATTTTCTTTCTCTTTTCTTTCCTTTTTTTTATTTTTCTTTTCTTTCTTCGGTTTTTGCTTATTCATTTTTTTAATTTTTTGTTTTCTTTCCTTTCTCCGATTCTTGCTTCTTCCATTTTCTTTTTTTACTATTTTATTTTATTTTCTTTATCGATTTTCTGCTTCTTCCTTTTTTTTAATTTTTTTTTTCATTTCTGCTATTTTTGCTTCCTTTTTTTTCTATTTAATTTTCTTTTCTTTCTTCAGTTTTTGTTACTTCTCTTTCTCTCATTTTTAAATTTTTTCTTTCTTTTTTTGAATTATTTTTTCTTTTCTTTTTTTCACAAGAATTATGAGGTTGATTTTCGTGCCCAAAACTTGAAAGTACTCCATTAAAATCTTTCTTGAATCATTAAATTGTAACGTTGATCGCCACCTACCGTCAGTTATTGGTGATGGGTTTTTGTTTAAAATAGGAATAATTTGAATCAGAGTTTTGTGTTGGAGAAAGAGAGCGGCAATAAATGTTATATGATAGGAGAAAGGGATCTACACATTATTTGGGGGAATTCACCTAAATATTGGACTTGGAAGATAGACAAAGATGATAGGTTGTCTAATAGCTATTCATTTATTCAGTCTAAAACATTAGCCATTCATTTATTCAAGGCATAAAATCTAGAATTGCAATTAATTAAGTTTTACTATTTTTATCACTTTTAAAATTAAGTTTTAAATTTTACTTCTAATTATATTTAATTAATTAATAGAAATTGACGTCAATGATTGAAAGTAAGTATTTAATGAAAAATTAAGATTAAAAATGTAAAATCTTGAAATCCGTAGACCAAATTGAAACAAAATTCAAATCTCAAGAATAAAGTTGCAACATTTTAAAACGTAGAAACTAAAATGAAACAAAACTCAAAAGTTAAGAAATAAATGTATAACATTTTAAAACCTAAGAACTAATTAAATACATAAATATTATTCCTTCGAGATTAATAATTTTCTTAAAAGAAAAGAAGGACACGTGTGAGGTAATTCTCCATGGCTTGCCGTATGGACACGAATACGGTATCATATAACAAAAACCAATCATCAATAGTTCAATGGTTCAAGGAAGATATATTTGTTGAGTTAGCATTTCATACTGACATGGTTGTTTGATATGAAAGACCTCTCCTATGAACCCACAAGACTTTGACAACAGAATTTTTGCTTCTTTCATTTATTTTTTATTTTATTTTATTTTCTTCTTTTTTCCTTTCTTTTTATTTCTGTTTTATTTCCTTTCTCTGATTAGCTGTTTCTTCCATTTCTTTTTCTTTCTTGAATTTTTCTTTCATTTCTCCAGTTTTTGTTTCATTTTTTCCTTTTAGTTTTCTTGCCTTTTTGCTTCTTCTCGTTTTCTTATTTTTAAAATTTTTCTTTCTTTTATTTGAGTTTTTTCTTCTTCCTCTTTTTTTCACAAGAATTATGAGGTTGAGTTTCGTACCCAAGGCTTAAAAATACTCAATTCATAAGTGACTTAACACCAACAAGCCAATCATCAAGTTTGATTATTATACAAATAATAAATATAAATAACAAATGAAAGTCTATCAATGATAGTCACTAATATTTTCTATCATTGATAACTTAATCTTTGATTATATTTTCATAGTTAATAACCACTTATAGAAATCTATCATTGATATCCAACTTAGTGAATTTAATTAATAAAGTTTAATCTCGAACTAAAATGTAAGTGAAATGCCTAGAAGTTATCATTAATAACATGTTTATCACTAATAGAAGCTATTATCAAAAAGAAAATAGACTTATAAATGTTTGGGAAGGACAAGAAAGGGGCAAAAAAGTGTTTAGTGGCTATGATTGATAGAAGCTACTACTGATAGCATGTTACCAGTGATAGAAGCTAATACTAATAGCATGTTATCGATGATAAAAGCAACCCGATATCATGTTATCAGCGATAAAAGTTATCCAATAGCACGTCATCGGTGATAGAAGCTACCATTGATAGCACGTTATCGGTGATAGAGAACTATCACTAATAGCATGATATCAATGAGATCATTGATAGCATCTTATCAATGATGTTATCAGTGAAAGAAACTATCACTGATAATCACAATATGAGTGATGTTAGTGATATCGGTGATAGAACTTAGGTGATATCTATATATCGAGTTTCTTTCAAAGATGATAACCAGATATAGAAGTCTATCATTGAAAGCCTTAAGTGTTAATATTTCAAGGTTGATTCTAATTGATGAAAGTCTATCAGTGATAATGACTAATAGCTGCTACCAGTGATAGCCATGATAAAAGATTATTAGTGATAGCTATTGTGGTAATCGAAGTTGTTGGTCTTCTTTCAAAGTTGATCACTATTTATAAATCTATAATTGATAGCCACTGATAGCCTTAAGTATTGATATTTCAAGGTTGATTCCAATTTATGAAAGTGAATCAATGATAGCTACAGATAATTGATAGAAAATTTAAAGCTAATATTTCAAGATTGTATTAATTTTCTCAAATTGAAAGCTATCGTTGATAGCAACTATCATCCATAACAATTGATAAAAGCTATTAATGGTAGCAGCTGATAGTAGCTATCAGTAGCTATTACTGATAGCTGCTATAAGTGATAACTTTTAATTTGAGAAAACTAGGAGGAAGCAAGCAAAATGGTGGCTAGGCATGGGTGTTTTAGTCTTTTACCATTTTTGATCTATATATGCAATTATTTTATCTTTGTACTACACATTCTATTATTTTGGGCTTGAATTCTATTTATGCAACTAGCCATATTTTAAGACTTCGATAATTTTTCTAATATATATATATACACACACACATATTGTTAAAATATCATTTCAGTCTTCACATTCTAAAGTTTGTTTAATTTTAGTACTTGAACTTTCAATTGTTCCCCATACTTTCAATAAATTTTAAATTTAATCCCTCAAAGAAAATTTACCGTAATTGATTAAATAATAATAATAATTTTCATGTAAGAAAATATTATAAATGAATATATTTTCAAAATTTATGGTAAAATATATTTTCAAAATTTATGGTAAAAATGCTAATAGATAATAAAAAAATTTCCAAAAAATCAACAATAAACTAGTAATAGAGACTAAATTCAAGATATGTTAAAGGTAAATGAACTAAAATTAGACACTTGAAATACAATAACTAAAATTAAACATACTTCAAAGTAAAGTGTAAAGCCCCAAGCCCAGGATTCGAACAAGGATTGGAATCTAGATACGACAACTAGTGACCCCAGCATTTTCCTGTCATCTAGTTAGGTCATTCTTACTTGTCTTGAATACTTCTAGAAGTGAAAGTTGTCCCCACTAACTAACACAAATACTTTCAACATGTTTTGTCTTCAATCACATACATCCTAGGAAAATTTTCAAGAGGTCACTCAACATAGGATTGTTCCAAATTAAGCACATTTTACTTTGGAGTTCCTATAATTGAGCCAATAAAAGTGAAAAATCACATTCTTGGTATACGTAGTGACTTTAAGTTCTTTAAGTCTTTCTTAACCATTCTTTTATGTCCATAGGATCCCTCTCATTCAGATATGACTCGATTCATTCATGTCCCCCTCCTAAACTTGATTCGTTACATATAGAGACCAAAATGGTATTTTAACCTATATATATATATATATATACATAGCAAAACTTCCATACATCCATTTTCTTATGACATATCAAATTAGAAAACTATTTTATATAATTAGTAAAACCAATACAATTATTGTGATTATAAATACAATTAGGCATTACCCAACTTGGTATATCCTCAACTCTTTCAAGATCATGATAATACTTCAAATCACTGAAAAGTTACACTAAAATATAAGAACCTCAAGCAATATTATGCTCAAAACAGACCAATCAAAGGCGAGAAAGAGGCTTATTTTCACCACTTGATCTGTTAAGAAATGGATAATCTGTATAGCCAACAACAGGATCTTGTGTATAGAAAGTCTTCCTAACATACTTGTTCAATGGTGCATTGAGCTTAAATCTCAAAGCCAAGTCAGGGTTGGCAATGAAAAGCCTACCATACGACACCAAGTCGGCGTCTCCGTTCTCGATCGCTTCCATTCCTAATTTCCGAGTGAACCCACCGCTGCAAATGAATGTTCCTTGATAAGCTCTCCTCAAACTCCTCATAAACTCAGCTTCCTCGTCTTCGCTTCCCGGCCTGCCCGACTCTGTCTGGCCATAGGCTGTGTACCGTGGCTGAGTTACATGGAGATAACTTAGCTTTCCACCAACTTCTTGTTGGAGTTTGTTGAGTTGATCGACGACGTGTAGTCCGAGCTTGAGAGGATTGGAATCCATTGCGTCGAGGTGGTCGATGGCAGGAGAAATTCTAACACCAACTCGATACGATCCAATGGCGGAAACTACCGCTTGAACTACCTTCAATAAGAACCGAGACCGGTTTGTGAGAGATCCACCGTATGCGTCGGTTCTATCATTTATACCATCTTTTAAGAATTGGTCAAGGAGGTAGCCATGGGCTGAATGGATCTCAATCCCATCAAAGCCTGTTCGTCATAACACAAACATCAAATTAATCATCGAAATTTATTTCAAGATTGTTAATTGCATTATTTTTTTTTTCATATTGGTAATTAGCAGATTTCCAACTTGCAAATCTTTTTTCTTCCCATAAAAAACAAATGTATTGACAATAAATTTATTCAAGATTCAATTACTTACTATTAGTTTTTTTTTTTTTTCTCTCTTTTTTGAAAGTTATATCTGTTTTCTTTTATGATTTCCTTACCATGGTTGTTATCGTTCTTGAGAAAACATTTGAATTCATAGCCAAATTCTAAAAAAATAAAAACAAACTTAGAAATCATTTGGTAATCATTCGGTTTTGTGTGTTTAATTTTTTAAAATTAAACCTATAAACACCAATTCGTTTTCTGGATTTTAGTTTTTCAAAATTAAGCATATATTCTCTCAATTTCTTACAATTATTTGCATATTTAAGTACAATGGTTAAATTTTTAGCCAAATTCCAAAAACAAAAACAAGTTTTTAAAAGCTACTTTTTTAGTTTTTAAAATTTGGCTCGATTTTTTAAACCATTGGTAAAAAGTAGATAATAAAGAAAGAAATTTGAAAGTGGAAGTAGTGTCTATAGATTTAATTTTCAAAAACCAAAAACCAATAACAAAATAGTTAAGGCACTACGGTAACAATTTGATGTTTTATAGTTAGTTTTTGAAAATTAAACATACAAACATCTTTTTACCTCTAAATTTCTTGCTTTGTCATCTACTCTTTATCATTATTTTAAAAAACAAAGCCAAGTTAAAAAAAAAGTTTTTAAAAACTTATTTTTGTTTTTTAGATTTTGACTAAGAACCCAACTCTTTTATTTAAGAAAAATGTAATCCATTATGAGAAATTGAGAGGAAATAGACTCAATTTTCAATGAACCAAAAATAAAAAACAAAAAGGTTATCAAACAAAACCTTAAGAACTTGTTTTTAGTTTCCAAAACTTGACTTGGATTCTGAAAACATCCAGATAACCAATGAAGAAACTCTTAACTAGAAGTAGTGTTTAGAAACTTAATTTTTAAAAAAATAAAAAACAAAAAACCAAATGATTATCACACAGCGACTTCTTAATTTTTGAATAACATACATTTTCCAAAACACTACTATTTTCTAACATGAGATTTAGGAAAGAATGTTGAAAGAATGTTGTTGAATGTGAAATCAATATTTGTCTGAATGAGCAGAAAATTACAAGTGAAAATAGTGTTGATAAGCAAAGTACCTGCTCGAATGGCATTCAAGGCAGCGTGTCGATACTGCTCGACCACGGCCTCAATCTCGTAAGTACCAAGTGCTCGTGGGCTTGGATATGTGCCATAGGAGCCATCTGGAAGCAGGATTCTCCACCTCTTCGATATGGGTTTGCTTGTGGATGAAATTGGTGGCATCCCACCAGGTTGATAAACTGTAAGTTTATTCAGAATCATCAGAATTAGAGAAGATCAGGAAGGAGATAAGAAACTGATGGCTAAGAACGACACTTTTGATATGTGCTCATGGAGTTGGGGTCTATTTGGATTTACTAAAGAAAAGTGTTTTTTGAAAAATTCATTTTTATTTAATTTTTTTTTGATAAAAACTATTTAACATACACATTCAATGTGTTTTAAAAACTATTATGAATGTTGCCAAACACTATAATTTTTCCAAAATGATTTATTTTTAAATTAAACATTAGAACAGTTAAACTATACACACTCTAGTTTAGTTAGTGCGTTAGTCTCCAATATAAGTTATATAAATAAATTTTGAAAGCTAAATGCGTCAAACTCGTTGTTTAAGCATATAAATACAAGAACTTATTGACTTTAAAATATGGTTAAATTATCAAATTGATCCCTATACTTTGGAATTTTTTCAATTTTAGTTCCTGTGTTTTCAAGAAATCTTAAATTTAATCTTTACTACTAGTTTATTGTGAATTTTTTATTACTTTTTATTTGTTATTAGCATTTTCACTATATATTTTGAAAACATTTCGTATATTGTATTTTTTTTAATAAAAATTATTATTCTTATTTAATCAATTTAGAAAAAGAACAACATTGAAGAACTAAATTTAAGATTTACTAGAAGTACAATGACAAAAATTAGACATTTGAAAGTATAAAAACTAAAATTGAAGAAATTCTAAACTACAAGGACTAAAATAGTATTTAACCTTAAAATTTCGAACACGTACAAAAATGATATATAATATAATTTGATAAACGTATCCCTGCCGAATCATAGTTCGTACCTTGGTGTGAAGCTCGACCGACATGCCAGAGTTGACAGAAAATAATGCTGCCTTTGGCATGAACAGCATCTACCACTGGTTTCCATGCTTGCACCTGTTCTTCAGTGTAAATTCCAGGAACATGGGGAAATCTGCCAAGTTCAGTTTATCAGAGACATGAGATTTTAACAAGTAAATCAAATTATAAGTAATTTTGTAGAAATTGTCTAGACCGACTCAGGTACATCTCAACTAATTTCACTGAATAACCCACCATATATTGAGATTTTGGTTAGTCATAAGCGAGTTTCATGTCATTAATATTTGATTAAAAAAGTGATTTTTAGAATCATCAGATCACCAAAAATTTACCACCTTAAAACTAAAATTGAAGAATGAAATCTAACTTAAATAAATTTTCTCAGCAAAATTAAAGAGTGAAAAGTATTATTCTAAGTATAGATTGTTTTGTATTTCAAATGAAAACTTCATGATATTTATATCATATTAGAATGTAGAAATTGGTAATATAGAAAAAAAAAATCCTCATGTAATGATCCATTAAAAACAACAAAAACAATACTAGTGTGATGTAGATTTTAAAATTCATGCGATTAATACTATTTTAATAAAACTCTCTCGCTTTTATTTTCTCCATGTGTCAATTATAATATTTTATTTTAGGATAAAATTTCTTATAAAGAAGAACAACACATTATCTTTAATATCAATATTTATATATTTTAAAAAAGCATTTTAATAAGTAAACACACAAAATTTTAAAAATATATATTCATTTCCAAAATTCACAATATTGAATTATTAAAAATAAATGGTATTATTTTGAACATATTATAATACAAATAATAATATTTAATCCAAAATTCAAGTAAATATAATATTCAAATTAGTTCCATAGAAGAAAAAAAAAGTATGAATATTTGTTCAATTTTAGTATATGATTTAGTACATAACACATCAATTACTATCTTAAAGATTAATTTCTCAATTTTATAATTATTAAATTTTGTTTCCTTTTTAAAATATGATATTCGATCATTCACTCCTAACCCAAGTTACAAAACTCTCCAAAATCAACGAAAAAAATTTAGTACTACAAAAATATTAAACAAATTTCATATTGTCTTCATTATGTACTTGAGAAAAATAATATATTAGAGATGTTAAATGCTAAATGGAAGTAGTATGTACATATAGTTTTTTTTCCAAGTTGACCCACCTATGCTGCTTTACGCTCCCTTATATCAAATGAGATGATTAAATTACCAAAATAACCCACTCCCCAATTATTAGTGACCACTATCCACGTCAGCAGCAAAGCTGTGGGACCCAAAGATCACTAACTCAACCACTCAACCCCACCACTTTGCTATACTAGTTACTTCCATACTTAATTTACCAGAATGCCCCTAAGAGGAATAAAAAATTTCGAAAGTTACCCAGCGGCGGTAGCGGAGATGGAAGTCCCTTCGCTGATCAGAAATCCACCGTCGGTAGACCTCTGAGAGTAATATTCGGCCAGGGCCGGCCCCGGAATTCCATCTAAAGCTCTACATCTCGTCATCGGAGCCAGAACCACCCTGCAAATCGGTCACCATATCAACAATCATTCAAATTAACCATAACAAACAATCAAACTCTCTCTCCGAGATTGTTAGACCAAAATTAGGGCTAAAATTGAAGAAACCTGTGAGAGAGATCGAATTTCCCCATCCTGAACGGAGAGAAAAGAGTGGCGCTTCCATTTCCATCCGGAGTTTCAGCCATCTGCGATGAGTTCCGATCAGATTTCGCCGACGGTAACGAGATTCAGGAGGTTAATTCGAGATCCCTTTTTTATAGAAGGCGTTTTGAGTGAGTGGAAAGGGGAAATTTTGATGAAGGAATTGTAATTGAATTGAAATGCTTGCGACTGGTCGGCGAAGGAGATACCGATCCGGTGCATCCGCATTTAGAGTAAGGAGCTGTGTGAGTGATTACTCGCCGTTGGATGGATCTTGATTGTGTAGGCTGGTGGGTCCCAGTCAAAGTTAGGGTTTGAAAACTATGTTAATTATGAATATGGTCACGTGTTTATTGCATTGTTAAATGGACGGCTTGGTGGCTTTGGTTTCCCACGCGTATTTTAATTCCACGTGTATTTCATTCTTTTTTCTTTTCTCCAAAATAATTTACCAATATATATATATTTTTTTTTCATTTTGCAAATCTATGAAATTCGTACTTATAAAGGGAGGCGGGTAGGGAGTGAGTTTATTTCAATAATAATTGATATGGTCTTCTAATCTAGAGATTAGAGGTTGGATTCCTCATCCTTATAATTGATGTAATAAAAAAAATTGAGGTTGATAGTATATATAAGTTTTATGTCAGTTGAGTTATATTCATTTAGATATTTTTTGAACGACACAATTATTATTATTGGTCATAAATTTAAATGATATAATTTGAGTATAATTTGATGTATATTTTTCAAAAGAAAAATTCAGTAAATATATATTAAAAATATTATAATTTTTTTTTCTTTTATCGTATTAAGAAAATGTAATTAGTTTTAGTAAAAAAAAAATTATTTCAAATGGTAAAACTGTTGAAAATATTTACAAAATATAGCAAATTTTTCGAATTACCAATGATCGACACAGGTAAACTTCTATCACTGCTAGATACTTATAGAAGCTATCAGCGTCTATTATTGATAGTTCTAAAATTTTGTCATGTTTTGTAAATATTTTGATTTATTATTTTATATTTAAAAACAACCCTTTAGTAAACCATCCATTTTACTACAAACTTGGTGAAGTGTATTAATGTTTAGTTAATAGCATTAGATAGCACTTTTAGAGTTAGCAATATTTTAAAAAAATTGTAAATATAGCGAAGTCTATCTGTGATAAAATCTATCGTTGATAGACTCTGACTAGCAATATGGTCTATTATTGATAGACTACGAAAGTTAAATCTAAATTTTTTTATATATGTAAACTCTTTTACATCGTGCTATATCTACTTACACTTCAGGCTTTATTGATATATTTGCAACTGTCCCTTAATTCTTATTTTGAACGCTTATAAATATTGTATTCTTTACTTTAAACTTTTATTCATGAACACCGAACAGAGTTTCGTATACAAAATCAATTTAAAAAGTTTCTCGTGTGTATTTAATAAATATGAAACATATACCTTAATATGAAGCTAAGAAAAAATGATAGTTAAAGAGTAAGAAAGTTAATATTAATGAGTGTGAAATTTCCATGTGCATTTTGATGTAAAAGTCAACGAAATGAGTAAGAAATTTTTAAAAGTTAAAAGGGATTTTTGCCTCAAATTAAATTGTACTACTGAAAAATAAGTCTATCTTTAAGACATGTGTGTGCTGTCCATGCTATAAGTTTGCTCTTATAGAGCCTAAAATTCATTTACATTTTTACTTTAATAATTTTAAAAGCTTAGAAAATGAAGATTTCAATTGAAACATTTTGGAAACACGAGACAATATTTTGAGTTTATAGATGACTCTTTTGTTGGGAATGACTAATATAGTAAACGAAGAAAATGAAAAAAAGATTTTATTATCATTTAAAATTAATTCAAAGAATTAATTGTTTGTGATTAATTTCAAGAATTAATCTCAAATAAGTCAAAAACAGTTTTGAAATTAATTTTGAAATGACTTTTTTTTTATTATTTTAAAAACAAATCTTATCTTTTCTTTAAAAGACTCTAAGTTATTGGGAAAACGATATGAGAAAATTGATCCTCTCTCTTCTTTACTCCTTTATGTGGTCTGAGCATAATTTCCAACGATTCCATTCTTTTTCCCAGCGAGTGTACACTTGAGCTTGGAAGTTGTGTTAACCTTGGGAACAACCGGCATATGTGATTTAGCATTGAGGTAGTGTTGAATTTTATTTTCAAGACAGTAGATCTTCCACAACACGAACATGATTGAGATCTGAAATTAATGGTGAACAACAATTTGAAAGCAATATTTTTTCTCAATGTTGATCAAATTTGGAAAGATTCTTCCAGATTTATCTACATTGAAACCATTCAACAAAACATGTTGTGAGAATTTGGGAGTGCAAAGAAGAGAGAGAAAATTTCAGCAAACGTGAGGCGAAGGATTCGTTTGTCCCTCTTGTTAGAGTTAGGAACATGCAAGTGGAAGCAATTAGAATCTTAAGTACTTTAATTACATTAATTTTAAAGATTAAACATGCTAGTTCAAAACTGGAAAAATAGAGTTTTAAGAGAAAAACTTGATGTAGTTCAAAATTGAAACGATCCATTGATTTTTTTTTTTACCACGACCACTTCGTGGATCACTGTTAGAGTCTTTTCCGCTATTATCCGACCTTTGAACAGATTGTGGGATCCAAATTTGTGATGAATTTAAAGGAAAAATAAAATTTTGAAAGAGTTGGAGTTATAAACTTTGAGAAAAAGTTTCAGCTTCACCCTGTAATTATATATTATTCCTTAAGTCCACTAATCCTTTAATGTGTTGGGGATGATGCCCTAAACTCTCGTGTCCTATAGTTTGTAAACACAATTTTGAACAAACGCCTGTGATGTATAATATATGATATTTTCTTCACTTATTGTCTTTGTACATTGGATGTTTTATTTGCTTTAGCACAAACTAATAAACTAAAATCCCTGGTTGTCATTATGTAACTTAAACATGTATATGGAGACATACAAGTGGATCATGTCTTAAGTGATAACCAAAATGGTCTGTAGTATATGGATATAGGAGGGAAACCTTATCCTGGTAATGCTACGGATGCGGCTTGATTTGTAGAATAGTTACAAGTGTTGTGACTTGCTATAGATGGTTTGATCCTGATCATTCATGTGAGGACATGCGAGCGGGGACGTCCTATACAAAGAGTTTGTATAAGACTTGACCACAAAGTATTAGCATCTCGTTATATAACGCCGCTCATGACAGAGACTTCACTTCACTAGGATGACCATAGGTAACATGACCATAATTCTAAGTGAGTTGGGAACTCCTGCCTTTGAGGACGATCATTTAATTTGCATGGGTGTGAGTGGCCTGATCGCCGACTCAAACCTACCACTTTGAGGATTTGTTTGATTTAGGAGCTGGGATCTCAGCTACATAAGATGGAATTCACTCCTCTGAAGCAGGGGTAAGTAGATAGATTGCTCCCTTAAAGGGATGATCCCAGGACTTGAACGATGTGGCGCCACACACCTTCTCATGGCCCGAGAGGGGTCCACACATAATAGGACTATGTTGTATTATTCATTAGAGGGATCAGTGGTACTTAAGAAGTTAGATGTAACTACAGGGGAAAAACGGTAAATTGGCCAAACTGTACTTACGAGCATCTGTGAAGGGTTCAGCTGTCGGTCTTTAGTGGAATGCCTGGTAGTTAACGGATTGGATCTCGTAGCTAAAGAGTTTAGTCAGCTATTCACGTACCGTTGAAGCTTCAAGTCATAGGTTCATAAGGTCTCCTTGGTAGCTCAATGAATTCAAGTTGAGAATCAATTTTTGGGTCAGTTTGAAATGTTCAAATTGACAAGAGGGAGTTCGGTTATATATGATATGATTGAATTGGTTATATATTTGACATGATTGATTTTATGTATGAGATATATTAATTTGGAGGAAAATGGATATAAATATGATTTATATCTTCTGGAGGAGAAAACACTATGATTTATATGTGATATTAAATTATAGGTTAATAAATATAATATGATTATATTTGTTATTTTTAATTGGACAATTATGGGATAATTGTGCCCGCCATTTTCTCCGTAACCATGTGATAGTGTGAAGTTTTATTCAGTTTTCGTAACTGAAGAATAAAATGAAAATTGTTTTCATTTTTCAAGAGATTGCGTAATTCGCTTAAGTAAAGTGTATCCAGTTTATCACTTTGCAAATCAGAGACTACACAATAGCTCATCGTTGCTACATGATCGTATACACGCGCGACTCTTTCTAAATGATCGCCTAAGTTTTTTCTAAATGATCGTTTATATGATCGCAGCCTATTTACTACATGATTGTGTACTTCTTTTAAACGATCAAGCATTGTCTATACGAGAGACCCTACCCTTCTCCCACTTGCTTGGTCGTTATATACGATCTTCATATCATCCCGCCCTCTACCAAATTCTTACAGAGCTCACTCTTTGGATTCTCACACTGAGAATACCGAGGATTCTAAGTGGTGGTGTCATCCCCATTTTTCTTCTGTTCGTGTGGAGGTCGTTCATGAGTAGACGACTAGAGTTTTTGTGAAGGATTGCTTGGACGTTCCAGAAAGAGCGAGAGCAATAGTTCGTTTCGAGAGAACGAGTTTTCGGTGAAGAAAGGTTCTTCAACTAGTACGTCTTTCTTGCTCTCTTGTTCTAGTTTGAAAGCATGTCGGTAATTTGTAGTATAATGTATATCTATTTTATTTGAATGTATATGCAGTAATTCTGTCACAGTGTTTTGGAACGATTCGCTTCCGCTTAGAGGTACTCTTGTATAAGAATTCCTTCATAATGAACAATTGGTTTGTGGTCTAACAACGAAACCGAGTCCCTCTCGGGCCAATGAGAGGGTGGGGCCCCTTTTTCGAGACCCAAAGTCAACACTTAAGAGAACAACCTATCTATTATCCTTAGAATCTACCCAATCTTGTAGGACTATGTCTCCAGCTATCTACCCGATCTTATCCTTAAAATAGGAGGCTTATTGAGTGGACGAACTCGGATCACTTTTACCTATGTAGATTAAAGGATAATCCCGATTAAACATGAGTTCATAGTTAACTCAAGATTAAGATCGAGTTACGTAGGTCATCGTATTAATATAGTCAGTCTTAACAGTAAACGATGTTATAAGTTAAAAATGACTATTTCATGGTCCGGTCTTATGCAAACTCATTGCATAAGACACCTCCATTCGCATGTCTTCATATGAATGATTTACGATGACATCGTTTGTATTAAATACAAAGTGAACGTCATCTATAGTGTCCCCAAGATAAGGTACCCAACCTTATCCTTATACTATAGACCGTTTTGGCTATTACTCGAACTTGATCCACTTTTATGTCTCCACATCTAGTTTAAGAAAGCTAAGTGATCATTTAGGGAAATGGGAACGATTGTTTAGATGTCGGTGTGCGATTGTTTAGAAGATGAGACGCTATTGTATAGGCTCTCAAGCTAGACGATCGTTTACGTTTCCACACCGATTGGGAATTTTCGAACTTTTTGTAAAATGAAACAAATTTTCATTTTATTCTTCAGTTACCATAACCGAACACGAATGCTCCCACTAACACACGATTGAGGAGAATATGTCGGCCAATTATCTCATAACTAACCAAATTAATAATAAATGAATATGTAATTTCTCATCCACTTGATATAAATCATATTTATATCTAATTTCCTTCAAAATAATGTATCTCATACATTTAGCAAATTATATCATATATAATTAACCAATTCAATTATATCATATATAATCGAACTCACTCTTATTAATTTGAACATTTCAAACTGGCCCAAACATTGATTCTCGACTTTATCCAAGCTATCTAGGGGACCTAATGGACCTATGGCTCGAAGCTCCAAGGGTACGTGAATAGCTGACTAAACTCTTTATCCACGAGATCCACCATCCGTTAACTGCTAGGCATTCCACTAAAGACCAACAGCTGAACTTTTCTTACCACAGATATATTTCTGTGTTCATCGGATATAACCAATCATGAGTATGAAGATCCTTCACAAATGCTTGTAAGTACAACTGAGCCAATTAACCGTTATGCCCCTGTAGTTACATCTCACTCCTTAAGTACCACTGATTCCTCTAATGAACAATACAACATAGTCCAACTATGTGTGAACACCTCTCAGGCCAAGAGAAGGTGTATGGCGCCACATCATTCAAGCCTTGGAATCAGCCCTTAAGGGAGCTATCTATCTACTTGCCCATGCTTCGAGGAAGGAGTGAATTCCATCTTGTGTAGCTGAGTTCCCAACTCCCAAATAAGACGAATCCCTAAAATGGTAGGTTTGAATCGGCAACTTGGCCACTCACACCCATACAAATCAAAGGACTGCCCTCAATGGCAGGAGTTCCCAACTCACTCAAGATTGAGGTCATGTTACCTATGGTCATCCTAGTGAAGTGAAGTCTCTGTCATGAACGGTGTTATATAACGAGACGTTAACACTTCGTGGTCAGGTCTTATACAAACTTTTTGTATAGGATGCCCCCGCTCGCATGTTCACTACACGAATGATCAGGATCAGACCATCTTTAACAAGTCACAACACTTGTGACCATTCCATAAAGGGGGCCGCATCCGTAGTGTTTCCAGGATAAGGTTTCCCTCCTATATCCATATACTACAGATCATTTTAGTTATCACTTAAGACATGATCCACTTGTATGTCACCACATATATGCTTAATTTACGTACAGATAAACAAGGATTTTATGTTTATTGGTTTGTGGTGAAGCAAATAAAACATACAACTGAGCAAAATCAAGATGTGAAGTAAATATCATATATAATACAACACAAGCATTCGTACAAACTATTTACAAACTACAGAACACGAGACTTTAGGGCATCAACCCCAACACTTAGTTTATTGGATTTAGGGTTTTTAAGTGTAATTCACATATTCAATAACATCTTTACTAAATAAACCTCAATACTAACTTTAATGTAAAATAATTTTTTTTATTATTTACAAACAACGAGTTTTAGGACATTAAACTCAACAAACTTCCACTTGGACCACAACTCTAGTGAGGTTATTTACATATCATGTTGAGCATGAGAGAAAAACATAAATATAATAAACTAGGATCATATACACATGACTTCCTCTGCTTGCCCTAGATTTACATAACTCGTAGTCTTAGACTCATTAGATGACCCTTAAAACACTTTAGCCGTGAGGGTCTTTGTAAACGAATCATCGATGTTTTGCTCCGAGGCTATCAGTTTCACGATTATGTCTCCTCGTTGCACAATCTCCCTGATGAGATGATATTTTCGTTCAATATACTTTCTACGATGACTTCTGGGTTCTTTAGAATCTGCAACTGCGCCACTTTTATCACAATATAGGGTGATAGGTAGATGCATATTTGGAATCACTTCCAAATTTGTTAAGAACTTTTTAAGCCATATAGCCTCCTTCACCGCTTCACATGCAACTATGTACTTAGCCTCCATGGTGGAGTCAGTAATACGACCTTGCTTTATACTCCTTCAAACAACTGCTCCTCCGTTTAAAGTGAACACTGATCCCGACGTAGATTTTCTTAAATCGGTTTGAAAATCAGAGTTAATGTATCTTGTAAGGATTAGATCCTTAGCACCATACACGAGCACATAGTCCCTCGTTCTCCTAAGATACTTGAGGATATTTTTAACGACAGTCCAATGATCATATCCTGGATTGGAATGATACATGCTGACTACTTCCACTGCATAGCATATATTAAGTCATGTACACAACATGGCATACATCAGACTACCAACTATTGATGCATAGGGAATACATCTTATATCCTCAACTTTTTGAGGTGTCTTAAGATAATGTTTCTTCAATAGATGAGTTTCATGACTGAAAGATAATAAAACCCTCTTGGAATTTTGAATCTTATATCTAAATAACATCTTGTCTATATAGAATGCTCGAGACAGGGCTAACGTTTTGTTCTTGCGATTCCAAATGATTTGGATTCCAAGAACATATTAAGCCTCTCCCCAATCTTTCATTTGGAATTGGGTTGGTAGCCATTGCTTACCGTCAGTTAGGAATTCTACATCATTCCCAATGAGTAGGATATCATCTACATATAGCACTAGGAAGGCTATAGTGGTTTTGACAATTTTTTTGTAGACACAAGGTTTGTCAATATTCTATTCAAAGCCATAAGATTTTATTGCAATGTCAAATATTATATTATAGGATCTAGATGCTTGTTTTAACCCACACATGGGTTGTTTAAGATTGCAAACCTTTTACTCTTGATCCTATTCAATAAACCCTTCTGGTTGAGCCATATAAATATTCTCTTCAAGATTGTCATTTAGAAAGGTTGTCTTGACATCCATTTGCCAAATTTCATAATCATAAAATGTGGCAGTGGACAATAATATTCTACTCAACTTCACCATGGCAACAAGGGAGAATGTTTCTTCATAGTCCACCCTCCTTTTTAGGTATAACCCTTTATCACTTCTTTAAAGGTTTGTACCTTGCCGGCTCGGTCTCTTTTCCTTTTGTAGATCCATTTACAACTAATAGGTTTTACCTTATCTGGTTGATCTAAAAGTTTCCGGACCGAATTGAAATACATAGGTTATATTTCGAGGTTCATGGCTTTGATCCACTGGTCTCGGGCTACATCATTCATTTCCTGTCCATAGGTCAATGGATCCTCAATGCTGTTATCGGGTATGACGATTTGAGTTTCTGTTAAACTCATGTAATGTTGGGGCTAATGGACAACCCTCCCACTACATCGAGGCATTCTCAGCTCTTGAGAAGGATGTGATTGACCAGAATCACCAGTTTCATCAACAACTCTTGTCGAAGGACCAGCCTGATCAACAACTTTTGTTGGTTTATCTGTAGTTTCCTTGGAATTTTCATTCAATACTAGTTTAATGCAAGGTTGATGACCTCTCATGTGGTCTTCCTCTAAGAATGTAGCATTTGTCGACACAAATACTTTATTATCTTGAGAATCATAAAACAAACACCTTTCATCTCTTTGGGTATCCTACAAATAGACACAATTTTGAACGATGTTTCAACTTCTTTGGGTTTTTTACCAACACGTGTGCAGGACATCCTCAAATTCTAAAATGAGGTAAACTACCTTTATGCCCTCTCCACTAAAGAGATCGAATCCCAGCCGGAAGCATGTGATCACCTTACAATTTTGTTTTTGATCTTACATAAACAAAATACGGTATAAAAATAATAACATAATGGATAAACAATCAAGATTACCATGCATTTAAGACAAGAAAAGAGGGAAGAGCTAAACCTTACCTTTGTAGATTTCAAAATTCTTCACAATTCCCTCCACATCTTCTCTGAAACGTCTCTTTAATGATCAAGGGACACCACCATAAGTGAAATCTTGTTATTCTCTAGGATCCTAAGAATTGGGTGTATGGTCTTCAAGACTTGGAAAAGGAAGAATGAGTAGAGAAAAGAAGAGAGATTTTGAGAGAAGTAGTAGGAGACTAGGATTCAGAATTTCCAATTCAATTATGTCATAAACATGGGCCATGAAGACCTATTTATAGGGATGAGGGGTGACCCCCTTCTCCCAGTCTTTCATATTCCTACTTTAGTTCTAATTTAATTAAATAAATTTTATTTAATTAATTAGTCCAATAATTAAATAACCATATATATTAAATCCAATTTAATACAATTAATTAATTAATTAATTAATTAATAACACATGTTTATTTATCTATACTTCTCAAAAATTAATTAATTAATTAAGTAACCATTAATTAATCAATTAAACGACTATATTAAAACATATTTAATATAGAATTAACAACATATAACTATCACATATTTATATGTATACATCTCTTTAATACCTGAATCTTATTCAAATATTTTTCTCCCTTAATTATAGATCACATCTATAATAAACTATATTATATTTATCTCATTAATATGCAATTGATTTGAACAATTCAAACCATTCCCCTTATATATTTATCTCATTAATATGCAATGAACAACACACAACACATACACAAACACAACGTTCGTCTGAATGCTCCTCAAACCCAATCGAGTCTAACTCGATTCACGAACTGAGTAAAGACACTACCACAAGTGTTACCTTGGTATTCTCGGTGTGAGAATCTAGGAGTTGTGGGCTCTGTATGATCTTGGCTTAAGGAAGAGAGAAGGTATGCGATCGACTAGACGATTGAGTAAGTGGGAGATATGATACTGTCTATCGCATCGCATAGACGATGTACTCGATCGTTTAGTAAACACAAGCCTATAACATAGACTTTGCTACTCGATCATGTAGCAACGATTAGCTAAGTAACTATCGCATAGTTAACTCTACACGATTGTTTAGTCTCTCAACAGCTATCACTTAGTGAAACAATTTTACTTGATAACCTTTTCCCGTGAGTATTTGCCGAATGAAGCAACTCTTAAATTTAGAAAAATATTTTCCTTTTATCTCATGGTTACCATAAAACTTCCAATAACCTCCCACTCAATCAGTTATTAGAGAAAAAAAATTAATTATCATATAATTAATATATTATAAATAAATATGATAACCAACTTATTATATTATATTTATAACCTATAGTTTTAATATTTCATCATATAAACCATAGTTCTTTTTCTATTTTATGGTACTTGATATAAATCATATTTATATCATATCCTCCAAATAATGTATCTCATACATCACACCAATTATATCACATATAATTGAATTTCCTCTTGTTAATTTAAACACTTCAAACTAACCCATAATCTGATTCTCAACTTGAACCCATTGAGCTACTAAGGGGACCTTATAGAGTTGTAGCTTAAAGCTCCAACGGTACGTGAATAACTGACTAAACTCTTTATTCACGAGATCCACCATCCGTTAACTATCGAGCACTCCACTAAAGACTGACAGTTGCACCCTTCTCACTATAGATATATTTCTATGTTCATATTAACTAATCAACAGTGCAATAACCCTTCACAAATCACTCGTAAGTACAATTGAGCCATTTTTCCGTTTTTCCCCTGTAGTTACATCTAACTCTTTAAGTACCACTGATTCCTCTAATGAACAATTAGTCATAGCTCTACTATGATTGAGTCTTCTCTTCCAAGGAGAGGATGTAGCCACTATGTTCAAGACCTGGAATTAGCCCTTAAGGGAGAAATTTATCTACTTACCCCTGCTTCGGGGAAGGAGTAAATTTCATCTTGTGTAACTAAGTTCCCAGCTCCCAAATCAGACAAATCCCCAAAAATGAAGGCTTGTTGAGTTGGCAATCTGGCCACTCTCACCCATGCTAATCAAAGAACCGCTCTCCTAGGTAGAAGTTCCCAAAACACTCAAGATTAAGGTCATATCACCTATGGCCATTTTAGTGAAATATAAGTCTCAATTATCAATGACGTTATATAAAGAGACAAATCATCTCGTGGTTCGGTCTTATACAAACTCTTTGTATAGGACATCCTCGCTCGCATGTCTCCACATGAATGGTCAGGATCAGACCATTTGTAGCACGTTACAACACTTGTAACTATCTACAAAGCGGGTCATATCCGTAGTGTCACCAGGATAAGGTATCCCTCATTTATCTTTATACTACAGACCATTTAGGTTATTACTTAAGGCATGATCCACTATATGTCTCACATACATGCTTAAGTTTACATGAAATAACAATGGATCTTAGTTTATTGGATATGAGTAAATGAAAATAAAATAACACTCATTTTATTATTAACAATGTGTATAAACAAACTACGAGACTCCGGGAGAATTAGAACACCAATCCCAACAATCTCCCACTTGTCCTAAATCCTCGGGAGACTAATGTAGAATACATAAAATAGTATAATATACAATAAATTAGGGCATACTCTATACCCCAGTATCATCTCCCACTTGCCCTAGACAAGGTGCCGTATGTCCCGTAGACCCAGACTCTCCAGATGACCCTCGAACACTTTAGCCATGAGAGCCTTTGTAAATGGATCAACAACGTTGTGCTCCGATGTAATCTATGTGACTATCACATCACCGTGATGCACAATCTCCTTGATCAAATGATATTTCCGTTCAATATGCTTGCCTCTACAATGACTCCGAGGTTCCTTTGAATTTTCCACAACCCTGTTGTTATCAAAATAGAGAGTGGTCGGCAAAGACATATTTGGAACAACTTCTAAATCAGTAAGGAACTTCTTAACCCAACAACCTCTTTAGCAGCTTCACAAGCGGCTACGTATTCGGCTTCCAATAGCTGAAGCATAGAGAATCTGTCTCATTTCCTCAACCTCTTGAGGTGTCTTAGGACACAGTTCCTTAGACAAAACAATTCCATGCCTGAAGAGTAATAAACCCCTCTTGGAATTCTGTATTCTGTACCTGATCAACATTTGGTCAATGTATGATGCCTGAGACAAGGCCAACCTTTTATTCTTATGATCCCAAATGATCTGGATCCCTAGAATATACTGCGCCTCTCCCAAATCTTTCATTTGGAATTGGATGGCTAGCCACTTTTTAATATCAGTAAGAAAACCTACATCATTCCCAATGAGTAGGATATCATCCACATACAGCATCAGGAAAGCTATTGAGTTGTTGATTATTTTCTTGTAAACAAAAGGCTCGTCAATGTTTTGATCAAAGCCAAACGATTTGATTGCACTATCAAATCTAATGTTCCACGATCTAGATGCTTGTTTCAGTCCATAAATGGACCTATTAAGCATGAAAACTCTTTGCTCTTGATCTGGAACAATGAACCCCTCTGGTTGAGCCATGTAGATGGTCTCCTCAAGATTACCATTCAAAATTATCCACCCCTAGTTTCTTTGGGGTAGCCTACAAAGAGTCAAATTTTTTAACGCGATTCCAGCTTTTTAGGGTTAACCACAAGCACGTGGGCTAGACATTCCCAAATCATGAAGTGGTGTAAACTACCTTTGTGGCCTCTCTACAGCTCAAAAGGTGTTTAAGAAACACTTTTCGAGGGAACGTAACATGCAGTCTCCATTGCAAATTCCCAAAACGAGTCTAGAAGATGAGCCATAACTCATCATAGACCAAACCATGTCCAACAGGGTTTGTTTCTCCTTTCTGATACACCATTCTGCTGAGGTGTACTTGGGGCCGAGACTTGGTACGTGATTCCATGTTCTATCATATAATTCTGGAATTCGAGGTTCATATACTCTCCACCACGATCAGATCGTAGTGTTTTTATCTTCTTACCTAACAAGTTTTCAACTTCAGCCTTATACTCCTTGAACTTGTCAAAAGCGTCAGATTTATGTTGCATTAGGTATAAATACCCATATCTTGAATAATCATCTATGAAAGAGATGAAATATTCATACTCATCTCGAGCTCTAACAATCATCGGACCACAGAGGTCTGAATGTATAAGCTCCAAGGTTTCCTTGGCTCTATAACCTTTTCTAGTAAAAGGTCGTTTGGTCATCTTGCCTTCAAAGCATAATTCACATACCAACAAGGAGTTTTAGAAGTCCACATTTCACCAACTTCTCAATCCTATTGAGGTTGATGTAACCTAACCTTAGATGCCAAAGATGGGTGTTTTCCTTAGGAGAAATCTTTGGTCTTTTTGCAGTTGTCGCTGTTCTGAACATTTCAGTATTAAGCAAGGCTTTTATGACTAGCGGCCATAGTACATACAAATTATTTTCCATTGAACCAAAACCAATCTCTATACCATTCTTGAAAATAAACACTTTACTCTCAGAAAAGAAGATGGTATAACCTTGTTCAATCAGACAATTGCTCTTGATATGAGGAACTACAAAAACATTGTCTAGTAACAGATAACGTTTCTTGTCCAAAAATAACTTAAGTCTGCCTACAACAACAGCTGAAACAACCTCACTAGTACCTACTCGAAGAGTCATCTTTCTATGTTCCAACGTTTTCCAAGAACTAAATCCTTGGTAGGAAGAACTGACGTGATTAGTAGCACCTGAATCAAATATCCAGACCGAATCATCATTCTCTACTAAACACGTCTTCTAGACAAATAAATCACATTTACTGTCTTTAAACTTCTTCCTCTTTTTAAGAGTAATGGCATCAGTATCAGAACCTAAATAAGCTCTAAGTTCCATTTCAGAGAACAATTCTCGTCGATGAACTTCACCAGAGTTAGCAACACTTACTTTCTCTTTTAGTCCCTTGACATTCAAGAAAGATCAGAGTTTATTTTGAGAATTGACACTATTGGTTTCTTTGTCATCCATACCTTTTTGCTCAAAAAGTAAGAACTGACGTTCAAACAATTTGTGCAATGAGTCTATGATCTCTTATGCAATGATCATATTCTCAACCGTTTTGGCCAATGCATCAGGTATGCTAGCCAAAATGTGAATTCAAGCCAACTAGTTAGCCTTCATCCACACCTTATATGCATTACGAACATTTTGCGTTGCATCAAGGGTTAGGATTTGAGGACACTCCTCAACCATGACAAATTCGAGGTTGTTTACCAGGAAATATGTTTTAAGAGACTCTTTCAAATGTATGTAATTAGTCAAAGTAAAAGAGGCAATTAATGGAAAATCATACATGTTGCTGGAAAAAATAAACACATTGTTCTACATGAGATTTTAGAAAATACTCTTTAAAACAAAATCTAATATGGTTTAGCAAAATCTAAATAAACCCCGTGTCACATCTAGTTTTTTAATGGCGCTTCAGTGGTTTAGGACAAAAGCCACCGAAGGGTAGTCAATTTATCCTTCCTCTGAATTGAGACATTCTCAACCACTCATTAATAGCAAAACAACTCTTGTTCCTAAAACAACTAGCCATCATTCATTTGATCAAGAAATCATTAATTTGCTTAACAATTTCCCATAAGTGTGACCCTTCATTTTATATCCTAGAGTTCTGCCCCAAGCAACCAATCCAAAGGGAAAAAATCCGATTAGGACAAAAACTAAAGCGACCTTATCCATTTCTTGAGTTCACCTTGATATTGACCAACCGGACAAAAACCATCCGAAGGGGGACGCTCCTTGGGCGCCACGAGACCGTGCAAGAAGATCTCATAGTGCAAACCAATGAAGGGAACCGCAGGACATATTGACAAACATCCTTCACCCACTTACTATAAATACTCTCTTTGTCCACCTTAATATTGACTCATGCAAACACAATTCGAAGGGGGATTTTCCCAGGGCACCACGAGGCCAAGCATGAATCTCACGGTGTGAACATTAAGGGAGAAACGTGAGTGGCATTGACATATCATATATATCTTTTCCTCCAACTAAGTATTTTATAACCTAGGATTTAGTTTACTTAGAAAAAACACGGCTAAGGATTTTAACTAAGTGACTTTTTAAGTTTGCCCAAAAGTAACTCTTACTTTGGAAAGTTGAACAACTTTTGATCATCATTCATTAAACTCTTTAATGAAGTCTTTGATAACCTATTGCATGCTTGTAGCAAATCTATCTAATTCACCTTTCTAGGTAGGTTCCCAGGTAGCGCGTTTCGTTTCCGTCAGCTTAAGTAGCCCAACCTAGACAGAACCCGCCTTAGACAAAAGGTCTCTTATAGATAGATTTAATAGAAATTTAATCTTTTATTCCAATAAATTTAATCCTATTAAAATGATTCAAAACATTAAACTTAGGTATCTAATCTCATTAGTGTTGGGTTTTATGTCCTAAAACTCGTGGTTTGTAAACAATGGAACTTATTCTGAAAATTCAATAAAGGTGTTATTGAATAGATTTATTGCTTAATAGAAATCCAATAAACCTAAAAGTCTCTTGACTATTGGATGAGTACTTGAACTTTATGTGGAGACATAAAGGTGGATCAGGTTTAAGTAAATAGTCAAAATGATCTATAGTATATGAATAAGGTTGGGTACCTTATTCTGGTAACACTATTGGATGTGGCCCGCTCTGTAGTTGTTATAAGGAGTTGTAAAGTGCTATAAACAAAGTGATCTTAATTCGTTCATGTTGGACATGAGCAGTGGAGGTGTCCTTGTGCAAAAGGGTTTATACATGATCGGACCACGAAACGAGTCACTCTTACATTATAACGTTGTTTACTGTTTAAGACTGACTATTTCAAAGTGATGACCTAGGTAACTTGACCTCAATCCTGAGCTAACTATGAACTCTTGTTTATTCGGGATTATCCTTAGATTTGCATAGGTGATGGTTGGCTCAATAGTGCCGACTCAATAAGTCTTACATTTCAGGGGTAAGACTAGATAGATAGTTGGGGACATAGGGTGCAAAAAGGAAAAATGAGATTTTTCCAACTTCGTCTTCAACTTGCTCAGAAAGAACCCATGATCTTCAAACTTCATTTACTCCAAGCATGAGCTGCATCCCATGCAGCAAATCTCTTTGCATGATAGTCTGCAATATATTGAAGAGATTGGAATGAAGTTGAAGTGGAGGCAACCGATTGAATTTTTCCTGAAAAATTCGGGTAGAAGAAGATGTTCTTCATTTGGGTTGTTGCAATGAGCATTCTCCAAGTTCCCTTTGATTCTAGCTTATCTTAAGTCTCACAACTCAATCTCGAGCACCAAGAAAATAGTAGGGAAGATCTTGTGGTGGTCTGTACAACGATTTGGAGAAGTTAGCAGCTTGAAATCAAGATTTCAATGGTTCTTCCAAGGTATGTCTTGAAACCCATTAAATTCTGTTTGAACATATTTTCTTTTCTGCCAAAATTAATGAATTAGAGTGCTTATCGATCCTTGTTGCTTCCGCTGCGTGCTGGTACCTATCCAACAATATGTGATATAATTGGTGTGATGTATGAGATACATTATTTAGAGGATTTGATATAAATATAATTTATATCAAGTACCATAAAATAGAAAAAGCACTATGGTTTATATGTTTCATATGAAATATTAAAACTATAGGTTATAAATATAATATGATAAGTTGGTTATCATATTTATTATAATATATTAATTATATGTTAATTAATTCTTTTTCTCTAGTAACCGATTGAGTGGGAGGTTATTGGATGTTTTATGGTAACCGTGAGATAAAAGGAAACTTTTTTTCCTAAATTTAAAAGTTGCTTCATTCGGAAAATACTCACAGAAAAGGGCTATCAAGTAAAATTGTTTTACTAAGCGATAGCCATTGAGAGACTAAACGATCGTGTAGAATTGACTATGCAATAGTTACTCAGCTGATCGTTTCTACATGAACAAGTAGCAAAGTCTATGTGAGAGGCTTGTGTTTACTAAACGATCAAGTACATCGTCTATACGATGCGATAGACAGTGTCATATTTCCCACTTACTCGATCGCATACCTCCTCTCTTCCTCAAGCCAAGATCATATAGAGCCCACAACTCTTGGATTCTCATACCGAGAAAACCAAGGTAACACTTATGGTAGTGTCTTTACTCAGTTCGTGAATCGAGTTGGACTCGATTGGGTTCGAGGAGCATTGTTCGAGGAGCATTCAAACGATCATTGTGTTCGTGTACATGTTGTGTGTTGTTCGTTGCGTTCGAGTGTTATTGTGGATGCATTGTAGACAGATCGAGGGATTCTTGAAGAATGGTTCTTCAAAGGTATGCATACTATATCCCTTGATTCTCTTAAAGCATGTTGTAATTTCTATTGATGCATAATCTATTAGTTTCCATTTTAGACAAAAATTGTTTATGTTCAATCTGAATGGAATTTGGAACAATCCCTTCTGCTGTTCATGGAAATCCTCGTGTTAGATTTCCAACAATTAGTATCAAAGCCAGGTTGTTATGATATTCCAAATTCCATTTCTGTATTGAACTTCTTTTATAGTCGTGATGGGTTTTAAGTTTCCTATGCAATGCGTTTAAGAGTTAAATGTGTTTGTGGATGTGTTGATGAATGTTTACAGGATGATTGCCTCTGTTTAAAGCTTTCTTTAAGTTTACAAAGTATTAATTTGTAAGGGCCCCTGCATTTTTGGGCATAATTAAAAAGTAATCGAGTCTGTATTCAAAGTGTTTGAAGTTCTTTGAGTCGTTCGTGATGAAGTTTAAAAGCATGGAGATGCAGTTTTCATCGAGAAAGAAGACCAAAGGTTAGTCATATCATGTAACCTCAACTAAACGATCGTTGAGATTTGGCTAAACGATCGTGTAGAAAAGTTTTGCGCAATTATGTATTATTTACTAAATGATCGTTTAGCTAATGCGCAATTATGTATTATTTACTAATGCTAAACGATGGGGTAAAGCGTTTACTTTATCGCTTAGCATTGGTTGCTTGATTGCGTGGATGCTGGGGGTAAATGATCGCATAGAGTTTTGACACTCATCATTTAATAAAAGGCACACACACTAAACGATCGTGTAGTTCAACATGCCACATCGCATAGTCACTAACTGCACGATCACGCAGTATACGATACCTTACGCTTGCTCAGCGATCATTTAGATGATTATGCTTCACCGCAGCGTTGTCATTTAGTTGATCGTTTAAGGCTTGCGTTGTACGATGTGCGCTGCACGATCGCATGCCTTCATGCTCCATCACATAATTAAAGGTACACGATCATTGCTAAACGATCGTTTATGCTCATATAGCGTTGCTAAATGATTGAGTAAAGAGTTTACTCTATCGTGTAGGCGATCACAAGGATTTGGTACACGATCAAAGAGACGCGATCTTCGCCCAGACAGTTCAAGACCCGGTTCGCCTATTTGAACCGGAGACTCATTGTTCTTTATAATAGTTAGCTTTTTTTTTAGGATTTGAGACTAATTATCCAGGTTCATTGAATTTTATTTAATATACATGAGATGTATGTTTGTTTATATGCCATAGTATATGACATATAGATTTAAAACCCACCTTCGGTTATGCATTTTATTCATGCATCATATATTATAAGTGTTATAATATAGTTAATGGCATGATGAAATTACAAGAAAGCATGCTCATGCATCATGAAATATAAGAGTTATACTTATGCATGCATTAAGCATATTCACGCATCATCTTTATATTATAAGAGTGATAGTATAAGGGTGTATTGAAGCATGTATGCTTAGTTCACTTCTTTGCTATATAAGTGTTATATACCAGTAGTAATGAATGAACAATGCATGGAGCATGACACTTAGGCTTATTTATAAGAGTTATGAATGCCTTGTATGTGTTGCTTCGCATTATGGTTGGTTTTAGTTATTTCCTGTTATAAGTGTTATAATGCAAATTAGAACTAAAATCAATGAGAAAGAGTTGCATGTGAACTTAGGTGAACTCATGTTTTAAAAGGGTTTTAAAATTGGATTAAAATAGACCTAAGTTCCTGGTTCTAATTGTTGGGTTGGTAACAGTACGCAGCGGAGGAAACAAGGATCGATAAGCACTCTAATTTATTAATTTTGGCAGAAAAGAAAACTTGCTTAAACAGAATTTAATGGGTTTCAAGACATACCTTTGAAGAACCTTTGAAATCTCGATTTTTAGCTGCTAAATCCTCCAAATCTTTGTGTAGACCACCACAAGATCTTCCCTACTATTCTCTTGATGCTCTAGATCGAGTTGTGGGACTCAAAATAAGCTGGAATCAAAGGGAATTTGGAGAATGCTCACTGTAACAACCCAAAATGAAGAACACCTTCTTCTACCCGAATTTTTCAGAAAAATTCATTTGGTTGCATCACTTCAACTTCACTCCAATCTCTTCAATATATAGCAGACTATCATGTAAAGAGATTTGCTACATGGGATGCAGCTCATGCTTGGAGTAAATGAAGGTTGAAGAAGTGGGTTTCATTGTGAGTAAGTTGAAGATGAAGATGAAAAATCTAATTTTCCCTTTTTATGTAATTCTATTTCCAAAATCCAAAATTGATTTTAAAATCATATTTTATTTCTAAAATCAAAATTTATTAATTTGACAAACTAATTTCATAAATTAATTTTCTAATAAAACTAATAAATAATTATTTAAACAATTTAAATAATTCTAATTAATTTAATATCCAATATTAAATTAATTTTTACTCAAATTCATCTTCATATATTTAAATCATATTTAAATCTATATTCTCCAATTCTGTTTGATTCTAATTTGAACATTTCAAATTAACTTATCACACTACTCTAGAGCTAATCCATATCCGAGCTAGTAAAGGGACCTCGTGGACCGCCAGATCATAGGCTCCAACGATTCGAGATTAATCGACTAAACTCATTAGACTGATCTAACCCCCGTTCGTTAACTAATGGGTCACTCCACTAAAGCCATAGTTGAACTCCTGTCACTGTAGATATATTATGTCCACTCGATATAACCATGATTAGTAAGTCAACCCTTCACAGGTTGTTCGTAATAACGGCTGGGTCAAATCTTTGTTTTACCCCCGAAATTACCTCTTGTTTCTTAAGTCCCCACTGATCCCCTATGAACAATTGTTTTGTGATCCAATCAATAAAACTGAGTCCCTCTGGGGCCAATGAGAGGATGGGGCCCCTTGTTCAAGACCCAGGATCAACGGTTAGAGGAAAAACCTCTCTACTATCCCTAGGAGTGAATTTTGTCTTGCACCTTATGTCCCCAGCTATCTATCTAGTCTTACCCTTTAAATGGGAGGTTTATTGAGCCGGCGTTGTTGAGCCAACCCTAACTTATGCAAATCTAAGGATAATTCCAAAGAAATAAGAGTTCATAGTTAGCTCAGGATTAAGGTCAAGTTACCTAGGTCATCGCTTTGAAATAGTCAGTCTTAAACAGTAAATAGTGTTATAAAGTAAGAGTGACTGATTTCGTGGTCCAATCTTGTACAAACCCTTTTGCACAAAGACACCCCCACTCCTCATGTCCCAACATGAATGAATTAGGATTACTTCGTTTGTAGCACTTTACAACACCTTGTAACAACTACAGAGCAGGCCACATGCAATAGTGTTACCAAAATAAGTTATCCAATCTTATTCATATACTATAGATCATTTTGACTATTTACTTGAACCTGATCCACCTTTATGTCTCCACATAAAGTTCAAGTACTCATCCAATAGTCAAGGGACTTTCAGGTTTATTGGATTTCTATTAAGTAAACATCTATTCAATAACACCTTATTGAATTTCTAGAATAAGTTCTATTGTTTACATACCACGAGTTTTAGGACATAAAATCCAAAAAACTCCCACTTGGACTAAAACTCCAGTGGTAACTTATATATCCAATATATAAGATTGATTTTATGAGTTTTATAGAGAAATACAATAAACTAGGTCATCTCATACACATTATTTCTCCCACTTGCGCTAGATTATCTTGTATTCCTAGTACTACTAGGTAATTCTCAACACTTTAGCCGAGAGAATCATTGTAAACATGTTAGTATACAATAGGCTTTTGATAAAACTATTGAGGGATTGCATCTTAATAATGGCCAGGAAGCACACTCTCCTCCCACTACATTGAGGTACTCTCAACTCTTTGAGTAAGAGGCATCTGACCTATCTTTAACAACTTTTTGTTAACAGTCAGATGTATAAATCTTTAAACTTTCTATACTTTGATCTAGCCATTTAAATATCTAAATATTTACAAATGGCTTTTAACAGTTTGATTCTTAACAAAAGTTGCTAGAACAAACATAATTTCTGAAAAATGAACACTTCATTTATCACAAAAATATATACAATTTGTTCTTTACAAGCTTTACATTAACAGTAAAAACAACAAATTCTCCCACTGAATAAGCTGAGCAAATGGTCCCAGGGACTAGTTAGCCCGAGTACCTTTCTCTGCCCTCTACTCGGCAAGGTACTGAGGGCAGTTTCTCCTGTAGTGCCCTTCTTCGTTGCAGTGGAAACGTTTCCCTTTTTTTGCAACTTTATCCTTGCCTTTCTTTCCAACAAGTTTCTTCTTCCCTTTCCCTTTTCCTTTCTTCACAAGAACACTATAACTCTTTGAAGAGGAGGCATCATTAGGCTTGAAGGACGTTCCTCTTTTCTCGAAAGTAGTAACATTTACTTTTGATTCAAGACCCTTTGTTCTTAACATTGTCTGGTGAGCCTGTAGCTCATTCAGTAGAGTAGTCAAGCTGTATTCAATTTTATTCATCAATGCATTCGTACAAAATTGTAGAAAACTCTTCGGAAGAGATTCCAGAATAAAACCAACTTGACTTCTCTTGTCCATGACAACACTGTTTACTTCTGCCACATTAAAGTGGACCATCATGTCCAGGACATGTTCACGAACATTGGTCCCCTCTTTCATGCGACTATTGTAAATGTATTTGATGGCATCATGCCTCGGGGTGAAGGATGATTGTCCAAACATCCCTCGTAGAGATTTCATAATCTCTTTGGCAGTACTCATATCCTCATGTTTCTTTGGCAACACATCAGATAAACTCGCGATGATATAAGCACGAGCTTAATCATTAGCCTTGTCTCATCTGTCATACCCATCTCGAACATTTTGGTTTGTGTTAGAGCTAAGAATGGGAGGACAATCCTCAGTTAAGACAAACCGCAAATCTCTATTGTATCATGTTCAAATTTGATTTCCAATTCACATAATTATCCCCGATGAGTTTATCCGATGCCAACACTTGTATTATTGAACTCATCATTCTGAAATTTTAAATCCAATCAAGTTTTAGCACTTATAATAATGTACCCATGATTATTCTTTTGCAACGATACTACATAAAGACATTCTTGACTAAATACTATCTCCAGAATAACTCATATTTCGATAGTCATTTAGGTACTGCTTTCGATAAAAAATTATTAACATTTAATAATTCTGTAAGTGTAGACCCGCCATTTTCAGATGTCAGAGGTCACAAAGACCTAAGAAATCCTATCCATTTCTGGAGTTTGAGTTGTTCCGAATCCTATGTTACAACCCTCTGTGGGGATAATCGTCGTTAAATGATCAGCAAAGGGCTGCTTAAAGCTAACCAGCAGGCGCAACATAGGAATCTCATGGTCCAAACTAACGGAAGAGACCGCAAATGTTGATAAATTTCCTTCACCCACTTACTATGAACTACTTCCCCCGTTCACCTTGATATTGACACATACATCCGCTTTCTGTATGGAGGTCACTTCCAGGGTGACATGAAGCGTCATATGAATCTCATGGTGTGAACTACATGGAGATGTGGCAGTTGAAATCGTACATTAGATTTCTATTCGAACAACTTCCCCCTATTCATCAGAGTCTAAATTTAAGCTAAAAAATACTTTCCGTATGGAGGTCACTTCCAGGGTGACACGAAGTACCGCTTAAATCTAGACTGTGAACTCTTAGGGATGCGAGAGCTAAGAATAACATATCCTATATGTTATTAATCTCCCGCTGATGTTTTCTAATAACTCTATCATATAGAAGTTATTGACTACCACTGAAGTGTTCTAATTTTTGGGTATATTTATACTTAGGTTTTTTTTCCGGCTAATAAAAATAACCTTAAGTCTATGTGGTTTATCCAAGTATAACACTTATAAATGGACTTAAACCTATGATGTCTTGGTGATAAACCTTTTTATTACCTCAATCGATCACGAATACTCATAAAACTGGTTACCAACACTCAACTATTCGGCCATAATCCCCAGGTAGGAGTTGTTCTGTAGACCGTCAACTTAAATACCCCCAGCCTTTAACAGGATTATATACTGATTGAGTTTGTAACCCTAGTTTTACATGTTTAATGACCAATTTTAACTATTAAAACAAATGGTTAACCTACGTGAGCATGTAACTGTTCTTTGTTATGAATTTTAAATGTCTAACCCAATTTTATAACAACTTATAAAACTATAGACGTGCTAAACATCCACAACATATAGGCATTCAATATCTAATATAACACTTATATTAAATACAAGAAACCCTAACATGCATACTATAACTATAACAAATTATAACATACTTTCAATGCATGTTGCATGCTTCCTATGATGGGATTTTAAATCTAAATGGCATATTGTATGCACATACAAGATTTATTTAATTATAACATACATCCATGCATACATAATTAAACACGGACTGATATAGTTTTAGTTTTGGCAAAAACAAGCAAACAAAAGCCTAACTATTACAAAAACAGCTTCAACACCGTTCGAACCGCTCCAAACCCGTTTGAACCAGACCCAAACCGTCTGAATCAGACCAGCAAAGCCTGAACCGAACCAGCTAAAAACCATTTGAGGCTGAACCGGACCAGACCTCAAGAGAACTGGACGAACCGGCTGCTCTTGCTCTCACTCATTATCTCGCTAAGGCTGATCGTTTAGCATTAACGACCATCATCATGTGTTTGCCTAATCGTTTGGTGTTTGCATGATTGTTTAACAACCAACGCATATCGCCTAACAAAGCTACACGATCGTGTAGTGTTTGCCTTCTATTGTATAGTGTCATCGTCTAGTGCCGAAGGATGCTACACGATCGCTTAGTGTCCAACATTATCGCGTAGGTCCATCATTTTGCACAGACAATTTACTACACGATCGCTTAGCGCCATCGTCTAGTGTTGCGTCTTTATCGTTTAGTGCGCGCACAAAGGTAAGTGATCGCTTAATGCTTTCGCATAGCTCTCGATGCATCGCTCAGCTACCGTGCATAGGTAAACGGTCACTTAATGTTATCGCTTAGCATTTCAACGCATCGCTTAGCTACCACATAGCGATTGCTTAGTGCCATCGTATAGCAACTCAATGCATCGTTTAGCTCTTGATCAAAGGTAAATGATCATGTAGCGCTATCGCTTAGCTCCCATCCGAAGCTACACGATCGTGTCACGCTATCATATAGTAATACAAAACATCGCTTAGCTCCAGCAGGTACACGGTCGTCTAGCGCATAACACCTAAATGATCAACGCCTGAAGCTACACGATCGTTTAGCTTTTCTTCACATCTTCTAACGCATGAAGCTAAATGATCATTTAGCTACTAAAGCTCAATAACGATATGAACAAAGGCTGATCTTCTGGAATCTGCAACTTGGCCTCTTCGCTTGTTTCTTCAAATTACAGCTTAATTTCAACTCTAATGACTCCAAATAAATTACAGACTTATGGGAAGACATATAAGCTCATTGCAAGAGCCAATTACAAATTTAAACGAGAAATCAAAGAGAAATTAAAGACCAAAACTCAAAAAACCACATCAGTATAGTAGTTTCATAATTTCATATAAAACACCCACCAAACAAACATTAATTCGAATAAAAATGCTTATATAATGCTCTGATACCAATTGTTGGATAGGTACTAGCATGCAGTAGAAGCGACAAGGATCGATAAGCACTCTAATTCATTAATTCTGGCAGAAAAGAAAACATGCTCAAATAAAATTTAATGGGTTTCAAGACATACCTTTGAAGGACCGTTGAAATCTTGATTTCCAGCTACTAACTCCTCCAAATCTTTGTGCAGACCACCACAAGATCTTCCCTACTATTCTCTTGGTGTTTTAGATTGAGTTGTGGGGCTCAAAATAAGCTAGAATCAAAGGGAACTTAGAGAATGCTCACTGCAACAACCAAAATGAAGAACATCTTCTTTTACCCAAATTTATCAAGATTCAATCGGTTGCCTCCACTTCAACTTCACTCCAATCTCTTCAATATATTGCAGACTATCATGCAAAGAGATTTGCTGCATGGGATGCAGCTCATGCTTAGATTAAATGAAGTTTGAAGATCATGGATTCTTTGTGAGCAAGTTGAAGATGAAGTTGGAAAAATCTCATTTTTCCTTTTTGTGTAATTCTATTTCCAAAATCCAAAATTGATTTTAAAATCATATTTTATTTCTAAAATCAAAATTTATTAATTTTACAAATTAATTTTCTAATAAATTAATAAATAATTATTTAAACAATTTAAATAATTCTAATTAATTTAATATCCAATATTAAATTAATTTTTACACAAATTCATCTTCATATATTTAAATCATATTTAAATATATATTCTCTAATTTCGTTTGATTCTAATTTGAACAATTTCAAATTAACTTATCACACTACTCTAGAGCTAATCCATTTCCAAGCTAGTAGGGGGACCTCATGAACCTACAGATCGTGGGCTCCAACGATCCGAGATTAATCGACTAAACTCATTAGACTAATCTAACCCTCATTTGTTAACTAATGGATCACTCCAGTCAAACCCATAGTTGAACTCCCTTCACTTTAGATATATTATGTCCACTCGATATAATCATGATTAGTAAGTTAACCCTTCATAGATTATTTGTAATAACGGTTGGGTCAAATCTCTGTTTTACCCCCGAAATTATCTCTTGTTCCTAAAGTCCCCACTGATCCCCTAATGAACAATTGTTTTGTGATCCAATCAATAAAATCGAGTCCCTTTTGGGCTAATGAGAGAGCGGGGCCCTTTTTTCAAGACTCAGAATCAACACTAAGGGAACAACCTCTTTACTATCTCTAAAAGCGGGTAAGAGAGAATTTCGTCTTGCACCTAATGTTCCCAACTGTCTATCCATTCTTACCCCTGAAATGGGAGGTTTATTGAGCTGGCGCTGTTGAGCCAACCCTCACCTATGCAAATCTAAGGATAATTCCAAATAAATAAGAGTTAATAGTTAGCTCAGGATTATGGTCAAGTTACTTAGGTCATCGCTTTGAAATAGTTAGTCTTAAACAGTAAATAGCATTATAAAGTAAGAGTGACTTATTTTTTGGTCCAATCTTGTACAAACCCTTTTGCACAAGGATGCCCCCACTCCTCATGTCCCCACATGAACAAATTAGGATCACTTCATTTGTAGTACTTTACAACTCCTTGTAACAACTACAGAGCAGGCTGCATCCAATAGTGTTATCAGAATAAGGTACCCAACCTATATACTATAGATCATTTTGACTATTTACTCGAACCTAATCCACCTTTATGTCTCCATATAAAGTTCAAGTACTCATCCAATAGTCAAGGGACTTTCAAGTTTTTTGGATTTCTATTAGGCAAACATCTATTCAATAACACCTTATTGAATTTCCAGAATAAGTTCTATTGTTTACATACCACGAGTTTTAGGACATAAAACCTAACACATATAATTGAATTTCCTCTTGTTAATTTGAACACTTCAAACTAACCCAAAATTTGATTCTCAACTTGAACCCATTGAGCTACAAAAGGGACCTTATGGACCTGTAGCTTAAAGCTCCAACAGTACGTGAATAACTGACTAAACTCTTTAGTCACGAGATCTACCATCCGTTAACTATCGGGCATTCCACTAAAGACTGTCAACTGCATCTTCTCACTACAGATATATTTCTGTTTCCATATTAACCAATCAACATTCGATAACTCTTCATAAATCGCTCGTAAGTACAGCTGGGCCAATTTACAGCTTTGTCCCTGTAGTTACATCTAACTCCATAAGTACCACTGATTCCTTTAACGAACAATAATTCATAGTCCTACTATGACTGAGTCCTATCTTCCAAAGGGAGGATGTGGCCACTATGTTCAAGACCCGAAATCAACCTTTAAGGGAGAAATTTATCAACTTACTCCTGCTTTAGGAAAGGAGTGAATTCCATCTTGTGTAACTGAGTTCCTAACTCCCCAATTAGACAAATGCCCAAAAAGGTAGGCTTGTTTAGTTGGCAATCTGACCACTCTCACCCATAAGAATCAAAGGACCGCCCACATAGACAGGTGTTCCCAAAACACTCAAGATTAAGGTCATGTCACCTATGGTCATTTTAGTGAATTGTAAGTCTCAATTATCAACGACGTTATATAAAAAGACGAATCATTCATGGTCCAGTCTTATACAAACTCTTTGTATAGGACACCGCTGCTCGCATGTCTCCACATGAATGGTCAAGATCAGACCATTTGTAGCATGTTACAATACTGTAACTATCTACAAAGCGGGCCGTATCCGTAGTGTCACTAGGATAACGTATTCCTCCTTTGTCCTTATACTACAGACTATTTAGGTTATTACTTAAGGCATGATCCACTTGTATGTCTCACATACATGCTTAAGTTTACATGCAATAACAATGGATCTTAGTTTATTGGATATGAGTAAATACAAATAAAGTAAACTTATTTTATTATTAATAATGTGTACAAACTGTTTACAAACTACGAGACTCCGAGAGAATTAGGACATCAATCCCAACATTTCGGACATGTAGTGCATTGAGTAAACGTAGCTATACCTTGAATTATCATCAACAAAAATGATGAAATACTCGTACCCTTTTCGTGTTTTTATATTTATCTGACCACAAAGATCTGAATGCAAAGGTGTTTCAGAAACACTCTTTAATGGAACGTTGATGGAACATTTACGACCTCTCCACAATTCTAAAATGGCATAAACTACCTTTACAACCTCTCCACAACTCCAAAGGTGTTTGAAAAACACTCTTTAATGGAACATTGTTCAAAATGTAAATGAATTTTTATAAAACTAATTCAAATGATTAATTTTAAGTGAAATTAATTTTAAAAACCAATTTTAAATAATTTAATTAATAAAATTAGTTTAGTGAAATATTAAATTAATTAATAAAACCAATCCTTATCATGAATCCCTATTCAAGTGTAATATTTAAATCATATTTAAATATTTTCAACTCTCTGTATTATTTAATTCATAATTAAACAATAAGTCATTTATTATATCCCCTATATAATAAACTACACCACCACAGAGAAGGAGCTTCTAGCGGTAATCTTTGCAATTGAAAAATTCAGACCTTACTTATTGGGATCCAAAGTTATAGTTCACACCGACCACTTGACAATAAGATATTTAATGACAAAAAAAGATGTGAAGCCAAGGCTAATCCGATGGGTTCTCCTATTCCAAGAATTTAATATGGAGATAATCAACCGCAAGGGAACGTAGAACCAAATCGTTGACCATTTATCGAGATTAGAGAATCCTGAAGTGGATCGCATTCAGTCGGAGGTGAACGCGTCCTTCTTGGACGAACAGTTGCTTAAAATTGAAGAACTACACTGGTATGCAAATATTGTCAATTTCTTGGTCTGCAAACAATTTTCGAAAATTACACATCCCACCAAAAGAAGTGACTCATTCATGAACGTAAATCCTATTACTGGAACGAGTCGAATCTTTACAGAAGGGGACCAGACCAGATCTTGAGACACTGTGTGCTAGAGACTGCTTTTCAGCACATACTTTTTCAATGTCATGACTCACCCTATGGCAGACATTTCAGGGGATAGCGCACGGTAGCAAAAGTTTTACAAAGCGGGTATTACTGGCCAACTCTGTTTAAGGACGCACGAGACTATTCTATGAAATGTGATTAGTGCCAACGCACTGGAAACATTTCAGAGAAAAATGCGATGCCGATGAACATTATATTGGAATTGGAACTTTTCGACGTTTGAGGCATAGATTTCATGGGACCATTTCCACCTTCAAATGGTCGTAAATACATTCATTTGGCCGTCAACTATGTTTCCAAGTGGATTGAAGCGGTGTCATGCATCGTAAACGATGCGGCAACAGTCTCCAAATTCTTACAGAGAAACATCTTCACTCGTTTTGGCATCCCACGTGCCATAATAAGTGATGAAGGAACCCACTTTGTCAATCATATCATTAACAAACTACTGCTCAAATACAATGTCCATCACAAGATTGCCAACGCATATCATCCTCAGACAAATGGACATGTCGAGGTTTCTAATAGAGAAATCAAGTTGATTTTAGAAAAGGTGGTGAATCCCTCACGAAAGGACTGGGCCATGAAGCTTGACAATGCCGTGTGGGCATATAGGACTGCCTATAAAACACCCATAGGCATGTCCCCGTATGCGTTGGTGTTTGGAAGGCATGTCATCTACCGCTGAATTAGAGCATAAGGCACTGTGGGCAGTGAAAAAGCTTAACTTTGATCTAAAGGTTGCAGGGGAGGAGAGAAAACTTCAGTTACTCGAGCTGGACGAATGGAGGCTACAGGCGGATGAAAATGCCAAAATCTACAAAGAACATACAAAGCGTTGGCATGATAAGTGACTGTGTGAAAGGAATCTCCAGGTAGGTCAAAAGGTCTTGCTATTCAATTCTAGGCTACGACTCTTTCTGGGAAAATTGAAATCGTGCTGGTCCGGTCCATTCATAATTAAAGAAGTATTCCCGCACGGTGCAGTCGAATTAACAAATGAAGAAGGGATCAACGCATTTAAGGTAAATGGACAAAGAGTCAAGATGTATCATGGAGGAGATTTTCAATGCGAGAAAACCTCCATGGACCTGAGGAATCCAGAATGAAGAAGAAACGAGTAGTACCTGTGTTGATAAGCAACACACACTCATCAGGGACGAATCTTTTTTTGAGTATCCTTTTGATATTTTTTTTTCATGAATCTATCTTACTTTTTGAAACCACTACTCTTTAGAAATGACATCTCTTTCTTTCATAACTTTTTATCCTCTTGATATTTATCATTGATCATAGTAAATGATTGCGATGGAGCAACATGATAACCTCAAAACACGCGACCGGTTCGATCAGCCAATCACAATCAAGGAATCAGCCCACCACAAGAAAGGATGCGATCAAAACTGATGCAGGCGATAAAGCAAATTTAGGGGTTGTATCTTTCCTTGTTTCATCTTATTTCAATTTTGCACTCCTCGCATTTTAATTTAATATTGCTAAAGTCTACTATCGCATCCTTTTTAGTTTGACTCAATCTTGAATTTTTTATTACTTTATTTAGTCACCGCATTTGCCCCGTACCAATTATGACTTCAATGATGAAATTCATGCCTTTATTTCTTACCGCATGTACTAGAGTCAAATTAATTTCAGAACAATCAATTCATGAAACATTTCTAAAATTTAGCGGTCCGCTAGCTTTCCTTCAAAACGATTTTTATGAAATTTCCTAAGTTCATCGCATGAGTTATTTCGTCTCTCAGCAATTGGGACATTGCTGTGTGTAAAGTTGAGGGTGCTAGTATTGTTAGCCTTATTACTTTTAGAAATTCAATTAAAAAAAATATCTGAATCGTGCAAGGGTAAAAATCACTTGGAACACCCCGGTTAGAGAAAGTTTGAAATAAATCATGTGATGTCCTGGAAACGAGTAAAGTTTTTTTTTTTTTAGGTTAAACTTGCGGTCCCTAAAAGATTAGAAATATTTTAGGAAGAGATCAAAATAGAAATTAAGAAGGCATTGGTTCATGAACTTTGAATAAGGCACCTTGAGAAGTCTAGGTAGGGTAAAGAAGGTTGACTTTTTAACGAAAATCTTTAGTTTATGCTTGAGAACAAACATTGTTTTAAATTTGGGGGTGTGATAACTGGTAGAAATACAAGTTGTTATAGCTCAAATAAGTAAAACAATGAAAGAATGCGATGGTAAAATACGCAATATCATGTCCGAAAACACTAAACTGAAAGGAATTGCGATCGCAAGCGCTCATCGCATAAAAGCAATTAATTTATCTATTTTGTGTAGGCACAATGCGATGGCGCATATGAAATTGCGATCCAAAGGCACAATGCATCAACATGCTTGAAGATTGTGATCGCAAGTCAGTGATCGTGAGAAGTTTCTTAAAAAGGTGGCCGCATAAAGACCTCGTATCAAGGCGACAACGTAATAAATCATGATGGGACGGAAAGCTGATAACAGTCAATTCTGAATTTAGTTGACAAGTCGTTAAAAGCCACACTGTACCAAGTACTCTCAACTTTTGGTGACCATTAAACGACACAACAGAGTAGGGGAATTAATGCCGCCAATCATTGCAATCATTAGCAAGAAAGGTTGCTTCACCTTGAAATCTATAAATACCGAAGGCCACCAGTGTAAAATGAGTTAATCAGTTAGTCTGTTCACGCATATACTCATACATATACATAAAAGACAGAGAGAGCAAGAAGAAGAGCAAAGCCAAGAGAAATGGCTCTCAGACAGATCGAGAGACTGCCGGAAAGCAACATACAGAAGAGAGGGCCAACCCTTGGGAGAGCAAGAATCCACATTGAGAACATAGTTGAAGTGATAAAAGAGCAGTGTAAAAGGCCAGGGGAAGCAAGACATTGCTTACTAGGCTTGTTATCTCTTAAATCCATTTGTTATTTTGTATTCAGTACTTTATTTGCAAAAAATGGAAATCTCATTTCAATATATGTTCAATCTCTCCATACCACGCATGAGTACCTAAATTTCTGAATGGGTTGAGAAGTACTTAGCTAGCATGACTTAAGATTTACATTTTATGTGATCATCTTGTCTTATGTATGCATCATTAACCTTTGGACGTACTTGAGAAAGTAGTCTAAAGATAGAATCTAGGCTTGAGAGAGTCAGATTAGATGGCATAAGCAAGAAGTAGAAACTTAGACATAAGTTCTATTGCTATTTACACATCGCATGCGCCCTAGAAATAGGATTGATAGTATGCGATCACCTTGTTTTATATGTGCATCATTCATCATCACATAGGCTAGAGTAGAGACTTAGAAATAAGTCCTATCGACTATTTTGCATATACATCGCATGCATCCTAGAAATATGAATTATGGCATTCTGCATTGAGAAATGTAGTACTGATATTTGTGTGTAGCATGATCGCATAATTTATGCATAATCTTAGGAAATGTTAGCTAAACCCCTTCTCAACCCTTCATCGCATACTTATTGTAACTCTACGCTTTCATCATTCTGCGTTCAACTCTGTCACTTAAGAAAAATCTCACTCAAAACACTATCCACTTCATTTATTTACCATCGCAATAGAATCGAAGAGTTTGTCGCATATCTACTTAGTAGTCCCTATGTTCGACCCTGGACTTACCAGGAAACCTAAGAAGGATTATACTTAGGTTTTGTTAGGATAACTTGCATGATCACCACATAACACACATGACCGCAAACTCATACTATAACACATCACAATTTTACGCATAAGTTAACTATCGAGACACTCTCTAATAGCTCAACAGCTGCACTGTCCTCACTGTAAATATATTTTTGTCCACTCGATATAACCATGACTAGTAAGTCGACCCTTCAGAAGTTGTTTGTAATTAAAATGACCGTTTTACCCCTGTAATTATATCTTGTTTCTTAAGTCTCACTGATCCTCTAATAAACAATTGGTTTGTGGTCCAGCCACTAAACCAAGTCCCTCTTGGGGTAATGAGAGGATGGGGCTCCTTGTTCACGACTCGAAGTTAACACTTAATAGAATAACCTATCTATTATCCCTAGAATTGGGTAGGAGCGAATTCCATCTTGCAAGACTATGTCCTCAGCTATCTACCCAGTCTTATCCCTAAAATGGGAGGCTTATTGAGTCGGCGAACTCAGGCTACTCTCACTTATGCAAATTAAATGATAATCTCGAATAAACAAGAGTTCATAGTTAGCTCCAGATTAAGATCGAGCTACCTAGGCCATCGTATTGAAATAGTTAGTTTTAACAGTAAACGGTGTTATAAAGTAAAAGTGACTATTTCGTTGTTCAGTCTTATGCAAACTCATCACATAGGATGCCCTTACTTACATGTCTTTACACGAACAATTCTGGATCACATCATTTGTATCATATACAAAGTATGTCGCATCCATAGTGTCTCTAGGATAAGGTTCCAAGCCTTATCCTTATATTATAGACCATTTTGGCTATTACTCGAACTTGATCCACCTTTATATCTCCACATATAGTTCAAGTATTCATGCTATAACCAAGGGTTCTTCGTTTATTGGATTTAGGGGTTTCAAGTGCAATTCACATATTCAATAACATCTTTACTGAATAAACCTCACCAATAACTTTATTGTAAAATAGAATTTGTTTATTGTTTACAAACTACGAGTCTTAGAACATAAATTTTGAGAGAGATTTTATTTTAATTCTCTATTTTTGAGATTTCTAAATGATGATATGAAATTAGGAATTTTTTTCATTGCAAATTGAGAAGGAAAATTAAGAAAAGATAGAAAGTACTATTTTTGGTAAAATAAATTAAGGAAATAGGGACACTTATTATTATTAATTTTAAATAATAATAATTTGTTGACAAAATCATTCAACTGAAGACATGATTTGAGGAATTTGGAAAGACAACTCAACATATTTAGTTTCCACTTTGTGATGAGCAAATTAGTAATTGAATTATGATGATTGTTAAATGTTCTTGTGATAGAATTTTCGGGATATGTAGATTTACAGCATGATATTGAATTTTGTTGTTAATCATCACTGTCAATTTAGATAATGACCATAGTGATATTTTCTTGACTTGATTCAAATTTTTTGTACATATCAACGTTCAATTTTCAAATATTTTGGCTAGTAATTTGTTCCACAAATATCTTTTTAGACCGTTGAGCTTTCTCTAATTGATTTTAAATGAACTTTACATGGATTGTCTTTCTTATTCTTTTTAACCTCAATAATGTTTCAAATTTTCATATATGGCATGAAGATTTAACAACTTTGTTTCATTGCTATATTTGAGCATGATATTCCATATATATTTTATAAATTTATTGTTTATTTCATTAGTATTAATTATCTCATGAAATGTGTGATAGAAAGTAATAATATTATTATACTGCTATTCATTGATCATCATACCTCGAAGGGGATACTATTTTGATCAAATCTAATTATCAATGTTCCATGAGTTATATTTGACAAAGTTTTTGTGTGATTCATGTCATAAATTGTCATATTATATTTAAGTTGAAAGGTATTATTATGACTTTTAATTCCATTTGATCTAATAACATTATTTTCACTATTACCTTGATGGTATAAAAATATGCAAAATCCATAATTTAGAAAAATTATAAAATATGATGGTAGTTTATGTTTTATAAAGATTTTTCATGGGTATATAAATGAGAACAACTATCTACATTAACATAAGACCTTCTGAGATCAAATCCAAAAGCAAAACATTGAAGGCTTATGCCCAACATAGACACAATTTCATACTATTGAACATATTTGAAGAGTTGTTATCCCCAATTAATGGTATATTCAACCATATTGACATAAGCCTCATGTATCAAACGACAAAGATGTAGTGGATGCCACACCCCTTCTCAAGATACCTTCTAAACGACAAAGAGATATGGACAACAGTTATCAATTCTCTTATGACATCAACTGGCTATCCTATCTCCTGGAACTTGTTCCCTGCATACATGTTAATCTTTATAAACAATTCATATATGTATATTATTAGCTTAACACATTTATCCACAAAACTTCTATATAGTAAAAGCAGACTTTACATGAGTTCATATCTACAACAGTTTACTTAGGGTTTTACCCTTCCCACTAATATGTACATGTGAGTTTTAAGACTTAAAAAGGACACGATGGACCACCTAAACTTGAATTCTTTAGGATCTTTGAGCTTGTGATAGACTAGCAGATCATCTAGGCTCTAGAGAAATGACTGCTACCTGAAAAATGAAAATATTGAAAAAGATGAGCTTAAAATACCCAGTGAGCTACTAACATTTAAAACATGCTTTCTTAATATGTCATGATAAGTAAAACATGATTTACTAGTAAAATTGTAACTTCCATTAATCGAGATTAATAAAACATAAACTGATTACATAAAAGATTATAGCATATAAAACTTTGAAAACATAACTCATCATTTGTTTTTTGTTTGCTTCATAAAACATTTGTACTTAATTGCCTTAGTTGAGGGAGAGCCCCTTTTTGCTCAATCGCCCAACATCAATAATACTAATCATATGTGCACATAGATATAAGTCTTGAGGACCTATATTAGGCTAGAATGTGGGTCCTGTATATCTTATCATACCTTCGGTTTCAGAAATCTCCTAATAGCCTAAAGGATTCTGTGTATCTTAGCATATCTTCGGTATCAGAGATCCTTATGAAGGAAATCGAACATGAGGATTTCCATGAGTAGCAGAATGATCGTTCCAAATTTCATTCGTATATAAACAACAAAAATTATAGTACAAGAAACAAAAATATACGGGCTATGCATAAAATGAAATTACAACATGCTTACACAAGAGATCAAGGGATAAAACTATACGTACCTTTGAAGACTCATCTTCAAACATCCTCGATCATGAATGCTCAAACAATCACCAAGACTGCAAACCCAAACACTTGAACACTACGACCACAGCACAACACGATCGAAGCAACCTCGAACACAGCAAACACCAAGATCACGAACATAGCGAACTCAACAAATGGCCTCCAAAAACTTCGACTATGTCGAGTTGAGTACGAAACCACCACAATGGCTACCTTGGTATTCTCGATGTGAGAATCTAGAAGTGTGGGCTCTGTGTGGACTTGGTTAGAGGAGGAGACTGGAGGAACAATTGTGTAAACGATTAAGCAAGTGGGAGATGACAAGGTCTATAGTATAGACGATGCCCAATCATTTAGAAAAAGCTCCGCGATCATTTAGCCATTGGCCAACTGAGTGATCTATCGTGTAGAGTCACTCCATGATCGTCTAGTCTCTCTTCAGCTGTTGTTTAGTAAATCTCATTCACTTGACAGCCAACCGTGAGTAATTTTCGAGAATAGAAACTCTCAATCATCAACTCACTAAAATTAGGAAAAAAAATTTTCCTTTTATCTGACGGTTACCATGAAACTACCAATAACCTCCCACTTAATTGGTTATTAGAGAAAAAGAGATAATTATCCAATAATTAATATTATTATAAATATATATGATAACCAACTTACCATACTGTATTTATAACCTATAATTTTAATATTTCATCTCATGAAACATATAAACCATAGCTCTTTTTCTATTTCATGGTATTTAATGTAAATCTCATTTACGTTAATCCTTCACTTGATGTATCTCATACACCATACCGATCATATCATATATAATCAAATTACCTCTTGTCAGTTTGAACATTTCAAATCAACACCAAGAATTGATTCTCAACTTGAATCCATTGAGCTATTAAGGGGACCTTATGAACCTGTAGCTCGAAGCTCCAGTGGTACGTGAATAACTGACTAAACTCTTTACTCACGAGATCCACCATCCGTTGGTTGCCAGACATCCCACTAAAGGTCGACAGTTAAACTCTTCTTATTACAGATATATTATATGTCCATATCAACCAATCAACAGTACAATAACCCTTCACAGATCGCTCGTAAGTACAGCTGGGCCAATAACCGTTATGGCCCTGTAGTTACATCTAACTCTTTAAGTACTATTGATCCCTCTAATGAATATAAGTCATAGTTCTACTATGACTGAGTCCTCTCTTCTAAAGAGAAGTTGTGGCAACTATGTTCAAGACCTAGAATCAGCCTTTAAGAGAGCAATCTATCCCCTGCTTCGAGGAAGGAGTGAATTCCATCTTGTGTAACTGAGTTCCCAGCTCCCAAATCAGACAAATCCCCAAAAAGGTAGACATGTTGAGTTGGCAATCTGGCCATTCTCACGCATACTAATCAAAGGACCGCCCTCAAAGGCAGAAGTTCCCAAAACACTCAGGATTGAGGTCATGTCACCCATGGTTGTTTAGGTGAGATGTGAGTCTCCAGTATCAACGACGTTATATACAAAGACTAGTCATCTTGTGGTCTGGTCTTATACAAACTCTTTGTATACGACACCCCTGCTCGCATGTCTCCACATGAATGGTCAGGATCTACCATCTATAGTAGTTCACAACACTTGCAAACCTCTACAAAGCGAGCTGTATCTATAGTGCCACCAGGATCATGTATCCCTCTTTAATCCTTATACTACAGACCTACTTAGGTTATCATTTAAGGCATGATCCACTTGTATATATCATATACATGCTTAAGTTTACATACAATAACCATGGAGTCTTGTTTATTGGATATGAGTAAATGCCAAAATAAAATAATTCTTATTTTTTTCATATCAATGTGTATAAATTACAAACTACGAGACTTCGAGAGAATTAGGACACCAATCCCAAAAATCTCCCACTTGCCCTAATGCCTCGAGAGATTAATGTATAATACAAGATAAATACATGTACAATATACAATAAACAAGGGAATACCCCAGTATAATCTCCCACTTGCCCTAGACAAGATGTCGCATGTCCAGTAGACCCAGACTCTCTAGGTGACCCTCGAACACTTTAACCATGAGAGTCTTTATAAATGGATCAGCAACATTGTGCTCCATCACAATCTTCGAAACTATCACATCACTGCGATGTACAATCTCCCTGATCAAGTGGTATTTTCGTTCTATATTCTTGCCTCAACGATGACTCCGAGGTTCCTTCGAATTTGCCATAGCCTCACTGTTATCACAATAAAGAGTGATTGGCAAATCCATATTTGGAACAACTTCTAAATTCGTAAGGAATTTCCTCAGCCAAAAAGCCTCCTTAGATGTTTCAGTAGCGGCTATGTATTCGCCTTCCATAGTGGAATCCGCGATGCATCCTTGCTTTATACTTTGCCACTCTACAGTCCCTCCATTCAGAGTGAACAATGACCCCGATGTCGATTCACGAGAATATCTATCGGCCTGAACGTCAGAGTCTGTGTATCCTGTCTCCATACACGAGCATGTAGTCCCTTGTTCTTCGAAGATACTTGAGGATCTTCTTGACCACTGTACAGTGAACAAATCCTGGATTGGACTGACAACGACTTATAATCCTTACTGCATAGTAAATGTCGGGTCTTGTACACAACATTAGATACATTAAGCTTTCAATCGTTGAAGCATAAGGAATCTGTCTCATTTCCTCAATCTCTTGAGGTGTCTTAGGACATTGATCCTTAAACAAAACGATTCCATGCCTGAAGGGTAACAAACCCCTCTTGGAATCTTGCATCCTATACCTAATCAACAATTGATCGATGTACGATGCCTGAGATAAGGCTAGCCTTTTGTTCTTACGATCCCGAATGATCTGGATTCCTAGAAAATACTGTACCTCACCCAATCACTGAGCTTATTCTAATATTTTTAATTCTACTTAACCCACACTTCCATAAATGTGAAGGGGTTTTGGAGATGATTGGATGTTGGAATTTCAAAAGTGTACTATTCCAAGATTAACTTACACCCTCCCCCCCCCCCCCCCCCCCCCCCCAAAAAAAAAAAAAAAAAATAAACACCAGGCTTATGCTGTTGAGCATTAAACTCAACTTGTAAGGTTTTTAGGCGGTGTTTAGTAGGCATTTAGAAGGTCAAATGGTGTCCAAATTAAATGTGTGACCTATGGATTTTGATGCCTCGGATATGTATTTTCTGATGGTTCAAATCTCAAGTCATTTAATGTTTTCTATGGAAAGATGGCCGTTTAAGTAGCGAAGGGTCAAGAACTACTACAACTTTTGAAATTTTGTCTTAATTATTATAATCTCTTTCATTTGCTTTTATTACTGATTTATTGAAGGAATTTAGGGAGACACTTTGTGAGACTATATATAGTGGTATTGTAATCTTTGCAAAGACAAGGTTGAGAAAGAAATCAATAGAAGATTGAATATTAGTATCCATACTTTATTATTTCTCTCTTCAATAAATAGCTCCACCACTCAAATAATTTTGTTTTTTTTTTATCAATTTAGTATCAGAGCGATGGCGAACCATGGGAGCACAGTGTTGGGATCGATGCAGTTACTATGACTCACCAAGATAAACTATGAAAACTGGAGTATTCAAATGTGTGCCTTGCTCAGTGATCAAGACACATGGGAAGTAGTTCAAGAGGGTCTTAAGAGGAGGCTCCAATTGCAAATCTGACAGCAAACCAATTGAGAATGATAAAAGAGATGCGCATGAAAGACAAAACCACTCTCTATTTCATGTTCCAAGTTGTGGATGAGTCAGGTTTCGAGAAAATTGCACATCGAAGGAAGTGTGGGACACACTGGAGAAAGTTTTCAAGGGTGTTGATCGAGTCAAACAAGTGTGATGCCAAACTCTTCGAGGCGAATTGGAAACCATGAAAATGAAGGAGTCAGAAGGAGTATCTGACTACATCGCTCGGGTTCAAATAGTGGTGAACCAACTTAAATGCAATGGAGAAACTCTTGAAGATGCAAGGGTTGTGGAGAAAATCCTTTGATAATTGACAAATGATTTTGAGAATATTGATGTGCTATCGAGGAGTCAAAGAATTTGGAAGAAATGACTATTGATGATCTTGAAGGTTCTCTTGAAGCACATGAACAAAGAAAGAAGAAAAAGAAACAAGAGGTCTTGGAGGAGGCCTTACAAATAAAGATGACCAGAAAAGAAGACAAGGCAATGTATGTGCAACAAAATCGAGGAAGTCATGGTCGTGGTGGTCGCAGTTTCGGTCGCGGCAGAGGTCGTGGTCATGGAAACAACAATGAAGAGAAAGAAGAAACGAGCCAACTAAATTGGCTTGGACGAGGCCGAGGTCGTGGAAGAGGCGGTTGTTCAAATCGTCTAAATGTCGAGTATTACAATTGTAGAAATGGACACTACACAAAAGACTGTTATGCCGAGAAGAAGGTGGAAGAAAATGCGAACTTAGTCGTAGAAGATGATACCAAAGATGACGGTGTTCTCATGATGGCTCATGAAGGCATCACTCCGGACAATGACATGGTGTGGTATCTTGACACCGGTGCAAGCAACCATATGTGTGGGCACACACATTTTTTTGTTGATATGCAAGAGATAGAAGATGGACATGTGTCTTTTGGAGATGCATCAAAGGTTCAAGTCAAAGGTCGAGGAAAAATACGATTTTCCCAAAGGAATGGAAAAGAAGGTACTATGGAGGATGTCTACTATGTACCTGACTTGAAGAGTAATATTCTAAGTATGGGGCAGTTATTGGAGAAAGGATGTTTGGTCTTCATGAAATATCGAATGTTGCACTTGAAGGACCAAAATGATCAAGTGCTCGCACACGTTGAGATAGGGAAGAATTGGATGTTCAAACTCAACCTGAAGAATGTACAAGAGAGGTGTTTACAAGTCAATCTAGAGGACCAAGCATTCTTATGGCACTTACGATTTGGACACTTACACTTCTGCAGACAAAAAGAGTTAGCAAAGAAGAACATGGTCCATAGGCTACCAAAAATGGACTCCAAGAAGTTTTGTGAAGGTTGTGTACTTGGCAAACTAGAAAGGACAACTTTCCAAAAGAAAGCAGAATAATGTTCAAAGGGACCTCTTGAGTTGATACACACAGACCTATGTGGAACAATCACTTCGAAATCTTTTAGTGATAAAAGGTATTTTATTACCTTTATTGATGACTATACAAGAAAGACTTAGGTTTATTTTTTGAAGAAAAAGTCAGAAGAATTTGAAGTATTCAAAAAGTTCAAGGTGATGGTAAAGAAGACAACCAATCTTTACATCAAGGCTTTACAGTCAGATAGAGGTGGAGAATACATATCAACCGCTTTCACAAATTATTGTGAGGAACAAGGTATCAAAAGATTTTTGACTGCATAATATTCACCTCAACAAAATGGTGTTACAGAAAGGAAAAATCGAACGATCCTTGATATGGTTCGATCAATGTTGAAGAGTAAAGACGTGCCAAAGGAATTTTGGGCAGAAGCAATACAATGCACTGTGTACGTTCAAAACCAATGTCCACATACAAAATTGGCAAATCAAACACCGCAAAAGGCGTGGATCGGTCATAAACCAACTGTTTCACACCTTAAAGTGTTTGGTAGTGTGGCCTATGCGTAAGTACCAGACCAAAGAAGAACCAAACTCGATGATAAGAGTAAGGAATATGTGTTTCTTGGGTATGACAAGAAGACAAAGGCTTATAAATTATTCGATCCAATTAAAAAGAAGGTGATTGTAAGTCGCGATGTTCAAATGAACGAAGAAAGCACGTGGGACTGAAAGAATCAAAAGGAGGCATTACAAGGAGAGTCACTGAGAATTGCACCAATAAACACTCCAATGACTTCTCAAATATTTGACGAAGTCGAAGAACCGAGTCAACTTAGGATGCGGAGTCTACAAGATCTATACGACTCAATTGATGAAGTACACCTAGTTTGCTTATTAGCAGACTCGGAGAACATTGCTTTTAAAGAAGTCATAAGAGACAAAAAGTGGAAAGCCGCAATGGATGAAGAGATAGAAGCAATCAAAAGAAACAAAACTTGGGATTTGGTGGAATTGCTTGATGGATATAGACCCATTAGTGTAAAATGGGTATACAAGAAGAAGATGAATGCCCAAGGTGAGATTAAAAGGTACAAGGCGCGTCTAGGGTTACAGACAAAAAGCAAGAATCGATTGTGATGAAGTTTTTGCTCTAGTTGCAAGAATGGAGACAATTCGACTTCTTTTATCTCTAGTTGCACAATTCAAGTGGGCTATCTATTAAATGGATGTAAAATCAGCATTTTTAAATGAAGTTCTTGAAGAAGAAGTCTATGTGGAGCAACCCCCTAGATACATGAAATCTAGAAAGGAAAACAAAGTAATGAAACTAAAGAAGGCTTATGAATTATACGTAAAGAAAAAAGAAGATAATCTGCTTATCGTTGCCCTTTATATTGATGATCTTATTTTCATGGGGAACAATGAGAACTTGGTTATGGATTTTAAAGATGCTATGACGCAGGAGTTTGAAATGACGGATTTAGGATTGATGAAATACTTTCTTGGTCTTGAAATTAGACAATAAAACTTTGGAATTTTTGTTTCACAGGAAACATATACGAATGCCATGTTGAAGAGAAATAAGATGGAAGAATGCAAGCCTATAGCAACACCAATGGAGCTTGGCACAAAACTCTCTAGATTTGAGGGAGGAGATCAAGTAAATGCACGTGAATATCGTAGTTTGGTAGGGAGTCCATGATATCTCACATGCACAAGACTGAATATTGCATATAGTGTTGGTGTAGTGAGTTCGTACATGGAGGATCCAAGGCTCTCGTACCTCAAGGCCATTAAACGAATTCTTCAATACATTCGAGGGATGGAATCACTCGGGCTTCTCTACACAAGGACGAGTGAAAACAAGTTGATAGGATACTCTGACAGTGATTGGTGCAGAGATATAGATGACAGAAAAAGCAGTGGAGGATATGTGTTCTACATGGGGAATACAACATTCACATTGCTCTAAAAAAAGCAGCCAATCGTAACTTTGTCAACATATGAGACAGAATATGTGGCAACATCTTGGTGTGTGTGTCACACAATTTGGCTGAGAAACTTATTGTGTGAATTAAATCTACAACAGCATGAGGCAACCAAAATATGAGTTGACAATAAATTAGCCATTGAGTTGGCAAAGAATTCGGTCCATCATGAAAGGAGTAAACACATTGACAGCCGGTTTCATTTTATTAGAGAACATATAAAGAATGGAGAAGTGAAAATGATTCATGTTTCAAGTCATGACCAAGTAGCTGATATTTTTACAAAGCCTCTACTAACAACTTTGTTTGAAAATTTGAAAAAGATGATCGGAATGAAGGACTTGAAAGATTTGAGTATAAGGGAAGAATTTGTTGAGCATTAAACTCAAATTGTCATGTTTTTAGTGGTATTTAGCAGGCATTTGGAAGGTCAAACGATGTTCAAATTAAATGTCTAACCTATGAATTTTGATGCTCCAGATGTGTACTTTCTGATGGTTTAAGTCTCAAGTCGTTTGGTGTTTTTTGTGAAAAGATATGGCAGTTTGAGTAACAATGGGTCAAGAATTACTGTAACTTTTGAAATTCTGTCTTAATTATTATAATCTCTTTCATTTGCTTTTATTAGTGATTTATTGAAGGAAGTTAGGGAGACACTTTGTGAGACTATATATAGTGGTATTGTAATTTTTTCTAAAACAATGTTGAGAAAGAAATAAATAGAAGATTGAGTATTAGTGTCCATACTTTATTCTTTCTCTCATCAATGAAAAGCTCCACCACTCAAATAATCTTATTTTTTTCAAAAGTTGCAGTGGCTGTAGTGGTTATGGATCTTTAGAAACTTGTGGCTGCAGCAATGACGTCAGAGACGAGGCGCAGTCGCCAAAGATGAAGAGGAAGGGTGGGTGTTTTGCAGCTGGAACACACATGAGAAGGAGGAGGAAGAAGATGGTAGAGGCTAGGGCATCCTCTTTTCAATCTCTTTTTTCCTTTCGCTTTCTTTACAGTTTTTTTTTAAAAAATAAAATAAAAACCCAAAATTACTTCAGTTTTCCAACCGTTTACTAATTTTAGCTAACTTAGGAGATTAAATTGAAATTCTAATTCTTCAAATTAGAATCAACATTTAAGGAGTTCCATTAATTTAAAATTAACGGATTGAAAAAGATTTAATGACTAATTTTATAATGTGGGGCACTACAATTGAACTGATCATTAGAGTTAACATGTTAGTGGAATTTTAACACTGTAAAGGTTAAGACATAAGCGGAATTTACAAAAAAAAAAAATATATATATGGGACTAAAAGTCTAGAAATAGATTTTTTATGTAACATTAGACATTAGGTATACAAAAGGCTTAGAGATTGCATTAATTAATTTAAGATTCAGTTAGTTGTAGTGATATAAGACTAGTTGTTTAGTCTCCTAAAGGAACTTATAAAGGTAAAATAGGAGTTTTTCTCTATTTATAGTTATTGATGCAATTGTGATGTGGCTGCATAGCATAAGGCAGATTGTCAGTGGATTGAAACTTGATCTTAAATCTTTATTGTCATTCATCGTTTACCTTTATTATTAGCAACCAACCCTAAATTCACTTACTTTTACCGGTTACTCTTTGGTTTGCATTGTAAGTATTGTTTTCAAAGAATTGAATTACTTACTAATCTTGTGGGATACGATACTTGAAATACAACCTCGATTACTACTTCTGACATTGTTTTGTTCTTCAAGCTCTGTGTTGCATTTATATAAAGTTTAAATGGAGGTTTAATATAGATATACAATATCTTAAAAAGTAATATGAGTTGTTGTATGTTGGTTGTAAAAATGTTTACCTCGTCGTTGATGGTCATGTTAGAATATTTAATTAATATTATTCTGATAATCAAAATGTGGACCACATATTTGTATATTTATATTATTTAGCTATTTAGATGGGCAAATTAAAATAATATGTAATTAAATAGGTTCATAAATTATTATTAAGTATAGAGACCCAGTGAAAAGTTTATAAATAGGATGCAAGGATTATGGTCTCCATGCTAAACATGTTTAGTTCTCCTGTTTCCCATTTCACTGAGAGAATTTTAGAACTTTGGTGTGTTTAGTTGAGGAAGATCTTGCTCTAAATGCTAAATTGTTGTCTAGGTGGGATCGTTTTTAGATTGTTTATATTGTTAATTAAAACAATTTAGTATGCATGAATCTAGTGTTATTGCTATAGATTTATTCATTTTCAATAAGTGGTATCAAAGCATTGTGCATATTCCTCTTATTTCAAGATGGTTCCTTATCTTGGCTTTGTGATCTTGAATAGCAGAATAAAAAATTTCAAAGTACTCTTCATTGTTGTCTTTGCATATGGCATGGTGAAGATTTTGATAGTTCAATGGATTGTTTTATTAAGTATTTATCCTAAAATTTTTTGATAAAATAGTTGGAGTGGAATTCCTTGAAGAAGAGGTTTGTACTCTCTCGGATGGGCTTTGTGGGAAATTGACTCTATGGGATGGGCTTTGTGAAAATCAATTGAAGTTTTTGTTAAACACCAATTAAAAAAGGAATTTTAAAAAAGGATGTACAACACCAATTAGAAAATGGAAGATGGTTCAAATAAAAAAAGTTGGAAAATTTTTCTTCTAATCTTCCAATTGGCCATAATTTGGAGATACAGTACATCTCATGCTTTTAGCCCATCTCTATGTGTCTTTTACATTAGCACCGCTGACAAGAGAAATAACAAATTTTAAAAGACATACAAGCAACCCACCTCATCCTTTGAGTGGCCCATATCTTGTGTTTGTCTTTGTCTTGTTAAAAAAAATGATAAGAGAAATAACAAATTTTAAAGTTTCATTTGAAAAATTGGTAAAAAGGTTTTGAAATGCTAAAAATAGCAAGAAAAATTTATATAATAGAAAATACTAATTAGTAAATGGCAAAATTACCTTAAAACAACAAAATTAAGTACAAACAAGAATGCAAATATACACTGGTTCAATAAAATCTCGAATACCACGAATACACTCTATCTAAATATTCTAGAACCACAAATACACAGTCTCTAAACATTCCAAAAGCAAAAATTAAAAATCACCTGATATGGTCCTTAACACTTCCAGCTACCACTACTACAAAATATACATTACTTGACACTTGTAGTTTTTAATTATTTGACGTTTATTCAGGAAAAAAATCAAGTAATGACCTTTTGGAAAAGAAAATGTCAAGTAAAAGGGTTAAAAAAAGTGGAGACTGATGGAATATTTCATATATTTTTACGCGAATCATTACTTGACACATTTTTCGTGTCAAGTAATATAAGGTCTTACTTGACACGTTTTTCATATCAAGTAAAATATAAAAAATAATTAACTAATTATTTTAAACAAGTAAAAGGGTTAAATGCCCTAGATTGAAACACTCCACGAGAAACACTCCACGAGAAACAGTACTCCACTTTTTTTTTTTTAATTTTAAAATTTAGTTCGTTTAAAGAAAAATTGGGTTTTATGCCGAATTACATTGATTTTTTTTAGTTAATGTAAAAAATTGAGATTTTATTGGGTGAATTATTTTTATTTTGAAATTCAGGTTTTGAAGAGGAAAAGGAAAGGATTATATATATATATATATATATATTTGTGTATTGAAAGAAAAGATCAAATGAAATGAAACAACACATAATGAAATAAAATAAGATAAAGTTTTATTATATTTTATTAAAATATTTTCTTTTCTTTCATTTTTTTAATTTTTTTTAAAAAAAAACTTCCCCCCTTTCCTCGTTTTCTCTCTCGCAACCCCCTCCCCATGAAACCCTCTCTTTGGAGCACCCCAACAGCCCCTGTTCTAGATCCGGTTAGTTTTCCACCGGATCCACTGTTTTCATCCTCAATTGTCACCGTTCCTTGGGATTTTAGCCGGATTGTGGAGTTGGGTGAAATTTTGGGTAAGTTGGGTTCCACTTGGTGAGGTTAGTGGGTTCTTGTTATTTTGTTATACCCATTGGTCTGGCGTGAGTTTAATGTTTTGTTGGGTTTTAGATTTCGGTTGAGACCCCTCGAATTGGCTTGTATCTGCAATGAATTTGGTGTTTGAGACTCGAGTGAAGCATCAATTTGAGCAAACACTTCAGGTAAGTCTGTTTATCATGAATCTGGGGGCTTGTTAGTCTAGGAGTTAGCCATGAATAATAGTAGCACCTTCTGTAATGATTTGCTTGTTTGAATGTTTGATGATGAGATTGATTTTGAAGTATTGGATGGAGTTGAGTTGCTGTCCAATAGGTTTGAGACCGATCTTAGTATGGTTTTGGTAAGTTTGGAGGTTAGTATTAATAGTTCTTTGTTACCCATTGAAGTATTGATCTAACAATTGAGTTATTTTCTATTTTTTATGTTCAATTCAAAGATTTCAAGGGATTGGAGCCACTATCCAGCAAAGTTAACGATGTTTGGACATTTTGATAGGTATTAGGCCTTGAAACTCTTTTGGAATTGTTATATAGTTGCTGGAATTTGGGTTTGTGACCATTATTATTGAACTTTTCATAGGTTAGATTACTTAGTTGTAGTTTTGAAGTAACATTCCAATCAAGCCACACTTTGGATAATCTATTTGGAATTAATTGGTTATTTTGTTGAATAAAATTTTGAAGAAATCTTTTATTGCTTGTAGATAAGATTGGGCTTCCAATATTCTCTTTTACTCATTGATTCCTATATTAGTTTTCTATTAAAGATGCACTTTGATTGCCTTTACGAGGGATTGCAACTGTATCAAGTCGCTTTCGCTTGAAAGTTTTGAAAGTTGTGAAAGTTGGGGGAAAGGTATATGCATTCTTCTATTTTACATTTTAGTATATGTTTCATTTGTTGATAATCTTCTTCCTCTTTATAATATTTTCTCAAATGTCTCCCATCTTCCTTTGTTTTGCAGTAAAAGGTAATTGTTCCTCATAAGGCTAGATATGGTCAAAAGAGAATGAATGAAATCCCAGTAAGTCCCTAACTTCAAGTTGTAGATATTTTTTAAGTTTTGAGTATGGTATTTTTCCATTACATAAAGTAAGCCAAACATGTAAATTTTTGTTGAAATATATCAGCAACAGAAGAAGCAACAAGGATCAATAAACACTCCAATTCATTAATTTTGACAGTAATTAAAGTATGCTCATACTAAAACAAGAGGGTTTCAAGCCATACATTTGTAGAACTTCTTCAACTCTTAATTCTCAGCTACAAACTTCTCCAAATGATTTCAAAAATCAATTTTATTTCTAAAATCGAAAATATTATTAATTTTTTAAAATTAATTTCATAAATTAATTTTCTTAATAAAATTAATAAATAATTATTTAAACAATTTAAATAATTCTAATTAATTTATATCAAATATTAAATTAATTTTACACAAATCCACCTTCATATATTGAAATCATATTTAAATATTAATTCTTCAATTCTGTTTAATTCTCAAAATTAAACGTGTAATTATATCTCATATAATTACTAATTCTTTTAATTCTAATTTGAACGTTTCAAATTAACTTATCACGCTACTCTAAAGCTAATCCATTTACAAGCTAGTAGGGACCTCGCGGACCTACAGATCATGGGCTCCAACGATCCGAGATTAATTCACTAAACACATTACACCGAATTAACCCTCATTCGTTAACTAATGGGTCATTCCACTAAAGCCCATAGTTGCACACCCCTCACTATAAATATATTATGTCCACATGTTTTAATCATTATTAGTAAGTTGACCCTTCACAGGTTGTTCATAATAACGGCTAGGTCAAATGTCTATTTTACCCCCGAGATTACGTCTTGTTTCTTAAGTTCTTACTGATCCTCTAATGAACAACTGGTTCATGATCTAGTCACTAAACCAAAACTCTCTTAGCCCAGTGAGAGGGTAGGACCCATTGTTCAAGACCTGGATTCAGTACTTGAGAAAATAACCTTTCTCCTATCCCTAAATCAGGTAGGCATGAATTTCGTTTTGCACCCTATTTCCCCACTATCTATTCGGTCTTACCCCTTAAATGGAAGGCTTATTGAATCAGCGTTGTTGAGCCAACCCTCACCTATGCAAATCTAAGGATAATCCCGAATAAATAGGAGTACATAGTTAGCTCAGGATTAAGATTGAGTTACCTAGGTCGTCTAACTGAAATAGTCAGTCTTATACAGTAAACAACGTTATAAAGTAAGAGTGACTTATTTCTCGGTCCGATCTTATGCAAACTCATTGCATATGATGCCCCCCACCCCTTATGTCATAACATGTACGAATTAGGATCACTTCGCTTGTAGCACTTTACAACTCTTTGTAACAATTACAGCGCCGTATCCAACAGTGTTACCAGAATAAGGTACCCAGCCTTAATCATGTACTATAGATCGTTTTTGTTATTTACTCGAAATTGATTCATTTTTATGTCTCTACATAAAGTTCAAGTATTCATATAATAGCCATGGATTTTAGTTTATTGGGTTTAGACTTTTTTGTATACAATTTATAAAATCAATAATAAGTTTATTGACTATAGAAAATGTTTATATTTTTGTAAACTGCAAGTTTTAGGACATAAAACCCAACAATACTCCCACTTGAACTAAAACTTCAGTGGATCAATATATACAAATACATACAATGTTGAGTTTACACGGAGAGAACAAAACGTACAAATACAATAAACTAGGGAATTTCAATACCCATAAATTCTCCCACTTGCCCTAGTGATAAATATCTCGTAGACCTAGTCTTAATAGGTGACCCTCAAACACTTTACTCGAGAAGGCCTTTGTAAATGGATCAATTAAGTTGTCATGTGAAGCTATCTGCATGACAGTTATGTCTCCTCTGTATACAATCTGCCTGTAGAGATGGTACTTTTGCTCGATATGCTTTCCTCTTTTATGGCTTCGAGGTTCCTTTGAATTTGCAATTGCTTCACTGTTGTCAAAATAGAGAGTGACAAGCAGGTGCATATTAGAAACTACTTCCAGATCAGTCAAGAAATTTCTGAGCCATACTGATTCTTTTGCTGCTTCACTTGTAGCTACATACTCAGCTTCCATTGTAGAATTAGCAATACAACTCTGCTTGATGCTTCTCTGCATAACTACTCCTCCATTCAGAATGAATACTGGCCCCAAAGTTGATTCCCTATAATCAATATCGGTTTGGAAGTCAGAATCAGTGTATCTAGTAAGGATCAGATCCTTAGCACCATACACAAGCATATACTCTCTCGTTCTCTAAAGATACTTGAGAATATTCTTAACAGCAGTCCAATGATCATATCTAGGATTGGATTGAAATCTGTTGACTATTCCTACGGCATAGCATATATCGGGACGAGTACACAACATTGCATACATTAAACTCCCTACTGTTGATGCATATGGAATTCATTTCATGTCATCAACCTCTTGAGGTGTCTTAGGACTTTGTTCCTTAGACAGGTGAATTCCATGTTTGAAAGATAACAATCCTTTCTTGGACTTTTGTATTTTATACCTAGACAACATCTTGTCAATATAAGATGCTTGAGATAATGCTAATGTCCTGTTCTTGCGATTCCGAACTATTTGGATTCCAAGAACATACTGTGCTTCTCCCAAATCTTTCATTTAGAATTTTGAAGCTAGTCATCTCTTAACGTCAGCGAGATATTCTACCTCATTCCCAATGAGTAGAATATCATCAACATACAACACCAGAAAAGCGACAGTTTTGTTGACGATTTTCTTTTATACACAGGGTACGTCAAATTTTTGTTCAAAGCCGTAAGATTTGATCGCAGCATCAAATCTCATATTCCAGGATCTAGAAGCTTGTTTTAATCCATAAATAGATCGATTAAGCTTGCAAACTTTTTGCTCTTAACCCTGTTGTATAAACCCTTCTGGTTGAGACATATAGATACTCTCTTCAAGATAGCCATTCAGAAAAAACTGTCTTGACATCCATTTGTCATATTTTATAATCATAAAATGTGGCTATGGACAAGAGTATTTTAATAGACTTTATTATGGCAACTGGAGAGAAGGTTTCTTCAAAATCTAACCTCTCTCTTTGAGGAAACCCTTTTGCCACAAGTCTAGCTTTGTAGATCTATACCTTACCAGCTTGGTCTCGTTTTCTCTTGTAGACCCATTTGCAACCGATGGGTTTTACCCTTTTAGGTTGATCTACAAAATCCTAGACATAATTAAAATACATAGATTCCATTTCAAGGTCCATGGATTTAATCCATTGATCTTTATCCACATCATTCATTTCTTGTTTGAAGGACAATGGATACTCTAAGTCATCATCTCATATGATGACTTGAATTTCAATCAAACCCATGTATCGCTCAGGCCATTGCACAACCCTTCCACTACGACGAGATGTTCTCAACTCTTGAAAAGGATATGAAGTACCAGTTTCATCAACAACTCTTGTTGATGGACTTACTCTATCAACAACTTTTGTTGATGCATTTGTTGCTTTTCTGGACATTTTCTCTATTACTAGCTTTCTACGAGGTTGATGATTCTTCATATGGTCTTCCTCTAGAAAGGTTGCATTTGTCGATACAAATACTTTGTATTCCTGAGGATCGTAAAAGAAACTACTTTTCGTTTCTTTTGGGTAGCCTACAAATAGGCATACTTTTGAACGGTGTTCCAACTTTTTAGAATTTTACACCAACACATGTGCTGGGCAACCCCAAATTCTGAAGTGACGTAAATTTCCTTTACGTCCTCTCCAAAGCTCGTAATTTCAAAAGCACTTTCGAGGGAACCATGTTCAAAATATATACTGCAGCTCTAACTGCGTGTCCCCAAAAAGAATTTGATAACTTAGTATAACTCATCATGGATCTGATGTTATCGCCGTTTATTCTATTTTGCAGGTTGACTTGCTCAAACATGACTTGCCTGACTCTTAGTTCTCGAAATTTAGACTTCAAAGCTCAATGTATAGATTAAATAATGTACTTTGTTGAGAGGTTACTTATTAAACAATTTTTCATTTTTGTGTTTGTTGAAAGTTGAGTTTTGTATACAAAAGCAATAGTTGAGATTTTATTTTGTGCATGTACATGAGAAAGAGAAATATGGTTGTAATTTGTGAGGAATGTTCATATGAAAGATCAGAGTTGAACATATGGAATTTTTAGTGAATATATTGAATTGATAGATCTTAAATGTATAATGTTTATTTAGTTGATGTAATTATATTGTTGGAATAGAAGGCAAAATGAGAATATTAATTGGGACATTTGGAAAAAAAAAGGTACATATACTTGACAAATAAAAAACGTCAAGAGTTATCATTTATGATACGTAATCAATGTCAAGAATCAATAAACTTGACATACCACCAATGTCAAGTGTATTATCTTTCATGACACAAAAATTGTATCAAGAAACATTTTTCTTGACGTTCTTTCAGAGTCAAGTTATCACAATATACTTGACAGTAGAATACTCAACGTTTTTATAAACGTTAGGTATACCCTTACTTGACATTGGAAAAATGTCATGTCATCCAATTTTTGTAGTAGTGTGCCTATAGAACGCATGTAAGCAAGGGAGGATGACGACCAGGGGTTATTAGAAACTTATGGATGTCTACAACGATGGACTTCCTCCAAGATGAAAAATAGCAAATTTGATTGTACCATTGAAGTTGTTGTTTGCAAGTGAGTATTTAGTGGAATTGCAACTTCAGGACGATGTGACTATTGAAAATATGATTGCATTTGACACAAAACTAGTTGTAGGGAGTTTCATCGTCTTCATTCCATGTGATCATTTTGCTCTTAGGATCTTGAAAGCCAACTTTAAACACTACCAATCCCAGAACATCATTGTTGAAAATGATATTTAAAGTAGAAACAATAGCAAGAAACATGTGCGCGAGCGAAAAAGGTTGGTGACCTAGCGAGGGTGGTCGTCAAAAGCTAGCCAAGATGATGAAATTCAAGAAAAGGGTTGTTGAACCAACAATCTCAGACATGAGATTGAGAAGGAGAAAAAGATATTTTGAGAGGCAGCTAAGTGAAGAAGATGAACAATATGAGAATTAAGGTTTTTTTTTTTTATCTTACTTTAATAATAATAATAATTATTATTATTATGATAATGATGATGATGATGATAGTATTATTATTATTATTATTATTATTATTATTATTATTATTATTATTA
>NC_052360.1:45563345-45632378 GCF_009727055.1 Benincasa hispida | reverse complement strand
ATAATAAACTAAAAAAATATATGTATATATATATATACACCACATGTTTCAAACATTTAAAGTTTATTTCTCATTTATATGTTTCTTTCTAAGTATAACAAGTCATTTTTTACGTGTTTCTATAGAAAATATGAAAAAAAAATCAAATTAATTAGATAACAATATGTATAAAATATGAAAAAAAATATTTAGATACAATTGAATTTGTAACAAACATTTAAATAAATAAAAATTTAGTTAGATAAAATCAAATTTGATAATAAAAGATAAATTCAAAAATAAATTAGAGAAAAAAATCAGGAAGTTTTTGTTTATTATGATTTATTCAATAAGTAGTTAAATAGAATATAATTTGATAATAAAATGTAAATTCAAATATAATTCAAGGGAGAAAAATCAACAAGAGAGCTCGTTTATTTACAATTACATTGTATTTATAGTTCCATTCAGTTAAGCTTCAACAATTACAATGTATTTATAACTCCATCAATCACAAAACCTACCAGAGAAGCCTAACTCGTTGTAAAGGCACAAAAAAATAGCAAGATGGCAAAAATGAATACTTATTTATTTGTCAAAAAAACAAATGAATGGTATATAATATAATAAGATGGTAATGAATAAAATGTGATTAAAAAAATACAAAAAATGATAAAATTTAAATGAAATATATGCTAATATGCATTGAATATTAAGTAAAATCGTAATCAGGATAAAAAATTTTAATTTGAATTTAAAATAATAAAAAATGAATAAAGTAATGTAAAATCTAAAGATATATTGTGAATTAAAATTAAAATTGTGATAAACGAATAAAAGATTGATTAATTCTAAATATTTTCGAAAAGTGGTTAAATCAAGTCAAAATAGATATGAAACTGTCAATTCAAATTTTAAAATGGGAAAAAATTTGGCACCTTTCTTTCTTGAATCCATTAGGTTGAAGTCTCATAACCGACGATTCCATTTACACTATATTTCTATTGAAAATTGATATACGATCTCATAAAGATGATTCCCTTTAAACTGTATTTCTATTGAGAATTTATACACGGTATAGCAATTACACAGTATTAAAAAAATGTTACTTGATCATACCAGAGACAATTTGGAGATTAAAAAATTATATGTCATGTGTGCGGCACAAATTGAAATATGAGGGGAACAAAAATATTAAAAATTGTAATTAATCTTATTTTATTCGAGATTTGGAATGGGTGTCCATTTAAAAATACAGTATTTCACGCATGCTTTCTAAATTTCAAGTTTTACAAATATGTCAAATCATATTTTATTGACTGCATGGAGTTTGCCTAGGGTTTCTTCCTCTCTGGTGTGTGTTTTATTCTCCTCTTTTACTCTCAGTTTGTCTCCACATCTTCAACCGCCATCAACTGCTTCTCGAATTTACCTAAATTCACACTATTTACACCCAAGGTATTTTTTGACAATTTTCATACATATTAACCCAACCATAAGTGCAAATAAAATCAATATTCAATTTTACTTTCATATCTGCATCAAAATACAGATTTATTTTCATACATTCATCTGCATCAAAACTTAATTATTATACTAATTTATTTTTATGTAATCCGGCAGAAGGCGAAGAGAGGCGACAACATGAATAAATAAAATATGATTTGACATTCTCAAACTGACGATAAAATAGAAATTGCATGGTAATCAAATAGAGATAGCAATCACAGAGTACTTGGTATCAAATAGCAATTAGATAGCAATAAAATAACAATCGCTATCAATAGCAATCAATATTATATAGTAATTAGAAAGCAATCACATAGCAATCAGTATAATCAATATTATCATGAAATAGTAATTAGACAATAGTCAAATAGAAATCGGTATTGAATAATAATCATTCAACAACAAAAAAGCAATCTATATCATTGGTAATTAATATCAGACTGTAATTTGAAAACAATCAAATAGCAATCAGTATCATTGAAAATTAAATAACAACCAATATCAAATATCAGTTTAACAAAAATCAGATAGAAATCAATATTGTTAACAATCTAAGCAGTTGGATAACAAACAAACAGTAATTAGACAACAATCAGATAGAAATCGGTATTATTTTTTGACTTTTCATGTTCAGTAATTAGTGGGCCAAAACGCTTTGCTATTTTCTACAAATTTGAAAATAGAGAGACATGGAGCTAATTTTTGTTAACTAAAATCCCTTCCAATTTGGGTCAAATTCTGATGTTAACAGGTCCAAATTATAAGTCCTAGAAAGATCATGTTGAGATCACTTTGGGATGTATAGATCTCGATCTTGCACTTCGGCAAGATAGACAAGTTTCTACCCCTCAAGAGCCCAATGAGGCTAAGGTGGAAAAATGAGAAAAGTCTAATCGCATGTGTTTGATGATGATAAAACAATCAATTCCAAAGTACAGGCTTTTCTACTTGTTTCTCCTATAAGAAACCAGAACCTCTAAAGTAGGACTGTTAAAAGTATCACGCTTGGTGTGCTAAGAATGGTGTGTATATCTCTATTTTGCTTTTGTACCTTTACATAGTTGGTGGGTGGATTCTGTGCTACCATTCATGTCTGTATAACTATGTAGGGCTGCCTGTAGAGCCAAAAACCACTTGAGAGTGAAAGCTACATCTATGTGGAAAATTGTAATATGGAAAAAGTTGATGCTATCGGTCAATTTAAATTATGTTTTGAGACCGATTTTTATTTAGTCTTGTACAACACTTTTGTTGTATCATCTTTTAGACGCAATCTGGTATCTATTTCTGGATTGAACAAATATGGTTACACTTGGACATTAAAAAATAATAAAGTGTCTTTATGTAAATTTCCATCTAATAGGTACAGGTTCTTTAGTAGATAACTTATATATGTTAGATACTAGCACCCAGTTATGAAACCTATCATATTGTTGCTGTGGGTACTAAGTGAAAATTAAATTAAAATCCCTCTTTATTATGGAATCAACGTTTGGGATATATTTATAAACAACAAATGGAACGTCTTGTGTCAGATAAATTTTGAATCCTTTTGATATGACAAACTTGCATATCTATATAAAGTGTATCAAAAGTAAACAAATAAATAAAAGAAAATTAGGTGCAAATCGAGCTCTAAAAGTCTTAAAACTGATACATACTGATATTTGTGGTTCGTTCCTTTATAGCTTCTTGGAATGGACAACATTATTTTATCATTATGAACCCTGAGCCCTAATTTCTCTACTTGTGTATGTTCCCTACTGAAACCAGTGTGGTGAGTAGGTTGATGTGAGAATTAATGTGTAATTGTAGAGAAAATGATGAAAATTTAGAAGAAAAGTTTGAATTTGGAAGCTTGACTCTTGGGTGAAGCTAGAAGAAATGGCTAAGTGTAACCCATGCATTGGAAGCTCGAAAAATGGCTAAGTGTTTGCCTATGCGTTGGCCTTGTGCTAGGCATTGGAGTTAAGCCAAGGGCATTGGCCTTGCTCATTAGAGAGTTTATTTGGGAATTGAAGGAAGCTAAATAGTGGCCGAGAGAAAAGCTATGCATGGGAAGAGGCATGCGGCAGCCAAGTCTTGAGAGGTTAGCATGCATACGGCAACTTCAAGTGTGCGCGAGCGTGGGCGCTGGGCATTGGAGTTGCATGCACTGGACGATCGTATAGCAATGAGCGGGGCTAAGCGATGTGGTAGGCGATCGTGTACCTATGAGCGACACTGAACGATGCGGTAGACGATCGTATGACAATGTGCAGTGTTAAACGATGCAAAGTTTTGCACTAAACAATAGTGCTACATGATGGACGATAGCGTTAAATGATGAGGCAATGGCACTACATGATTAGCATCAGCGCTAGATGATGACGCTGGGCAATGACGCTATGCAATGGGTGTGGGTGCTAGATGATGACTAAAATTAAAATTGTGGCGGACGGAACGCAATGTAATGCCGCCGAAAAGATGGAACATAATTTATGCGATGCATGTCTTAGGTTATGCATTGGTTCTCATGCGTCGAGGGTCATCCGTTGGGATAGAATGTATGCGTTAATCTTATATGCAATAACCATATGTTCCTATCACAAGTTTTCTTGCGCTCTCACCAAGTATAACGAGAACGCGAGTTTCTCGAGTGATCCGAGGTTGAACTCAGGGACTTGTAGCTAACGGGTATGTGGTAATGTGTTTGCGACGGATAAATAAAAGAATGATGGGGGTTATAAGCTACAAACTACTTCTACTCCAAACTAACAAATTAAGCAGTGGGAATATGATTGAGAGAAAGAGACATGGAAACGGTTGACGTGTAGTAAAATGCATGAAAAAATAGATGAAATAGTGAGGATGTCTTCATCACAACCCTAAGCTTGACCGCAAGGGTAACCCCAGCCAACGCAAACTTATGCGATCATGCTATACACACCTGACGAAGACACATGCGATGCGTAATAGCAAACAGAACTTATTCCTAAGTCTCCATTCTTGCTTATGCGATCTTAATCTAGCTCTCTCGAGCCTCGATTCTAACCTAGCTCTCTCAAGTCTTAGGTTCTTTCTTTAGAATCTCACTCGAGTAGCTCTAAAGGTGTAATGGACGCATACATAAGACAAGGTAACCCCAAAAGCCTGACCGACGTAAGATTATTCTTATCTCTAGTGAACACTAGCTTACAAAGCTTAATGCGATCAACTACTTACCCTCCCGGGAAATTAATTACTGCTGATTTTACTCATAGACAAGTATTACGTCCGTCTATAGACAAGTGTTGCTACAGCTTCATACTAAGCAAATAAGGTTTTTTCACAAGAATCACGCAGCGAACACCTTCCGGTGGTTTGCTACATGCTTCTATCCCTAATCCACATGTTTAAGTATGCGATACTCTAGCAATCTTACTCAATGATGCAATAAAAGTAAAGGATACTAAGTAAATGAAGATGGAGATGGAATCGAAGAAAAATACAAAAATGCATTGATCACAAAATGTATTAATTCCTTAAACCAAAATGTAATACAATACAAGGAAAGAAGAGAAATGAAAGGCCAGCTGGAAGCAATGTCTTACTCCCAGCAAATGTGTGTCAAGGCTGTCGCTGGTGCCATGGATGGGAAGTGGAGCAGACACTCTCGAGCTCTAACTCTGGCAAAGGCATCGGTTGTCAATCAGAATGGATGAAGGAGATGAAGAACTCTCAAGCTGTCTTCTCACGCTTTGGTCTGAATCACAAGGATCCACCCCAAGGCAGGGAGCCTCAGGCGAAAAACCTTGGATGATATGAAATTCTGCTCAATGGCTTCTATTTATAGAGCTTGATCGCCGACAACATTAATGGACCTGCTCTGAATCTGACACGCGCAGCGTGATGGTCCTTTTCTGAATATCTGCTGCTAACGGAATGGTAGGTGAAATATCAACATCATCTTTTGATACTCTCGAGGTATGCGTTCATGTTTGCATTCCACCGACCTTGCGGTCGCCCTTCTATTATGGTTATCATTATGTAGCCGCAATCTCCTTACGATGACCGCATTCGCTCGACAGCTGCAACTTCTATGCGATGGACGCATACGGTTGATGGCAGCAACATCCATGCACCGAACATATGTATTCGCCTCTGCGATGGAGAGATTCCCCGCATGTGGTCGTCTTTATGGTAGCCCTTTAGCGTATACGTCCGCTTTCTGCATTAGCTACAAAGATAGAAAATTGAATGTATAATAACGCATAATAGTGGGTTAGCCGAGATTCCTAATGTCGATCGACGCAAACTCATTTTCTCATGAATTCCTAACATAATCACCGCATATTCTACTTAACAGCCCTCATAATTCTAAATAAAAAGCCTACAATGACGTCATTTCTGCCCATCATCACTAGTCGATAGTCGTGACGCGTTAGAAGATGGGCGTCAACACTACATGATAAGCATCAATGAGATCTACATGATGCGTGAGAGCAGTACGATAGGTTGTGTGCTGCACGATGGGCGAGAGCGAGATCGTTGGGTGACAAGCATCAGTGTGAGGTCACTAAACGATGAGCTAAACAATGGGGTGGTGAGCTAAACGATTGAACTTGTGTTGATTGGTATTAATCACCGATTAAAAGCACCAGCTTTCTTAAGTACCGAATTTAACTCCATGAAAGCTAAAGGTGTCGTGTTAAGACTTAATGAGAAGCAGTGGAAAGCAATATAAAAAGGGGAGGTCGAACTTCAAATGATCAGTTTGATCATTTCGTCCATGCAAATTTAGAGATCTTGGTGTCGTTGGATAGCTCTGAGAGTCTACTTTCAGAGATGATACTGTGTCAAGTATTATATACTCAATGATCGTTTACCTTAGCGTCTACGCGATCGAGTAGCCAACACTATACAATCAAGTAAACTCTTTACTCGATCATTTAGTAATACTACACGGTCAAGTAGAACTTTTCTACATAATCGCGTAGCCAAATATAAACGATCGTTTAGCCTAGGCTACATGATGGGACCAACCGTTGGTCTACTTCCTCGAAGTGAACAACATCTCCATGCATTGAAGCTTCATCACGAACAACTCTTATAGACCAAAAAACTTTAAATACAAACTCGATAGCAAATTAATCATGCCAAAAAATGTAGAGGGACTTACAAATTAACATTGAAATGTAAAGAAAGCTTTAAAACCAGAGGCAATCATCCCATAACATCCATCAATTCATATCCACAACTACATCTAACACTTAAACGCATTGTAGAAACATAAAACCCACCAAGACTGCAAATGTAATTCAATACATCTAGAATTTGGAATATCAAAACAACCTAGCTCTGATACCAATAGAAGAAACTCTAAACATAGAGAACCAATGAGCAGAAGAAAATTGTTCTAAATCCCATTGTGAAAGAACATGAACATTTAGAATCTAATAAAACAGTTATGCATTAAGTCTAAATCACAGTATGCTTCAAAGAACTAAATACAAAGGGATTGAGTGAATCATACCTTTGAAGAACTTTTCTTCTAGTATTCCCTCGAACAATCAGCAACATGTTCAATAGCACGAATGCAACACGAGCATATCCAGGAAATAGCACGAACTTATGATCCTTGATCACAATCGGGTTAAACTCGATACTCGACCCTCGAATGCAAACTTGACACTACCACGAGGCCACCTTGGTATTCTCGGTGTGAGAATCTAGGAGGTGTAGGCTCTGTATGGATTTGGTAGAGGTAAAGAGGAACTGGATGATCGATTACGTTGGAGAATGGAGAAGTCTATCATTTAAACTTGGACACTCGATCATTTAGCAGTGAGTAGCTATCGTATAGGTTACTCGTTCCTTAGTTGTGTACTCTCTTAAAAGCTATCATATATCTTTTTCTTCTTGCGTGTTGGAATATGAAAAAATGAAAACGATTTTTATTTTTTCCATCAATTATCAAAACTGATTAAAATCTCTTACTAAGTCAGTTATTTTGAGAAAAAATTGAAATCAATTATCTTACAATTGATTTAATTATAAATATGATAACTAAATTATCATATTATATTTATAACCTATAGTTTTAATATCACATCATATGTAACATATAACCATAGTTCTTTTTCTCCTTTATGATATTTAATATAAATCATATTTATATTAATTCCTCCAAATAATGTATCTAATACATCAAATCAATTATATCACATATAATTAAATAAATTTAATTATATCATATATAATCAAATTCCCTCTTGTTAATTCGAACACTTCAAACTAACCCAAAAACTTATTTTCAACATGAATCCATTGAGCTACCTAGGGGACCTTATGGACTTGTAACTTGAAGCTCCAACGGTATGTGAATAACTGACTAAAATCTTTAATCACAATATCCACAATCTGTTAACTGTCGAACACTCCACTAAAAATCGACAGTTGCACTCTTCGCACTACAAGTATATTTCTTTGTCCATCGGATATAACCAATCAACAGTACAATGATCCTTCACAAGTCGCTCGTAAGTACAGTTGGGTCAATTTATCGTTTTGTCCCTGTAGTTACATCTAACTTCTTAAGTACCATTGATTCCTCTAATGAACAGTACATCACAGTCCCATTATGAGTAAATCCTTCTCAGGCCAAGAGAAGGTGTGGCGCCACATTGTTTAAGCCCCGGAATCCCCTTAAAGGAGCAATTTATCTAATTATCCCTGCTTCGAAGAATGAGTGAATTCTGTCTTGTGTAGCTAAGTTCCCAGCTCCTCAATTAGACGAATATCCAAAATGGTACGTTTGATTCGGCGATCTGGCCACTCACACCAATACAAATCAAAGGATTGCCCCCATAGGCAGGAGTTCCCAACTCACTTAGGATTAAGTTCATTTTACCTATGGTCATCCTAGTTAAATGAAAGTCTCTGTCATGAACGACATTATATAACGAGACTAAACATTTCGTGGTCCGGTCTTATACAAACTCCTTTGTATAGAGCATCCCCACCCGCATGTCTAATGGTCAGGATCATACAATTTGTAGCACTTTACAACACTTGTAACATCTACAAAGCAGGTCACACTCGTAGCGTCACCAGGATAAGGTTTCCCTCTTTTATCCATATACTACAGACCATTTAGGTTATCACTTAAAGCACGATCTACTTGTATGTCTCCACATACATGCTTAAGTTACAACGATAACCAGTGATCTTAGTTTATTGGTTTGTGATTAATGCAACTAAAATATATCATATTTCATAGACTGAAGTGAATAAAATATCTCATATTATAAAACACAAAATTATTTGTTCATACAGATGTTTACAAACTACAAGACCCTACGAGATTTAGGGCATCAACCCCAACAACCTATTCAAGGTGTACACGTATAGGTTGCAGCTTCTGCCCAATAATTTTTCCCTAAGATAGCATCAGAGAGCAAATACCTAACACTTTCCATTATGATTCTATTTAACCTCACAGCAACCCCATTTTGTTAAGGTGTATACCTCACTATTCTATGCCTAGCTATACCATTCTCACTACAAAATTTATCAAAATATTCATTGCAAAACTCTAGCCCATTATCGGTTCTAAAGTATTTTAACCTTTTAGATGTTTGATTTTCTATCATGTCTTTCCATTCCTTAAACTTTCCAAAAACTTTATCCTTAGTTTTAAGAAAGTATATCCAGCTCTTCCTATAAAAGTCATCTATAAAGGTTAGAAAATACCTTGAGCCAGTAAGGCTTGGTGTAAGAGATGGTCCCCATAGGTCAGAATGGACATAATCGAATGTTCCTTTGGTGGTATGCTTATGTTTTGTAAAACTTTGTCGGGTTGCTTTATCTAGAATGCAGTGTTCACAAAAGGAAAGGTGTTCACTAATGCCTTTGGGCAGTATACCCTGCTTGGACAGTTCTTGCATCCCTTTTTCACTAATATGGGATAGTCTTTTGTGCAACAAGTAGGCCTCTGTTAAGCTTGCTGTTCAAACCAAGTAGGCACTTGTCATCATTTCTACTCCTCTCACAATATAAAGGTCATTGACATTTTTTTCAACCAACACAACCTTGGAATCCTTGATCAGCTCAAGAACTCCAGCTTTTCCTCTGCACCCAATAGAGTCCAACATGTCCAGAGATATCAAGTTTCTCTTGAGCAAAGATACATTTCTCACATTTCTTAGAAGCTTGATTGATCCATCCTTTAGCTTCAAGGATACTGAACCAACCCCTTTGATCTTACAGGCTTCATTGTTTCCCATGTATATATATTCTCCATCTACGTCCTTGTAACTATTAAACCAAGGTCTAAAAAGTGTCATATGATAGGTGCAACTGGAGTCAAGTACCCAATCATGCTTCCCAAGAGGACTGATTTGGTTGGTTTGGTTTCTAGTGAAGGCTAAGGCATCAAAATAAAAGTAGGAACCTTCAACCACTGAAGCTTCTAGTTGTTTTCCCTTATAATCCTTCTCTTTTCCCTAATTTTTCCATTTCAGGCTATAGCAATATCTCATCAAGTGACCTTTCTTTTGCAATAGTTGCATCTCAGCTTGGTCTTAGGTTTGTGCTCTTCACCTGACTTATTTTTATTCCCCTTAGACTAATTCTACTTGTTCTTCCCCTTGAAAAACAAGTCCTCTGCACTGGACTACTTCTTCTTAACTGATTGAAGCTCTAACTCTTTAGTTCTTAATGCTAAAATGATGGCATCAGTGGTAACTAATTCTCTGCCATATTTCCAGGCATTCTTTATTTCCTTATAGACTTCGAGTAGAGAGTTTAATAACACAAAAGCCTCATTCTCATCGCCAATTTTCTCGCCAAGGCTCTTGAACCTAGAAACTATCCTCTTGAACTCATCCAAATTATCTGAAAGAGGCTTGGCCGAATCCATCTTGAACGTGAAGAACTTCTCCCTTAGATACATCTTGTTGGGGAGATCCTTGGTTACAAAAAGACCTTCCAACTTGACCCACATCTTATAGGTCGTGTCTTGATCAATCACTTGTCTCAAAATATTGTCACTAAGATTAAGAACCAAAGTCCCACATGTCTTCCCTTTCTTGAGCTGATATACTAGATGGCAGAGTTGACGGGTTCAAAAGGGCCTTGTGTGCTCTCTGTTGTCCAAGAATAGCTTTGATCTTTGCCTTCCATAGGCCAAAATTGCCCTTCCCAATGAACTTCTCAACTTCACACCTTGCAACAACCATTTCTAAATAAAGATGGTACTTGAGTCAAAGCTTCTTCATGTACATTTGTACAGTTTTATATTTTCTACAGAATACAGATGTAATACAGTTTGTTATTGAGCATTAGTTATAAATATCAAGTAATGTATCCATTTTGTTTGATCTTATAATGCTTGACCAGTTGAAATTTTGCATGTAAAGTCACTTAACATGCAATTTTCATGCCACTTACCATACTCGATCTATGTTGTTGAATGTAATGGTGATGTGATTACAAAAGGTATAGCTACATTGATTACGTTAGTAAAAGTCAACTTGGTCTTTCACTTTTATAGGAAATGGACGAGATTGATATTAAAAGATAGTCATTGATAAATAGCCTTAAAAGTTGCACACTCGGGTATCCATAAAATATATATAACTCTACACTTCAAAGTTAATATTTTGTTGAAATGGGAGATTTTTAGAATATTTAATTAATTTTATTCTAATAATCAAAATGTGGACCACATATTGGTATATTTATACCATTTGACTATTTAGATGGACAAATTAAAGTAACCTATAATTAAATAGGTTCATAAATTATTATTGAGTATGGAATTTTCTATTAAGTGGATACCCAAATAACTTTTACTGGAATTAATGGGATCCAGTGAGAATTTTATAAATAAGATGTTAGGTTTATGGTTTCCAATATGCTACAGTACTTCTGCTTCCCATTTCACGAGAGAATTTTATAACTCTAGTATGTTTAGCTGGAGAAGATCTTGCTCTAAACGTTGGATTTTTGTCCAGGTTTGATCATTTATAGATTGTTTATATTCTTAATTCTAACAATTTTATATGCATGAATCTAGTGTTGTTGCTCTAGATTTATTCATTTTCAATAGGTCAAAGTCATAGGGTCTGTTGATGCTACTCTTGTTCTGGTTACACCTGTTGCTCTGAGTCGTGCACTTGATCTAGTTGAGGCCAAAGTATCATTTACCATCTCCTATTAGGAAGAGATATTGTTGATGGACAATTTTTTTAAAAAAAAAAAAACTACAAATGATTTAAAACCCTGGATGATTATTTTATGGATTTCATAGATTATCTAACTGATGCTTTTGTATATTGTTTGCTTAATCAAACATTGTTTGTTTTTTGTTTTCTATCCTTTTTTTCAAAAAGAAATTAAAAAATATTTTAAAGGAAACTATAATATCTTTTGGTTTTCTATACTTTGAATATTGTTCGCCTGATCAAAACATCGAACGGACGAATAGAGGCAAAATGGGGAGCTGGGCTACATCGACACTGCAACGGGGGGTGATAATCTAATGAAAACCATAATACTTTGTATCAATCAAACTATTGTTTCAAGTTTAGGTGTGGAAGCAACATTTCTTTATTACTTTTAACTTGTTAGTCTTTGGAAAGTATAGTTTGAGGACTTACTTTGCGTATGAAGGGATGCATTTGTCAATGATCGCATATAATATCTGAGTGCGTAGGACACTAAGGAAGGCAGTGGCTTGTGGGTTTTCGTTTTTTGATGGAGCGATGGTGGAGGATTTTGAATTCTAATTGTTGGGGATTTGAAAGGGCTTTGATGGTGCGTTAAACTAAGGATTGGGAAATATGGGAGGTTGTTACGTGGGATGACAGCATGATAACCCTTGGCTTTTGCCTTGCAGTGTTTTAGTTGTTATGCAAGTACGGTTCAAATTACTTTGTCGTTATCCCGGTTCGTCTTATACTCCAAATTTCTTCCTTATATTTGACTCTCCATAAATAAATCATTTAAATTATTGATAAAACATCTTGAACTACCATGATTTATCGAGTCTAAGATTGCCCTATTATGGTGTTAGAGATCATTATCATTCCCTTTTTATTGAAGCATGTATCAAGATATGAAGAAGAAAAAAATAGGGTGTACCTAACACAGAATACAATATCAAGCACGATGTCACAAACAATATGTATGACAAGTGCGCAAAATGAAAGCAAACAGGAAAATAATAACAGAGATTAGTTGCCCTGCTCAATGCAAAAATACCTACGTCCAAAGGGCAGTGTGCCCGACGGAACAAAACTTCACTATAAAGAGTTTAGAATTACAATGAAAGTATTTATCTGATATACTCTCTCTTTAGTGACACATGTATAACTTTCTCTTCAGTTTCAACTTAGGCTCCCCCTAAGTTTGAGCTCCCCTCACTTCCACAATAATGCTTCTTCAAGCTTTGTATGAGATCCTCTCAATATAACATACTTAGGCTCTCCTAAGAGTGAGATCCCCACACATTCATCATATTTAGGCTCCCTCTAAATATGAGTTTTCATCATCTTCAATGTACTTAGGCTCCCCCTAAATACAATATCAAATCAAACTCCTCCCGAGTTCTACAATGGCTACCGAACCAAAAAGGTCTTAATGACAAATACAAAGATTTTCAATAACAATGCATGGAGGTTAAGGCTTAGACAAACCCTAAACTCAAAACTATCAAGAAACTTTTCTAATTAGACGGTTAACCCTAAAATTGGATAAGAGTACAATATAAATAAGGCTAGCTTGAAAATATCTTTTAGGAGTGAATAAATATTCTCTACAGGAAAATAAGGAAGGCAGATATAGAAATCTGTAAATCACGCAAACAGATATGGAAAAGATACTCTATAGAATCGACTGCCAGACATGTAATAATGTTAATAACAATGTCTTTATCATGTTGCACAATATGTTGTTTGAGTTTTTCCTGTAATAAACTTAGTCAACCATATTACAATCTCATGATAATATCAACCAATCAAACTGTAGTAATAATCTCATCATTTGGCTATTTTTTAAGGCAAAACAAACCAATCATCAAGGTACGATAGCGGAAGCAAACCAACTAGACTAGAGCAATGCACATATAACCACAAACCACCATAAACCATCAGAAGGACCAAATCAACAATCACAACCACAAACCATAGAGCAAAGAAACCAAACCCAAATTAGAATGACCACACTCACTCTCCCCCTTTTGTTTAGCTTACAAAACCAACTAAAGCCAACACCAGATAACATATAACACATGCCTATAGCCTTCAGCATTTGGCCCTGAAATAGAGGCCACATTTACACAAATAATAAATAACTACAACAACTCAACATTAACTTCAACTATAAGATTAGTAGAGCAAAAAGAGAACACGCAAATCTCACGATTCAGAGGTAAGAACCTGCAGGATACGATTTCCAACAAAAGGAGCTTCACACATGACATAAAAAATATCAGCAAAAAATAAAAAACAAATCCTCATCAGCTAGCAGAGGAATGCCCTAGACGATGACAAGCACAAGATGCCATTGAAATAGATTAACACTAACATTAGTAACATTGAGATTGACAATGACAAGTTGCCCATTCTTAAACAATGCTTACGAACACCTCTAGAGAGCCTAATAACAAACTCTTTTGTAGTAGAACAATGCCCCAACATAAACATGAGATCTTCTTTTTCTCATATCAACTTTCTAATAATCTTTATAATCTCTTTGTAATTTTCGACGCCTGTCTTTTTCATTAAAAAATTTTTAGAATGACTTGCACAACATATGTAGCTTACTCTAAAACCAAAAGCAATAACACCTCTAGATATAGCACACAAAAGGAAGGAATACCACAGACATAGTAAGAACAAAATCAAAAAAAGTCACCCCAGCAGATGTGCAACCAAATAAGGAAAGAAAACCAGAGCCAAATATATGCCTATAAAACAAGAGACAAAAAGTCTGACGAGATAAATAAGGAAAATATTATCTGCCAACCAAAACCATAACAATCCATACCAAACAAATCATTACAGAAGACAACCCATACCATACCAAAACCAACAAAACACAATTTCCATCTCACAATTGCAACCAACCTATTCTCCCTCTTTTTTCATGAAGAAAACCAGTCAATAGGAGGAGGCTGAGAAGAAGACGTATCATTAGACGATGTATCCCTCATGTTAGGCCCAACACTGAGAATAATAAAATCAACATCTTCAGCATCGACATGACCAATAGTAGGAATATTAGATAGACTAACTTCTTTAAGCCCCTTAGACCCTAAATTTTTCATGCCCAAATCCAAAATTGTCTTATTGATAACAAAATCAACATCAAACTTTTCCACAATTGATTCATTGCCACAAGCATTCAACTCCGAAATATCTTCATGCATATTCATATCAGAGAGAAGGAGATTAGGAAGAATAGGATCAGTATAGCAAAGAATATCTTACTCAAAAATAAAATCATCAGATGTATCTTTATCAAAGATATTTTTACTACCGTCTAGACCATCATAACTCACAATCGTTTGACCAACCAGACCACTATTAACATTCATTTGCTCATGCACATTCAAATCAGCAGGTCGATTTATAGTAGCAATACTAGCATATACATCAATAGAAGTAATGTCATCCTTTAACACAATCTCAGAATAATTAACCAACTGGCTAGTTGAAGCAACATTAATAACTTTATTAAACTCATAAACACAAACGATGCCAGTAGAAGTATTATCAACGACAAACACGACATTCCATATAACATTATAAAAAAAAAAATAGATCATCAGTTTCTTGGAAATCAATGACAGCAATAGTAAGAGCAGTGAATTCAATTTGATCAATAGTCAGAGACATATCATTCGCAATATTTCCAGAGGAGACAACAGGCACATGGCTAACATTTTTAACACTTCTAGTTGGAATAACATATTCAACAACAATATTAAGAGACGCAATGACTTTACCTAGAGATTCAGCAAGAGTACCATTATCAAAAACCCCCATCACATCTTTTCTTCTTAGTTTTATCACGTATTTAGACTCACCACTGAAAGAGAAAGAAAGACCTCGCATTTCAACACCATAGTAATTTTCGACCCTTCATGAAGCGTTTTTTCTTTTTTAATGATCTATTAACCATTTTACTTTTAGAATTTTAGGTATCTTGAAGAGAATTCACCCTGGCGATAAAAAGTAGAAGATGCAAAACTGAGGGCAAACCAAACAAAAAACTAATAATCTCAGTATATTTCAGAATCACAATCGAGAATTTCTTGCTTATAAAAGCTAACTTGACCCATTTTGACTTTCTTTGATCAGATGTCTTTAGTTGTTATAAGGCAGTTCTGAAAAGATATAAGATTCTCCTGAGAAATTCAAATAAAAAACCTCCACAATTTCCATCTGTTTATTCCGAGAACTCAAAAAATAAGTAAGTTGTTTGACCAAACTCATTTCAAGCTTAGTTCGCATGTGTCAGATAGGATGCTCCACTATCTTCTAAGACATCCTTCTAAAAGCTATATCACCACCGTAAATTTGAAAAACAATCAACTTTCCTTCTAACTTCTTGAAAAACAGAACATGAATCGGCATGGACTCATGATGCACTAAATTGTTGGTGGAATATCCCAGAAATATACTGTAATCACTAATTGCAACCCATTTTTGTCTCAAGGCACAATTAGCCAGAATATAACTCATGCCACCAAAAAGATGGAAATATTTAGCATTATTACAATTATAAGAATTCCTTCCCCTTCATATTTAAGCATTTCAGCACATACACACTTTGACTCAAGAACAAGGTAATTGGAAACGTGATAACTAGTACATTACATCATATCAAGAATCATCTATTTAAGAGTACTAGTCTTGCACTTGACTATTCTATTTTTCTGGGGAGAGACCACAACTTCATTTTGCTTAGGACTGTTAAAAACATGATTAACAACATTAGAAGTCCAAAAGTAAAAATTATTAGATGAGCGCATACCTGTCATGACAATCACATTATTTTTGTTGGTCACCAAACATTTTTCTTTTGAGAAGCTTACAACAAGACCCTAATCACATAGTTGACTTATGCTTATTAAGTCTGTTGTTTTTCTACAAGAATGACATCCTCCAGTGTTGAAAGACCAAGGCACAACAGTTATCCTTGTCCAGTACTTTCCCTTTTGCTCCATCTCCAATAATAACATGACCAGAACTGCATGGCTATACATTGGTGACAAATGAATTTTTTGCCAATCATGTGATGAAAACATCCACTATCAATCCAGTCTTCTTTTGCTGAGGAACAAAGAGAGGTGAATGCCATTTAACATCAAGACTCAGAAGAAGATCCAGACTTCTTAATTCTCCATTCAAATTTATTTCTATGTATTAGTTTGATAGGATTGGCAACCATCCAAGTCTTTCTAGAGTAATTCCAGGAAGGTAAATAACTCATTCTTCTCAAAATACGAAAACAGTCAGGACAAATGGTCCTGTCTTTCCACATTAATGACAAATCCATTTTTGTTTCTCATTGTAACTTAGAGTGGATGTTGACACATCCTTTATCTTTGACAAAGGGGCTAACATCAAAGAGTCCTTGGCTGGAACAAAATGATTTAACAAAGATGATTCACCTTTATAGAATCGCTTACCCTGCTGCTTGAACTCAATGCCACACTTGTCAGAAACCTGTTTGCCAGAAGACAAAATCATGTTAACATCATCAGTGCTTGAATTCATCATGCGAACAAACTTTGACATCAATTCAAGTTGAACTTTTGACGTCTTCAACTCGTTCTTCAGCTCAGAAATAGTTCTTAACATATGGCAATTACCTTCAATTAATTTTTACATTCTCTCTTTTTGAATTTTCCAGACTTTAGCGTCCTCCATCCATGGTTGATTACTTCTTCAAAAGATAAGTTTTCACAGGTAATTGCATTTTGTTCTATTTCCTTTCCTACCTAGAAATTCATTCATTAGAATGATCAATCACATTAGAAAATTCAAGAGAAAGACTTCCCATAAGAGCTCGAACTTCCTCATTAGAGTCACTGTTTGACTCAACTTCATCGTCGGATAGGGTAGCAGAATAATATTTATTTTGTCTTCTCAGAAAGTTTGAACATTCATTTTGAAAGTGTCTGAACCCCTCACATTCTCAACATCTAAAATTTTTTCCTTTGATATCTTGACTATTGCTGGTAGTAAAGAGCTGCAACCTTGACATCTTTACCTTAGATGTTCCTTCATAAGCGACAGAAAGTATATCCCAATCCTCCTTTGCTAAAACGCAAGTATTGATCAATCTAAATACGTTCTTATCCACTCCATTGAAGATTCCATATAGGGCACGAGAGTTTTCTAACGATGCTTCATCTTCAACCTCTGTCCAAGCTGTTTCAGATTTTGGACTGATAACTCCATTCTTATCAACAACTTAAAGAGGACACCATCCAATCACAACAGCCTTCCATGACTTTCTATCAATAGATTTGAGAAAATATCTCATCCGAGCTTTCAAGTATGAGTAATTCGTTTTATTTAAATCAAGAGGACGAGTAGTTGATCTACCAGAAGAAACTCTTATCAGAGAGTACCTATGAGTGGAAGCAAGATCATTCTAAATTCATTGTGACAGAAATACCACATTCACAATCAAACATACAAGTTATGCATTTAACAACAAATTACGGCATGCTTTTAAGACTTAAATAACAAAAGGACCTGGAGTCATACCTCTTGAAGAACTTTTCTTGTTCGATCTCTCACTCTCATCAGGAACAGAAACTCACACAGTCGCTGTGATCACCAAGTCTATCATCCACCAAATCTCGTTGTCGCCCACCATCGAATAGTATTCTACACGAAAAAGGCAGCAAGGAGGACACCACCTTCAGTAACCTCAGTATTCTCGGAGTGAGAATCCAAGAGGTGTAGGCTCTGTTGGATTTAGTAAAAAGGGACTAATCATTTAAATGATCATTTAGGTAAATTGCTCGGGCGCGCGATCGTTTAGAAAAGACTATGCGATCATTTAGGTAATATGCGCGTGTACACAATCGTTAGGACAACATGAGCTATCTTGTAGGCTCTCGTTTACTAGATGATAGGCAGTGTACTAAATCGTGAAGTGATTATCCAATCTATTTGCAAAATGAAAATTATTTTCATTATACCTTCAGTTATGAAAACTAAATGTAACCTCCCACTATCTCGTGGGGTTATGGAGAAAAACCAAAAATTATCTCATAATTGTTTAATTAAAAACTAAATATAATCATATTATATTTATAACCTATAGTTTAATATCACATCATATGCTACCTATAAACCCATAGTTGTAAGCCCTTATCCCTTTTTCTCTTGTTTATGCTTAGCATCAACCTAGATAAGTGAGCTTATGTACCTAAATAAATAACTTGGATTGTATGACCTAAGAAAGTTCTAATTCTAAGTGTTGGAATGAAATTTGGAAATTACTTAACAAATGCAAGTTCTTTTAGAAATGTATTAATACATGTTATTATTGAAACAATTTTTCATGATTGGGCACTTGTATAGTGAACATGATTTGTTATTGGCTAAGGGTTACAAGGAAAGAAAGAACAAAATTTTTAGGAAATGCAAGTTGGCCGAGAGGGGTATTGGAGTTGTTTGTTTTCTAAAAAAAATTCTTGGATTAATTTGCTAAAATATAAAATTAATTTAACTTGATAAGTCTTGTAAGGCTACAAAAGATAAGGAAAATAAATAAAAAGCCACGTAGTAGAGCAAACAAGCAATTGGGTGGAAGACTTTGATTGGAGGAAAAAGTGTGCAGCTTCGGCCAGAAACTTAGGGTCTGAAGAATGTGATGGTTCTCCAATAATACTCGTGCAAAAGCTTCCATATTTAAACCAGATTAAAGCTTATTTAGTTGTGAGTCTATTCTAGGGATGCTCAAGAGATTTGGGATCGGAAAACTGAAGAAATCGTGAAGAGAGTGAAGGTTGCCCGAAAAACTGGAAAATTCGAGTAAGGTATAGTCCAGGAGAGATTGTGAGCTCTGGAATACAAGTTAAGAGCTGTAATTTTGAGGTTAGTTAGCTTAAAGTATTATTAACATATTTCATGAAGAAAGTATGTGCCAATTTTCGCTTTAAGTTGGGTTAAAATTTGGTTAAAGAGAAACCAGTGTTTTCTCGAACAGGGTAGCAGCAGGCCAGCCACCCCCCTAAGGCTGCCAGCCCCACCAGCGCGCCTCCTTCCATGCCAGTGNCCCCACCAGCGCGCCTCCTTCCATGCCAGTGCCCCTCAGCACGCCTCAGCCCGTCTAGCCCTACCCACCCACACCCACATCCCCCGCCCATGCCCATTTCTAATGCCCAATTGCTTGTTTTTTTAGCATTTTGGGTGTTGGTGAGCATTTTTGAATCCCAATTAAGATTTTCTTGATATTTTGACCCTAGAATGAATACTTTTGGATTAAAAACTGATATTTGGGCCATTTTGGATAATGTGAGGAAAATGAACTTAAGGAGCAAAATGTGAAACTAATTATATATTATAATATGTTATGATTTATGAAATGTGATTGTGAGTAGTTGTGCCAGTGATTGTGCCAGTGATTGTGAGTAGTTTACTTTCGAATGTTTTGATATAGAAACTAATTATATATTATAATATGTTATGATTTATGAAATGTGATGGCATGATCTGTTTTACTTGATTGATATTTCAAAAATGTTTAAATCGTGATTTTTAAACTCTCAATGGTTTTATACGATCTTGATTTATCAAAATGTAGTTTGGAACCAGAGTTTACACAATTACGACTTGTATTGTTTTATATGAAAACCTCTTGACGTTGAATTTAAAAATGCTGAATGTTTGTGAAAGTGGTTTCAAACTACTAACTCTTGTACTTGAGAGATGGTTATTTTCCCGTGCTACTTGAATGTGTTTCAGTAGCAACACTCAGGCAATCAGGGGGCTACCGGAGTCAGATATGGCTAGAGTATACCAGGACGTCTAGAGGAACCTGCGACTGTAGTGCCACCCAGGCTATCAAGGGGCTACCACCGGGGTCAGATGTGGCCAGAGTATACCGAGGAGTCCAGAGTAACCTAGGCCTGTGGTGTGTATTTATGCTTAGCCTTGAGCCAGCTCTGCGTGCACGTATGACCTTGTGATTTGGTTTACACTGCGGGGGGCATTCTTTGTCCAGAGTAACCTGCCATTGTAAACGAGTATTTGGGTACAGAGTTGGTGTGGTTTTCTGATAACAACTGAATGCTTTAAAATATGCTTATGAGAGTTGATCATGCCACTGTTTTCCTAGCACGTGTTTGAGATACTATTGAATCTTTTATACTTGGCCAATGTTTTATTGAATGATTTAATTACTTTTATTGATGATTTAGAAAGCGATAACTTGTGTTTATATTCAATTACCACTCACTGGGCATTAGCTCATGCTTTCGATGTTTTATGTTTTTCCCCCCCAGGTAGCGTTAAAGTTCCGGAAACACGCTGAGCTGTTTACTGCCACACGACAAGAGTCTCCTGCTACATTGTAGGCCTTGCACTATTGTAAATAGATTTCATATCACGAACCTTACGTGTCATGGTTTTGGGAGTATAGGACAAGAGGAGTTGTTTTGTTGTGTAATGTCTGAAAGTGTTTCCATTGTGTCTAAACTTTGTACATGGTTTGTATATAACAGGAGATAGAAAGTTTATGAAACTTGTCTGTGGATATCGTAATATGGAATATGTTGAATAGAAATTAAATGTACTAAAGGATTATTGTGTAACTGTTCAGATTTAAGCACAGGTTAAGTTGGTTAGTAAGATGCTAAATGTCATCGAGAAAGGTGATGTTTAGCATCTTCACACGTCTTTCTAGATTAGGTGGATAATCTTGGAGGGGGTGTGACAATAGTCCTCTTCTTCTCCATTAGATATAAATCATATTTATATCCTTTTCCTCCAATTAATGTATCTTATATATCACGTCAACTATATCATATATAATTGACCTGTTTAATTATATCATATATAATCAAACTCTCTCTTGTAAATTTGAACACTTCAAACTAACCCAAAAAGTGATTCTCAACTTGAATTCATTGAGCTACCAAGAGGACCTTATGGATTTGTGGCTTGAAGCTTTAACGGTACATGAATAGCTTACCTCTTCAGCCACGAGATCCACCACTCGTTAACTGTCAGGCATTCCACTAAAGATCGACAGCTGCACTCTTCTCACCACAGATATATTTCTGTGTCCATCGGATATAACCAAACGACAATATGATAACCCTTCACAGATACTCATAAGTATAGTTGGGCCAATTCACCGTTTTGCTCCTATAGTTACATCTAACTTCTTAAGTACCACTAATCCCTCTAATGAACAATACAACATAGTCTTACTATGTGTGGATACCTCTAGAGCCATGAGAAGGTGTGTGGCGCCACATCGTTTAAGCCTTGGAATCAGCCCTTAAGGGAGCAATCTATCTACTATTAGGATTGGTGTCCTAATTCTCCCAGAGTCTCGTAGTTTGTAATATATACACATTATTATGAATAAAATAAGAGTTATTTTATCTCGCATTTATTCATATTCAATAAACAAAGCTCCATGATTATTGTATGTAAACTAAGCATGTATATAAGATATACAAGTGGATCATGTCTTAAATGATAACCTAAATAGGTCTGTAGTATAAGGATTAGGGTGTGATACCTGATCCTGGTGACACTATGGATACGGCCCGCTTTGTAGAGATTTGCAAGTATTGTGAACTAATATAGATGGTAGATCCTAACCATTCATGTGGAGACATGCGAGCTGTGATGTCCTATACAAAGAGTTTGTATAAGATCGGACCACGAGATGATTTGTCTCTGTATATAACATCGTTGATACTAGAGGCTTACATCTCACCTAAACGACCATAGGTGACATGACCTCAATCTTGAGTATTTTGGGAACTCCTGCTTTTGAGGGCAGTCCTTTGATTAATATGGGTGAGANGTACAAAAACTAGTAAAAAATAATAAACTAGGGAATAAAATCTCAACACAAGAAAATCTCCCACTTACCCTAGTCCAGCCGCAGGTGATCCTATAGACCCATGCTCTAAAGCTGACCTTCAAACACTGTAGCTGTGAGAGCCTCCTAAACGGGTCAGCAATATTGTGCTCCGAAGCGATCTTCGTGATCATCACGTCCCCTCGATGCACTATCTCGCGGATCAGGTGATAATTCCACTTTATGTGTTTTCTACGCGTGTGACTTCTAGGCTCTTTGGAGTTTGCCACTGCCCCACTATTATCACAATAGAGGGTTATGGGTCTAGACATATCTGGAATAATTTCCAGTTCTGTCATGAACTTCCTGAGCAAGACGACCTCCTCAGCAACTTCGCAAGCAACTACGTACTCTGCCTCCATAGTCGAGTCGGGGATGCACCCCTGCTTATTACTTCACCACACTATAGCTCCTCCGTTAAGAGTAAAGACTGACCCTGACGTGGACTTGCAAGAGTCCCTATCAATCTAAAAGTCAGAATCTGTGTATCTAGTAAGGATCAAATCCCTAGATCCATACACGAGCATGTAGTCCCTTATTCTCCGTAGATACTTGAGGGTGTTTTTTACTACTGCCCAGTGACCCTGGCCTAGGTTAGACTAATACCTACTGACTATGCCCACAGCGAAGCTGATATCTGGTCTAGTAAAGAGCATCACATACATCAAACTGCCAATGGAAGACGCATATGGATTCTGTCTCATCTCCTCAACCTCCTGAGGCATCTTAGAACACATGTCCTTAGACAAAGTGACTCTATGTCTAAACGGCAGTATGCCCCTCTTGGAGTCCTGCATCGAGTACTTGAGCAACATCTTGCCAATGTACGATGCCTGAGACAGTGCTAGAACTTTGTTCTTACGATCCCAAAAGATCTGTATACCTAGAACAAACTAAGCCTCTCCGAAATCTTTCATTTGGAATTGGGTCGCTAGCCAGTTCTTAACTACAATCAGTAAACCTACATCATTCCCAATGAGTAGTATATCGTCTACATACAATACTAAGAATACTACTGAAGCGTTGATGATCTTCTCAACGTTCTGGTCAAAGCCATAGGACTTGATCGCAGTATCAAACCGAATGTTCCATGATCTAGGCGCCTGTTTCAGCCCATAAATGGACCGATTCAGCTTGCAAACCTTTTGCTCTTGACCTTGGGCTATGAATCCCTTGGGTTGTACCATGTAAATGGTCTCCTCAAGATTTCCATTCAGAAAGGCCGTCTTGATGCCCATTTGCCGGATCTCATAATTATAATAAGTTGCAATGGACAAGAGGATGTGGATCGACTTTAATATGGCAATAAGCGAGAAAGTCTCCTCATAGTCGACTCCCTCTACCTGGGTATAACTCTTTGCCACAAGTCAAGCCTTGAAGGTCTGCACCTTCCCATCGGCACCCCATTTGCGCTTGTAGATCCATTTACAACCTATAGGTCTTACCCCATCAGGATGATCTATAAGATCCCATACTGAGTTGAAGTACAGCAACTCCATCTCGAGATCNTTTACAACCTATAGGTCTTACCCCATCAGGATGATCTATAAGATCCCATACTGAGTTGAAGTACAGCAACTCCATCTCGAGATCCATGGCCTTGACCTAGTCATCCTGGTCAACATCCTCCATTGCCTTCTGGTAAGACAACGGATCCTCAACATCGTCATTTGCTACCATAGCAAGAATTTTCGTGAAACCCAGATAGCAAATGGGCAGGTTCGCAACCTTCCCACTGCGTCAAGGTTCCCTCAACTCTTGAGGTGGAACCGACCTACTAGATAAACTACCATAAAAAACTCTTGTTGATGAAGTAACAACTCTTATTGAAGTTTCAGTAGTTTCATTGGAAAGCTCACGTGACACGACTTTACTACGTGAACTATGCTCCCTAATATGATCCTCCTCCAGAATAGCGTTTGTGGAAACAAACACCCTATTTTCCGAGGGATCATAAAAATAACCCCCTCGTGTATCTTTGGGGTAGCCTACAAGGAGGTATAACCTCGACCGTGGTTCTAACTTCTTGGGATTAGCCTCAAGCACATGTGCAGAGCAACCCCAAATGCAGAAGTGACGTAAACTAGCTTGACGCTCGTTCCAACTTCAGAAGTGTTTTTGCAATACTCTAGAAGAATTTGCTGCTAGACATATAACAATGTTAATAACAAATCACAATAGATTCCTTTTATGTTCTGCACACCTCGTCCGACGGTTGAATAGTAACTGTCGGGTTTAAACCAGAATGTCCGACGGTATTTGCGTACCATTGGGAAAGATTAAAATGCCCGACGGTCTGAAAGAACCATTGGGCTAAATTACAATAAGCCCGACGGTTTCTAGGGGGACCACTAAGCCAATTTAAAATTCCGACGGTCTGTTCATGGACCGTCGGGATTGAATTTTTATCCCGACCCCTTGTCTTTACCATCGGGATAGGTCGAAACCGCTGATGCTTTTTTGGTTGTCGGGATTAATGTCATCGGGAATTACCAAAATTCTTGTAGTGAATGTCTTTGACATGTTGCACAACATGTTGCTCAAGTTTTGCTTGTAATAAAATCAGTCAACCATACTGCAGTCTTATGATAATATCAACCATTCAGACTGCACTAACAAAAGAGATCGAGATTATCACATCGAATGTCCCAATTTGTTTCCTTAGACAAGAGATTGGGGACACTCACTGGGTTTCCGTATATCCTCATGCCAAATTATATCATCCAATCAACAACCACAAAGTCCATAACCTTAATTAACCAAATGTATTTACAATGAACAAATATTTAAATTTCAAATATTTAATTACCAAACGATCATTACCTATACCCGTCCAACAGAACATAAATCAAAACTTTTTTAACGTTCTGCATCTTTATTTTAAAATTTTCATTTTAAGCAGTAACTCTCTTCATTAGTCTTTCTGGGTTGAATTTGTGAGTAACACCCCGGCAAGATGAGAGCAAACTCAAGATCCTTAATGCTTTCAAAAGATGGTATGTTATAAGTGTTAAAAAAATATATTTTAAAGCATTTAAAAAGTCATTCCAAATCGATCGTAAAGTCAAAATCACCAGCAACATTCCAAACAACAATTGCACAATTTAATTGTGCAGATTCATTAATTTATCAATTCATCCTTCAATATACATACATATTTCCAACTCTTCCCAGAGTAAAATGTTACATTAGGAAAGGAAATACATGAATGTAGTATGCAACTTACAATTTTCCCTTAGCCAGTCTAAAAGAACACAATGAACTAAGTCTCTCAGTCCCCAATTTGAGTCGGAAAAAAAAAATCTCAGCAGTTCCTTGTCCCAATGTTGTGATGGTCAGAAAAAAGGGAAAATCAGTGAGATCAATGTGCCATTTTCAAAGCAAGAAAAGCCAAAATCCTATACCCAAACAACATAAGAGCCAAAGCAGCCACATCCCACCACAAACTATGATTCCCAATCCCCAAACATTTAACAGCAGGAAAATCCCCCAGTCTGCAGTAACCACCATGCAGCCCAAATGAAGTGGCGCAGTCATACAACTTATTGACGGACTCGTACTGAATTCCCACCAAAAGCCTGTAGCAATAATGGCTAAAGGACACAAACTTAAGCCAAGAAATAAAAGGAGGAATGTGCTGAATATAGTACCCACCCACTAGAAGAAACACAAGCATAGTGACTGATGCGAGCGTGGTGGCTTGTTTTACTTCCATCAAAATGGCGCCCAGAGCCAAGCCGAGGCCCTGCGACACCAGCACGTTCAACAGAACAACCAAAAGCGTGAGCAGAAATGGGATCAGCGAAGGGTTTAGGCCCCCCATCCAGTACGTGACCGTCACGAAAACGGTGGGAAGAACTAACTCCATTGGTAAATCCCCGGCGGTTCGAGCCATGTAATACGATGACAGACGGTACATTCCAGAGGAGCGTTCTTTGTTTAGCATTGGTCGTTCTAGCGGGAATGCAAATATGGCGTTGAATAATGGGAAGAAACCCCAGAAGATTGAGAAGAAGAAGATTAAACCAACCTGCGTAGATATATCATTTAGATTTAAATTATGGTTAAGAGAATTAATTAATTGAACTTTGTTAATTGGGATATATATATACATAGATAGATAGATATATATACTTGATCCTGTATATGCGAAGGATCAGAGTGCCACCATAAAAGTCCTGAAAGAAATGAAACTGACATCACTTGGAAAATCCTCAACCCTGAATATGATTCGTGTCTCCTTTCTCTTAATCCCCTTTTCAGTAATATGCTAAACTGCTCCCACCAGTTTGTCATCCATTCATTTTCTCTTCTCCCTCCTGCAATTTCCTTGCATTAAATTAAACGGAAAACGAGGGGCAATGATTAGGCTACACAATAGATAGATGTAATAAATTACTTTACTTACTTGGAGTGTCGGTTCTTGAATCAACGGTGGAGAAGTTGGTTTTGTTGAGAATCTCAGCTTTGAGTTCGGGGTAAAGGTTCTTTCTGAAGGAAGCAATGAGAGACTGCTTGACGGAATTTTGATCATCTTGATGGTCCAATGATCCGCCATGAAAATGCTCCACTTGATCTTCGCGAACTGAATCTGGCACTATGCCTAAGCGAATCACATTACAAAAAGAAAAAGAGATTGAAAATGACCTGTCAATTAAAAGATGAAATAATTCTAGAAAGTAAAGCACAAATTATTGATATAAAAGTAAATTAAAAATTAAAAAGAAATGATTTACCATTGGCAAGATCGAGGAGAAAATCAGCAGGATTGATGAGATTGAAAGGAGGAACATAACCAATGGACTCAAAATAAGGCATGACCCGAGCCGCGGGGCCACTGTAAATGGGGGAGCCATCGGACAACACCACCACCTTATCAAACATACTATACAAACGTGTAGAGGGTTGGTGAATGGTCATAACCAGGGTCCGACCACCACGAGCCAATCCTCTCAACGTGGCTACAATCCGCTGGGCCGTAGTGGAGTCCAGCCCAGAAGTGGGTTCATCCAATAAAAGCAAGCTCGGGTTCACAATCATCTCGTGACCAATACTAACCCGTTTCCTCTCCCCGCCTGAGATCCCCCTGAGAAGTCCGCCGCCGACGACACTGTTGCGGCAGCGCGTGAGGCCTAGCTCCACAATGATGGTCTCCGCCTGTGCAACTTTCTCGTCTCGACTCAGCTCCTTGGGCAGCCGGAGCATGGCGGCATAAGTGAGAGTCTCAAGGACGGTGAGATGAGGGTAAAGAACGTCGTCTTGCGAAACGAAGCCGATTTTTCGCTTCATGGAGCTGGAAAAGGGTTTGTCGTTGTAAGTAATGGCGCCGGAGATTTTTCCCGGCAAACGGGCAGCCAAGGCCGTTAGAAGAGTGGTTTTGCCACTGCCGGAGGTGCCCAGCATTGCGAGAAGCTCTCCGGAGCGAACCACTCCACTAACTCCATTCAGTATAGTCCGAGTAGTGTTGCTTTGGGACTCATTCCTTAAACTTAAACAGCTTCTTTTGGAAGTTTGGAGTTTGATGCTATACGATACGTCTTCAAACTATGTAAAGAAACAATATATAATGTAATTAATTCGCAACAGTAAGTAATCCGTTTATCTTATAAAGATGATGGAGGATAAATATGTACCTTAAGAGTAAGAGAGAATCGGGATTGGCGAAGAATGGAAAATGTGTCGGAGGCGGAGGGGACGGCATGGATGAGGATGTCGGGGCGGGGATGGGAGATTGCGGTGGTGGCGGTGGTGGTGGTTGTATCTTGCTCAAGTGGCAGCATGATCGGAGGGAAAGAGAGAGAGAGAGAAATGCGTGGGTTGGGTATTATTTTTGTATCACATGAATGAGGGGAGTGTGGAAATGAGTTTATAAAGCAAAAGGGAAAAGCTAAGAGGAAAGGAGAGAAGAAAGAAGACGCACAGAGGAGAGGTGGGGGGCAGCCAAATTCATGGCTCTCAACACTCCTCTCGAAAGTTGGGAACACCTACGCTAATTCCCATTTTCCAACTCTTCATCTTAAATTTTTCTTCTTTTTTCTCTAATAAATACTAAATAAATACTTTAGTTTAGAGCTTAGCAATATTTCAGTGCATGCTAAGATACTATGTATGTGTATCTCACTTCATCAAATATAAAAAAAACTTAAAATATTGAACAAAAAAATATGGAAGAAGAATTTACTCCATAAGTGACAAATCATGATTAGACAATTTGGTATGATGTACAAATATAAGTGTACAAATATATATTGTCCTTTCTATCCAAGATCGACTACCTAAATTTGAATAAAATTTTAATTTCTTTTTATATTACTTCTAAACTATCTCGATGAAATCTAGACCAAACATCGAGATAGTACATAATTTTTTCAAATCTTATATAATTTTTCTCAAATCTAAATCTTTTCTAAATTTCCAACCCAATTTTGGTTTTCACAGTTATCTGAATTTCCAAATGAATTTACTAATTTTTCAAATGAATCTCATTTATCGCAATGTGTTTTTTCCAGGTTAAATTTTGAGAAATATAAAATTTTAATTTTTTGGAAAAGATTAAATGAGATTTGGTTATTGTCCTGGTCAAGATTCTATCAAGAAAACCCAAAAAATTGATAGTTTGAATGTACGAGAAAAAATTCAATTTTTATATGAATCTCGAGATAGAAATGGAGATATCAGCTGAAAAATCTTGTATTACAGCTGTTCGTTTTCTGTATGGCATTCAGGGTACAAATAGCCCGATTTATACACATTTTACCTTTTTAGGGTTTTACAGAAAAAATAAAAATTAATAATTACAATTGAATTGAATGATGAATAGTAGAGTGACACATGGACCAATCACAAAAGGAAAGAATAGGAAGGAAATGATCACCGAATATTGGTTGTAACAGAAATGACAATTTTACTCAATTTCCACAATTGACCTCCTTGTGTGATGTGGCAATCTTGACTTAAGGTGTCTCATTTTGACCTTTTTACTTGTCCACATAATTTGCCAACAAGGCTTTCTCTCTAACATCCTCCCTCAAACTCGTGGGGAGATTAGCGACTCCGATTTTGACCATAAATAGAAGAATTGGGAGTGTGTAAGGGGTTTTGTGAGACAATCAGCCAATTGATTCGAAAAGGGGAATACCGGACATCAAGTTTACCTTGAAGAATTTGATCTCGCACAAAATACACATCGATCTCAATGTACTTTATACGAGCATGAAATACCAGATTAGTTACGAGAGCTCCAGCACTTATATTATCACACCACATAATGGGTTTGCTAGCTAATAATAGGTGGATTCTAATAGCCAACTACCGAAGCCAAATGATTTCAGCTGATGCTTGAGCTAAAGCTCGATATTCTGACTCAATGCTGGAACGGTTATTAATGGAGTGAATAGATCTGCCATTTCTTGAAATCTCTCTTCTGATTCAAAATTGTGCTGTGCCACAACTGTTTACTTTTTCGATGACCATGAGACAAGGTTATTACCAATAAAGACACAATAGGTAGCCACTGAACGTCTATCATCAATATTCGATGCCCAATCATAATCAGAGAAGGTAGTGATATCCAAGTTTGTGCTCGATTCAAAAGGTAATCCAAAGTGTCGTGTGTCCACTAACGTAACCGGGTACTCTTTCGATAGCCTGCCAATGAATGTCTATAGGTTCTTTCAGAAACTGACTCAAATGATTCACTATATATGCAATGTCAAGCTGAGTATGAGTCAGATATTGAAGAGCACCAATACTGCTTTTATAAATATATGGGTCTGATAATAGAACCCCATTAGTAGCTGACAACTTCTTACCTATGGTACATGGTATAAGAGCTGGATTAAGATCAGAGAGATTCAACTTGCTAAGTAAATCTCCAACATATTTAGCTTGATTTAGTACACAACCAGCCTCAAGATGGTAAAGTTGAATGCCAAGGAAATAAGTCAAGGCACATAAGTCTTTAAGGGAAAACTTGCTATCTAGAGATTTAACCAGTTGTGTAATCAAATGAGTATTATTACTAGTAACAATGACATCATCCACGTAGACTAGCAAGAGTAAGATAGAGTTACCAGGGTGGAATATGAACAAGGATGTATCGGCTTTTGAGTTCTTGAATCTCCAACTAATCAAGGCATTGCATAGAGTGGTATTCCATGCTCGTGGCACCTATTTGAGTCCATAAATTGCTTTGTCAAGTTTGCATATATAGTTTGGATGTGTGGAACTAATATATCTAGCAGGCTAATGCATATAGACATCCTCAATGAGAACTCCATTTAGAAATGAATTATTGAAATCCAAGTGATGAAGGGCCCATCCTTTTGTAACAGCAAGATTGAGGACAACTCGAATAGTTATTGGTGAAGGATCTCATACCGAGAGTTCCATGAGCGGGTTTAGATCACTTCGATTTCACAGTGACCGAAACATAAATGACATACATTCCATACTTACTGTTATGCATATAAAACTCATTATCGGCATGCTCAGAAAATAATAAAACACAAGGAAAAAATGTTCATACCAGATGAAGACTCACTTCGTATGTATGAACCTTAAGCAGCGGAAAACCTCCTACCGATCTATGTAACGCAGATTTTGATAGGTATGATTGATGATGTTCTATGCTCGAAATGATGCGATACTACCGCTAGATATGCGTTAATGATGGATGTTCACGTAGTATGCCATGCATTGTCACAAGTTTCCTTACGATAGAACCAAGTGTAATTCCACTGCAAGTTTCTCGGTGTGATCCAAGGTCGAACACGGGGACTGATTTAGGTTATTGTGGTATGTTCATGTTATATGCGACCAGGTTTTCAATCTTTAAAAATGTGTTTATACAGATATATAAATTGCAATAAAATAAAGTAAAGCAGTAAAGATGCGATAATAAAATAAAATACAATAAACCTAAGCTAGATGATACAAGATACAGGCTTCATGTTACAAGATGTTGGGGTCAGGGCTGGCTGTGAAAGTTGTGCAAAGACGTGGAATGTGGCGGCAAGTCTTATGAACAGAATAGAAAGACAAAGACAAAGAATATAACAACGCAAGTTCTCAATTGCATTGAAGCTATAAATGTTGTTCCGCTCTTCTCTTGGCATACACCTTTCAGTGATCGGCTGCGCTTCCACATGTCTGTGGTGAAACAGAGACTAACGTAATAAACGCAAGATTGCTTTCATGTCTGGAAGTACTACTCGCTTTAGATAACGCATTCTTCTGACCTTCTCTCGATAGGTTGGAATGGCATCTTCACTTCTGCTCTCACAGGTGAAGATGTCGTCTAGCATGCCTTAGCTAAACAATTTTATATCTTTAACACAAATTAAGTACTTGGTTAATTCATATTGCTTATCAGGGAATTAGGAAGACATCATGGAGAAAATGATTAATGGAGGAACGGAAATAGACAGAGAATGGTATATGAAAGCTATCGAAACATTTAATATGTCTATTAAGCGTTTAAAACATGTTGTGAATGAAAAGAGAATGAGAAAGTGAAATACGACGATGAAAGAAATAGAACAGATACAAACAAGTGCCAATGCCTTGGCACTGATTCGATGGAGATCTACTTGCCGGATAGGATGGATTCGATGGTAGGAAGAGCTTCCCTCTCAGGCTTGCTCCACCGATAGCAGGGATCTTTGCACAGAGCTTTCAATCAGGTGTTTGGCAGATTAGATCTGAGATTCACCTCTTGGCCTTATGTCGTCTTCTTCCCGGATTTCTTCACTTAAGCACTCAACTCAGTCTTTTCTCTCAACAGTTTTGCAGCATTTACCCCGTATCCCATAGCATTCTTTTTCTCTGAAATCCATGGGGTATTTATAGGTGTAGTTCTTTGACTCCGGCCTTGTTGTCCCCACTGATGGTTATGGTAATTCGAAGATGGAGGGATATTATTCCTTCTGTTATGCAATCAGACCTTCAATTCTGCACAACCGTTAGTTGTACACGTGTCTCAATCCTCCGCTATTGCATTACTCAACTGCATCTTTCGATCATGGATTCACATGCGGTGTTGTTTTTATTATCGCATGCGGTTACACACAGCTCTGAATCGACATTCGTATTGCGCCGTCATTGCGGTAATCGTCTCTTCATTGTTGATTGACGGACGCAATGTGACAGAGATGCCTTGATCAGTTTCTCGTGAGCCTTGAGCACAAGCGGCGACTTGGTCTCCTGCAAAACAGAGTAAAATTCGGCTTGTCTTCCATCTTTATGGTATTAATGGGTGTAATTGCAAACATTTATAATTATTGTAATACTAGGCTAATTTTCATACAATAGGTGCATATTTACTAAATTTTGGCCGCAATATCTAAATAAGGTGGCATAAATAACTTGTATTTCTACAAGTTATCAATCTACCAGCACCCGGTGAGTATGTCGACTGCAATAGCACGATCAGAACGTACACGAACAATGCAGTGGGGATGACACCACCACAAGAAAAACCCGGGTATCCTTGGTGTCAAAAACCCAAATAGTGGGGTCTGGTGAGTTTAGTAGAGGACGGAGGAGAAGACGTCGTGTAGACGATAAGCAAGTAGGAGGTGAAACTCTGCTATCATATAGCGGAAATGCTTATCGTATAGTAGAGCTACACGATCGTGTAGGAAAAACTGAACAATAGTTTAGGAAAAATGTATACGATCATTTAGAGAACGCGTGAGGTTGACGATCGTTTAGACGAACGAGCTTCTATCGTATAGGCTCTCGCGATCGCTTCCACAGATTCTTTTAGGCGCGGACGATACAAATGCACGATTGAAATTATAAAATGAAAACAATTTTCATTGTTTTAATCCACCGGTTACCATAACCATCGCAGCCCCACTCCCCACGTCCGAACGTGGATCAATCGGTTAATTATCAAATAATTAATCAATTAATTTAATTAATAAATATAATCATATTATATTTATATCCTATAGTTTGATATCATATATCTACTATAGTATTTTCTCCTGCTACCTTGATATAAATTATATTTATATCTAATTTCCTTTAAAATAATGTATCTCATACATTTAGCCAATTATATCATATATAATTAACCAGTCTAATTATATCATATATAATTGAACTTCCTCTTGTCAATTTGAACATTTCAAATTAACCCAAACACTGGTTCTCAACTTTATCCAAACTACCCAAGTGACCTTATGAACCTGTGGCTCGAAACTCCAACGATACGTGAATAGTTGACTAAACTCTTTAGCCACAAGATCCACGATCTATTAACTGTCAGTGATTCCACTAAAGATCAACAGTTGAACTCTTCTTACCACAGATATATTTTTGTGTCCATTGGATATAACCAATCATGAGTACGATGACCCTTCACAGATGCTCGTAAGTACATGTTGGAAGGAAAATTTAGGGGTGGGGCTGTGCATGCAATCATACGTTAGACATGGTTTAAGCTATGCATTTACGCCCAAGCGTCTAAGGTCATGCGTCAGAATGAAAATGCGTTAATCTAGTATGCAATGATCACGCATTCCTATCACAAGTTTTCTTACGCTCGCGCCAAGTATAACGCAAACGCAAGTTTCTCGGGTAATCCGAGGTCGAACACAAGGACTTGTCACTCAATAATACTCGTGAAGCAATATGTTTAAGGTGATGAATAGAAATAAAACGAAGAAAGTTTAATGAATTTACACACTACTTCTACCTCTAACTAAACAGATTGAGCAATAGAAGACTTACGATGAGAATAGATAGATACACAACAACCATTAATACATAGTAAATGTTTATTATCTTAAATCGCCCTAGTAATCCCAGCTCATTGCACTAACGCATCACACACCTCTCGGTGGTCAGCCACATGACTATATCTCTATAGTGCATGGTTGCGAGCATAAGATTGTGCCTATCTCTAAAAACAATGCAAACTTTGCTTTAGTGCGTTCCATCTCTTACCTTCTTAGGCAGTTAGACATGGCTATTTAACTTATAGACAAGCAATGCAACAACCCATAGATAAGCGTTGCTACAGCCTTTCACCAAGCAAAGAGGATTAACTCACTATACTCGCACAATGCACACCTCTCGATGGGTTGCTACATGCGTCCTATCTCTAGGTTACACGATTAAGTATGCGATCGCCTTTGATAAATAAACGCTGAAGATAAGCAATGATAGAGATAAAGATGATGAAGAAGATGGCAGTGAAGGAATCAAGAGATGCATTAATTTCAAATTGTCTTACTATCTTAAGCTAAAATATAATACAATACAGAGGTTAGAAGAGAAATGAAGGACTCTGCATCAAGGCTGCCGGTGGTGCCATGGATGAATGGTGGAGATGTCTCTCTCGAGCTCTATCTCCGACGAAAGCTTCGATCGTCACTCAGTCTGGATTATGGAGGTGAAGAATTCTCACTAAAAATCTTGTTCAAGCTCTCATTTGTGATCACAAACCTTTGCCTTGAGGCAGAAGTTCAGATGTCTTGAAATGAAGGTCTAAAAGACTATTTATAGAGTTTAAACGCTGACAACTATCATGATTGCATTATGGCTCAATACTGCTTTTGTCGTAGTATGGGCAATGTCACATCGTCTTATCTTGTTGACACTCCCAAGGTATGCATCCGAGCTTGATTCAACTGAAATATCAACACGTTCTACCCATCTTGCGATCGTTCTTCTATTATGGTTGTCACTCCGTGGCTGCATTTCCCAATTGATCACTGCATTCACTTGATCACTGCAACTTTCATGTGATGGGCGCATTCGATCACCACAACTTCCATGCGATGGACGCTTTCGGTCACCACAACTTCTATGCGATGGATGCATTCGATCACCACAACTTCCATGCGATGGACGCATGCGATCACCGCAACTTCCATGCGATGGACGCATGCAATCCAACTTTCAGCGCATGTGTTTGTCTTTGCGATCGTCTGGCTTCAGTGCATGCGTTTGTCTGTGATTGCTGATTTCCAACGCATGCGTTTAATTCCTGCGATAGCTACAAAAATAGACACTTTGGCATGGAGTAACGCATAATATTGGGGTCAATGAGGATTTAGGTGCTAATCAATGCAAAACTCAATTTTTCGCAAATTCTAAGTATTATCACTGCATTTTCTACTTGTTAGCTCTCATAATTCTAATAAAGGGCTTATAATAACTGGCATTTCTGCCAGTTATCAGTACGACTGGGCCAATTTACCATTTTGCCCCTGTAGTTACATCTCACTTCTTAAGTACCACTGATTCCTCTAATGAACAATACAACATAGTCCAACTATGTGTGAAAACCTCTTGGGCCAAGAGAAGGTATGTGGAGCCACATCGTTCAAGCTCCGAAATCAGCCCTTAAAAGAGCTATCTATCTACTTACCCTTGCCTCGGGAAAGAAGTGAATTCCATCTTGTGTAGCTGAGTTCCCATCTCCCAAGTCATACGAATCCCCAAAATGGTAGGTTTGAATCGGCGACCTGGCCACTCACGCCCATAAAAATCAAAGAACCGCCCTCAATGGCAGGAGTTCCCAACTCACTCAGGATTGAGGTCATGTTACCTATGGTCATCCTAGTGAAGTGAAGTCTCTGTCATGAACGGTGTTATATAACGAGACATTAACACTTCGTGGTCAGGTCTTATACAAACTCTTTGTATAGGGCACCCCGCTCGCATGTCCCTAACACGAATGATCAGGATCAGACTATCTGTGGCAAGTCACAACATTTGTGACTATTCCACAAAGCGGACCGCATCCGTAGCGTTACTAGGATAAGGTTTCCCTCCTTTATCCATCTACTACAGACCATTTTGGTTATCACTCAAGACATGATCCACTTGTATGTGGACATACATGCTTGAGTCACATACAGATAACCAGGGATTTTATGTTTATTGGTTTATGGTAAAGCAAATAAAACAAATAACCGAGCAAAACAACAAGATGTGAAGTAAATATCATATATTAAAAATCACTGGTGTTCATATATACTGTTTACAAACTACAGGACATGAAACTTTAAGGCATCAACCCCAAAAGTTGGTTTAACAACCAGGCTGAAAGTTTCAAAGAAATAAATTCCAGGACTCTGATGATATCCTTTCACTACTAATCAGGTTTTATATCTTTGAATGATGCCATCAAGGTTTTTCTTCAACCGAAAGACCCATTTGTTTCCAAGAACATTCAGGTATGGTGATGGAGAAACAAGATGTCGTGTATTATTTGACATAAGGGTTGTATATTCATTGTCCATGGCAGCTTTCCTTTGTGGTGTTGTAAGAGCCACCTTTACGGATGTTGGTTCTATTAATGTTCAGTCGGCGTGAGTGGAGGTAAGCCAAGTTTTGGGTTTGAAGATACCAGTTTTGGCTCTGGTTATCATAGAGTGAGAAGGAGAAAACAATTTTGGTATGGTAGTTGGGGAAGTGGTAAGTAATAGGGCATTGGCAGCTGGGGCAGACACGACATCAGTTGGATAAAAATCAGAATGGTCAGTAGAAATAACCAAGGGTTGTTGGGTTGGGCACTCAGGAGAGCTTAATGTTGGGCTAAGCGAAGAGGTATGGGAAGAATTAGGAAGTGGTATACTATGTAGATTTTGCTAACAGGGGGTAAACTGGCAATGATATGTGATGTTGTATTGGAATTAGGTGAAGATGATTGTGGATCAGAGAGGTACTGAAGTAGTGGATTCAGATTGGGAAGTAGTGGATAAGTAGGTGTTGTTGGCTGAGTAATGTGCTGGCTTTGCAAAGAGGTGGAGACAGTGCTCTAAAATCCATATAAACCTATTGTAATCATCCATGAAAAGAACATAATATCTATAGCCACTTGAAGACATAATATGTACAGGGCCTTAGACATCTGTATGAATAAGATCAAACTTGTTTTGAGCACGAGAGTTTGAAATGGGAAAAGGTAACAAGTGAGCTTTACCTAGTTGACAGGATTCACAAAACAAATGTTCTTCATTGTTTGAAACTGACTGATTACATTCTTTTAGAATAGACTTTAATACTCTTAATTACGGATGACCTAATCTTTGATGCCACAAGGCCATAGACTCAACCACATTCACACTGAGACCAATATTGAAAACAATAGAATCATTATTTTTGTGTAGGGGCTTATGTAAACGACTCTCCCTTCCTTCCAAATCAGCTCCAACTGTTACAGCCTCTAACTGATATAAGCCTCCATTAAGTATTCCTTTTAGCAAGGGTGTGTGTGTAAGCTTATCCTTAACAACACAAGAGTCACCATGAAACTCAACAAATACAGTATTATCTTTTGCTAACATTGAAATACTAACCAGATTCTTTACAATTTCAGGCACACACAGAACATCAAGTAATTTTAGTTGACAAACATTTTCAATAAGATAAGAGTTTCCTACAACAAATATAAACAATGAGGCTCCATTACCAACAGTAACTCGATCAGTACTTATGTATTATGTAGGATTGTTTAGGTTGTTGTAGTTCGTTGTGATATGATTGGTCGCGCCACTATCTGCATACCAATTGGAATCTGCCACTGTCTTAGGTGTAGCAATAAAAAGATTAGTGTTCTAGGAAGTAAGAAAGGCTGCACGAGTAGGTCCTGAGCTGCCTTAGTTTTGATGGCTCTTGGACTGTTGTTGATTTGATACAAACTCCCTATAATACCTCTGATAGCAAACATCAGCAGCATGACTATATCGTGAATAGACTTGACATGTTAGGCAATTTCCTCGACCACGGCCACGACCCATAGTGTTTCCCCCATGGTTTCTAGTGTTAGCTTTTGAGTTATTGTAGTTTTGCCGATTGGTGGAGTTATTGTTGCCCTGATTAGAAAACTGAGGAACAAACGTAGGCCGATTAAAGGCTACATTGACAGAGGTAGATTGATTGAGTGTAAGAGCCTTGGATGAGTTTTGATGTTCTAGCCGTTTCTCAAATAACAACAGCTTGGATTGCATATCAAGCCACGATATACCAGGTTTGTTTTGAATCACAACAACCACGGGGTTGTATTCTTCATCTAGACAAAGTAAAACTTAGGAAATAAGAGGGGGGGGAAACAGGGCTACCGGCTTGTGTTAGATTATCATAATGTAATTTCATGAGTTTCAAATAATCAGACATGGACAAGTTACCTTTGCAAGTTTGTTGGAAAACTTGTCTTAGATAATCCTCCTCAGCACGTGATTGAAATCCAAATAGAGCTTGAATCGTTGCCCATAAATCTCGAGCATTATCACAGCCCATCAGTTGAATGACAAATTTATGAGACAGAGAGTTATAGAGCCAACCGATAAGAAGTTGATCAAAGGTTAGCCAAGCTTCATATTACGGATTAAGGACTTTGGTAGCTGTCGAGCTAGATGCTCCACCCAGGTCCGAGGATTGGGCGTCTTCCACAACAAATTCTGATTCAGGGATTCCAGTCGAGGGTTGGGAAATGAACATGGGAAGGCATGGAGCAGTACCTGAAAGGTGGCCTTCGAGCTTGTAGCCTCTTAGAATCGGAAGAGCCAACATTTTCCAGAGCATGAAGTTTCCTCGTTCAAGCTTCATACTCGTAATTTGGTTGAGCAGTTGGTTCAATGGTGAGGTGCTGAATTTTGTGGTTTCTGATGCCATAGGTACAGCTCCGATGGTGGCGTTAGCCATAAAAGCTCTGATACCAAGATAGAAATGGAGATGTCAGCTGAAAAATCTTTTATTGCAGTTGTTTGTTTTCTATATGCCCTTTAGGGTACAAATAGACCAATTTATACACATTTTACCCTTTTACGGTTTTACAGAAAAAATAAAGAATTAATAATTACAATTGAATTGAATGATGAATAGTAGAGTGACACATGGACCAATCACAAAAGGAAAGAATAAGAGGGACATGATCACCGATATTGGCTGTAACAGAAATGCCAATTTTAATCAATTTCCACAATTGATCTCCTTGTGTGATGTGGTAATCTTGACCTGAGGTGTCTCCTTTTGACTTGTCCACATAATTTGCCAACAAGACTTTCTCTCTAACATCTCGATGATCGATCTCAGTTGAGAAAAATGGAGAAAAATTATTTCAAGATATTCTCTAGAAAGGTCTAATAGTGAAAGATGAATTTTTTTTTTTGTAAGTTATTTTTTACCATTTCGAGTCAAGAATATAATGCGAGTAATAGGACGTGTGTAATTGATTCTTTTCTAATTTTAAGAAGGAAAGAAAGAAATGAAAAGTAAAGACAATATATGTTATAAAGAATCATATAGATTAAATTAATTGTCTAGAAAGAAAGATAGATTAAATTAAAATTAAAATTAAATGAAAAAGAGTATAAGTAAATAATTTTTTTTTACAAAAAAGGATCTTGGTGGAGGCTACCGACCACGTGTTGTGTGAAACTTGAAAGAATTTGTTGGATAATTGGGGTTTGACGAGTGACGTCTTTCGTGGACGACGATGTTGTTCTATTCATGGCCACGTGTCTTCTTGATGAATTCAGTTTTAAGGTTGGATTTTTTAGTCCGTGACAGACAAATTTCTTTTTATTCTTTTTTTAACTATTATTTTCAATATATATGGTACATTAAAATTAAAGTGGCTTTCTTTTCCCCTGAAACGTTTTATCATGTTTATTTTTTTTTTCGAAGTTTTGGTACCTAATTTTTATTTAGTTTTTAGGTTTCAAATCATTATACATTTAGTTCCAGAGGTTTAAATTTGATTTTAATTTAGTATTTAAATTTTAAAATACTATAATTTTATTTTTGATATTTGAGTTATATTTTTAAACTCTATTTTTCATGAATATTAACTTCCGTCCCCATAGTTGATTTATGTTAATACATTAAAAATCAATAAAAGAATTATAACTAATTCAATTTTACTATTTTTATCACTTATAAAATTCAATTTAAAATTTCACTTCATAATTATTTTTTATTAATGAATAGAAATTGAGTATTTAATGAAAAATTGAGGTTAAAAATATAATATCTCGAAACACATGGATCAAATTGAAACAAAACTCAAATCTCAAAAGAAAAATTGTAAACTTGTTGAAACAAAACTCAAAATTTAAGAATTAAGTCAACGTTGGTAACCATTTTGTTTTTAGTTTTTGTTTTTAAAAATTAACGCTATGGATACTACTTCATTCTTATCTACTTTTCACTAATGGTTTAAAAAGTCAAATCAAATTTTGAGAACTAAAAAAATGTAGTTTTCCAAAATTTGCTTTTATTTTTGGAATTTAACTAAGAATTCAACCATGGTAGTTAAGAAAGATGCAAACCATTATACGAAATGTAGATGAAATGTGCTTAATTTTTTTAAAAAAAATAAAAATCAAATAATTACCAAACGAGACCTAAATGTGTAACATTTTAAAATCTATGGATAAAAAATATATTATTCCTTTTTTTTTATCATGTAAATTTAATAAATTATGATCCATCGTCCACTTAATAATCATTTTATTTTTAATTTTCTATTCAGGGTAAATAAAAACAATTTAGAATTTTTTTTATGAAATGTAAATACTTTTTTGATTTTTTTTATAAGAATTTTCCTTTTACCATTATTTAAAACACTTTCAATCAAAAATTAAATTTTAAGAACACTTCGTTTTGGTTTTTTTTTTTCTTTAAAAGAAAAACCAAACTTATTCAATTTTTGTTGTCCAATCAATTCTTTTTACTCCTTTGTTTTATAATTATTGTGATTCTGAAAAATTCAACTAAGGAAATAGAAATATGAATACTTTCTATAGTCTTCATTTTTAAAAAGTAAAAGATAAATTATAAAATATTACCAAATGAGACTAACAAAAACCATACTTCTGATTTTTCTTTTCATAATTTTTTTAATCATTTCATAAAATTAAAGTAAAAGTAGGTTAATTCAATTCAAAAAATTTAAAACTAAAAACAAAATCATGTTAGCATTTTATAAACAAACTTAGTTATATTCTAAGATTTAAAATTTTCTTCATTCAATTGAATGTGATTGGAATAAATCTAGATAATTTAATTTGAGTGGCAATAGACACCGACAATATATTTTGAGGCCAACATAAATTAAAGGTATCGATAATAATAAATAAATAAAATGAACCAAGATATCTTAATTAAGCTAGTGCATAAGCATATAAACTCCCTAAAAAGTTATAAAGTTGCAATCTAGCCTAATTTAGATAATATATTCTAAAATACAAGCCAATTAAGGGGACACAGTTGAAAATATAGAAAAAGTTTTTTTTTATGTAAATTAATTAATTTGTAAGCCCATATAATTAGAAACTACCATGAAATAAACCCTTAGATTTCTTAGGTTTTTAAAATATTTGTAGGAAGTAGATGACATGTAAACAATTCAAGAGTGGAATTATTGTTTATAAATTGAAAAATTAAAAATAAAATTATTGTCAAACGAAACCTTAAAGGTTTAAATTAATATATATTAATGTCATTATTTTAAAATAAATCAGCATTTTTTTATTATTAAAGAGGCATTTTTAAATATAAAAAGATATTTAAAAATGTTTATATTTTATAACAAAAATAAGTATTTTTGGAACTTTTTAATGTAAATATTTTTTTGATTTTTCTATTTATAAAGATTTTCCATTATTTTATTTTAAATGATGTCTAACGTTAATAATATTTTGTTGATATTTCTTTTATATTTTGTGAAATTTTCAAAGACATAATTTAAATATCAATTATCTATCATGTTGATGATAAATTCATGCATGTTAAGGGAATATCGACAAAAACCTCGACATGTAAACGAAAATTGAGAACCTTGTGTATAATACTTTAATATAGAGCAGCTTGTGTTCTTTCTTCACAATCAATTATTTTCATATTACTTAGGTAAATAATTGAATTCTAAGTCAACTTTCAACGGTAAAAATAAGTTTTTAAAAAATTATCTTTTTTTTAGTTTTCAAAATTTAACTTCGATTTTAAAGATAATTTTCAAAATGTAGACAATAAAATATAGAATTCAATAGATGCATGTGATATTTATAAGCTTAATTCTAAAAAACAAAACCTCGTTGAAATCAATATAGAAATTAATTATTTGATTTCTTATTTTTAAAAACGAAGTCTTTTATCATCTCCTCGAATTCTAAGTTTCTTTGCTTTGTTATCTATTTTTTTTATTAATGTTTTCAAAATTCAAGCTAAATTTTAAAAACTAGAAAAAGTAGTTTATATTTTTTTGAATTTGGCTAAAAATTCAATAAGACATAATAACCATGGTAGAAAATTGAGAAGAAACCAACACAATTTTTAAAAACAAAAAACTAAATGATTGTTGAACGAAGTAAAAAAAAAAAAAAGTTACGAATTGAGACTTAATCAATTCATTAAAGTAATAAAGCCACATTTCCCCAAGAAAAATATAATAAATCAATGGTAATTTAAAAAGTGATCATCATTTGATTACGTTTGGTGTTATTTGCCTGTGCTCCATACGCGTACTAGCATTTGAAGCCTACCTCTAAATATATAATAAAAAATTGCAATTCGATAGAGGAATGAAGGATGATCAATCCAATTACATTTGAAAATCACATTATCACTATTGTTATTGTTATCATTACGATTATTGTTATTGTACTGTTACAACATAAGAATTGCAAAACTTGTCACACTCTAAACGATAATAGTAACAATAAATGTAAGATTCATGATTTTAAATAAAATGATAAAAAAAATATAATTACGTTTGTGATTGGGTTCATTACGATTAATCTATCGGAAGAATCTCATTATGATGACATCAATTTTTAAATGTGGCCTATATTTAAATCGAAAATCTAGAAATCAGGAAGAAACGGACATTGATGGAGTAAAGAGAAAATTATCTTCAAATTCATGGTTTAAAAAGAGAGAATATTTTGTAATCCGAAGGAAAATTCTCTTTAAAATGCACAAAGAGAAAGGAAGAAAAAGAAAGAAAAGGGAAAAAAAGAAAAAAGAAAAAGATGAGAATCAAATCAATAGGAAATGAAAAAAAAAAATATATATATATATATATATTGAAGTGATGATCAAAATTGAAATCATATATATGGACGGCAATAATTGAACGATCCAAAGCGGCTAAGTTAATAATCACCATCCACTTGTCACAGAGAAATGATGTCTCATCACCCAAAAACTCTCTGCACTTTTGCAAAACTTTACCTTTTTCCAAGGCATCTATCTTTCTCTGGAATGGCTAAAGTGGGGCCCCCTTTTTAATTATTATTTTTTTTTCTAATTAATAAATATATTTTAAAATTTTAGAAGTAATAGGTGTCAAATTTGTATGTAACACAGATTGGTGGTTGGCTGAAAAATTGTGTCCATAATTTCAGCCTTTCACTCTGTCCACCCCTCTTTCAAGGGTTTATGTTCTCTTATTTGCTGGAACCCAACATTTTTTTTTCTTCTTCAGTTTACCAAATTATATTCTTTTTACTTTATACGTGTTATTATCTCTTAATTTTGTTTTAAAGTTCCCTAGAATAATCCATTATTCCACGTTTTATAACTAAATTAAGTGGACGACTTACGACGATTAGAATTACTTTCCATTTTTATTTACAATAAATTTTATTTTAAATGTAATAATGGTTTAAAATATTTATAAATAATAATAAAATATCACAATATATCTAATAGATCATGATAGATTGTGATAGATTAGATATAAATAATAATCTATTTCGATCTATTGCAAATAAACAATGACATTTTATTAAATATTTTGATTTATTTTCCTGTATTTGAAAATAATCCTATTTAAAAATTATTTTTGCATAACTTTTTAAGTTATTTGATTACGAATAATTTTTTTCTTAATAATTGATTGGCACTTAAAAGGACTTTTGAGGAGAAGTGTTTTCCTTTTTAATTTGTTTTTAAAAGAAATGTTTTTATTTAAAGGTGATTAGAAAATGATTTAAGAGATTGTTTGAGGCGTTGAGTTGAGATAAGACGATGTCTGGAGTTTATATGTCTGCGGAATTCATATGTTTGTATTTAGGGTGTAGAATTATTTGGTCTGAGTTCATACATTTGTGTTTGGGGTTTAGTTTTGAATTTATATGTCTGGATATCTGATGTAGTTTTTTGAACTCCAAATAATATGCTTTTATGATTACTATTTCTATTTTGAAACTTTTTTATTCACTAATTCTTGCTGGAAAATGTTACAGAAAAAAAAAATCATTTTATGATTTTTTTTTTTGTTATATGTTACATACTTTTCAACTACATACATATTTTTCGTCTAAATATTCTTAAAACTCATTTGATATGTGAATTCATTACGTATAAAATAATATTTTTTATATCATCAACAACCGTACAACATACTTTTACAGTCATCAGTCTCATAGTAGTCGAAAGTGATTGTTGAAATTGATTATCGAAGATGATTTTTTCTAGAGTTTGTAGTCGAAGGTGGTTATCGGAGCCTGAAGTTGGTCACATGAAGGTGTATTGGAGTTGGTTGTCGAAGTTTGTCATCGACGACAGTTTTCAAATCTCGGAGTTGGTCGGGCGAAAGTGGTCGTCGAAGTTAATCATTGAAGATGATTTTTGCTGGAGATTGTAGTCGGAGGTGACAGTCAGAGCCCAAAGTTAGTCGCATGAAGGTGATATTAGAGTTGGTTGTCAAAGTTTGTCGTCGAAGGTAGTTGTCGAAGCCTCAAGTTAGTCATCGAAGTTGCTTGCTCAAAGGTGATCATTGAAGGTGATTTTTATCAGAGTTTGTAGTTGGAGGTGGTTGTCAGAGCATACGAATGTGGTTGTCGAAGTTGTTCATCGAAGTTTGTTGTCGGAGCCAATTGGTCGTCAGAGTTGGTAGCGCGAAAGTGGTCGTCGGAGTTGGGTCACCAGAGGTGGTTGTCGGAGGCCAGAATTGCAAAGTTGATTGCGTGAAGGTTGTCGGAGCTCGAAGTTGGTCAACGGAGGTGTCATCGAAGGTGGTTTTCATGTCCGAATTGCGTTGCTGAAATTGACATCGAAGGTGGTTGTCGAAGCTCGAAATTGATCGTTGGAGTTGTCATCGAGGGTGGTTGTCGGAGCCAGAGTTGGTTTCTAAAGTTGTCATCGGGGGTGGTTGTCAGATCTTGGAATTAGTTCTCGGAGTGTGACAGTGGCCGATGGGTAGAGTTATTGAAAACATGGGAAGAATGGAGAGTTGGGATGAGTTGGTAAAATATACCAACCCAACTCCACCAACATTTAAAGTTGGTGGATTAACAATGAATTGATATATTGTACTAACTCAACTCAACTCATGTTGGTGAGCCAAATAACCCCTAAAAGTTATTTTTGAAATAGGATGAATTTAGAATACCTTTTAATTTAAATGCTTTTGAACAAATGTAATTATATGTTATATATTTTTTTTAATCATTTTAAACCAGAAAGTTGTTTGATTACACTATATTCAGAAGATTTCTATCAATTATAACGTTTTTTTCTTACTACATATTTTAAGAATTTTAGTTATTTTTAGATTATTTATCTTTCAAGTTCTTTTTAAACAAAAGTCTCAATAAGTCCATTTTTTAAACTATTTTTTTGTTTATTAAGAGTTTTTAAAAAACCAATTTTGATAATATAACACCACTAAATATATTTTTTTTTTTGAAAAAACTTTAAATTATTATTTTTTAAAATGTGTTTATAGAAAAAAAATGCTTATAATTGTGGAGATCAAGAACTGAATTCTTACCTGAAGAAGAGTGGCTGTAATTACCACTGTGCTATTTTGTTTAAAATGGTTAGATGGTACACATTTCAATACCATGTTTATATTAAAATGAAGGTTAAAATACCATTTCAATCTCTATACTTCGAAGTTTGTTCTATTTTAGTCCATATAATTTCATTTGTCCAATTTTAATTCATGTACTTTCATTAAATGCTAAATTTAGTCCTTAATGTTAATTGATTCTTTAATACCTTTTTGTTATCTATTAACATTTCTAGTATAAAATTTTAAAAACATACACCTATAGTATTTTCAGCTAGTTGCAAAACGGACAAAACAAGTTCTTAATATTAGGCTCATAGTCCAAATCTTTTAGTTTTGCAAAAGAAACAAAAAACAAACTCAACATGCGAGTTAAACAGAAAATGTAAAAAGTGTACGAATACACCTGATACACTTGATACATCTGATACATCTGATACACACTTTGATACACACTTTGATACACGTTTGTGTTGGATTGAGGAAATAAGCATCGGAAGTAAAACGAGATCATTAAGCATTCTAATTCATTAATTTTAGCTTTAAACTAAGCATGCTCATCAAAACAAGAAATAGAGTTTTATCACTAACCTTTGAAATACCTTTGATTTAAGATCTTCAGCTGTAATCTCCTTGTATTCAGCTCGTGAACCATCACAAGGACTTCTCTACTATTCTTTTGGTGTCTTAGATTGAGTTGTGGGACTCAAAATAAGCTTGAATTAAAGGGAATTTGGAGAGGAGGACTGATTTATCAGCTGGTGAAGAACAGTTCTTCCAACACTATTTCTCAGGAAAATTTCAACTGAATCATCTCTTCTTTCACTCAAAATTCCAGCTTTATATTGCATGACTTTCAGGCAATTAATAGCCTTGCATGAATCACAACTCATGCTTGAATTAATTGAGCTGAAGAAGAATGGAAAGTGAGTGAGCGACTGAAGCTTGAAGGTGGAAAAACCAGTTTTTCCGTTTCCAATTTTCTTGTTTTTAATTTGATCTCCAAAATCAAATAACATTTCTTTTAAAACTGATTTTAAATATCAATTTAATTTATAAATTGAAATTTTTATTAATTTTACAAAATTAATTCAATAATTAATTTTCTAATAAAATTAATAAATTAACTAAATAATTTAATTAATCTTATTAGTTTAATATTAAATATTAAATTAATTTCTCACAATTCCATTACCATGAATCCCTATTTATGAATTTAATATTTAAATCATATTTAAATATTAATCGATTCTCCAATTTCGTTTAATTCCAATATTAAACGTGTAATTATATCACATATAATTATTAATTCCCTTAATTCATTGAACGCTTCAAATCAATTTATCACGTTATTCTAAGACTAATCCATTTGTGAGCTAGTAAGGGGACCTGATGGACCTACAGGCTCCAACAATCCGAGATTAATTGGCTAAACTCTTTACACCGAATTAACCTTCATTTATTAACTACTGGGTCACTCCACTAAAACCCGTAGTTGCACTCCCCTCATTGTAGACATATTGTGTCCCCTCGATATAACATGATTAGTAAGTTAACTCTTCACAGTTGTTTTCGTAATAACAGTTGGGTCAAAAGACTGTTTTACCCCTGAGATTATCTCTTGCTCGCTTAAGTCCCCGTTGATCCTCTAATGAACAATTGGTTTCTGATTCGATCATCAAACCGAGTCATTCTCGAGCCAATGAGAGGGTGGGCCCTTTGTTCAAGACCTAAGTCAGTACTTAAGGGAACAATCTCTCTCCTATCTCTGAAACGGGTAGGAGTGAATTCCATCTGCACCCTATGTCCCCAGCTATCTACCCAGTCTTACCCCTGAAATGGGAGGCTTATTGAGCCAATGTTGTTAAGCCAACTCTCACTTACGCACATCTAAGGATAATCCCGAATAAACAGGAGTACATAGTTAGCTCAGGATTAAGGTCAAGTTACCTAAGTCATCGTTTTAAAATAGTCAATCTTAAATAGTAAACAACGTTATAAAGTAAGAGTGACTTATTTCGTGGTCCGATCTTGTGCAAACTCATTGCACAGGACGCCCTCACTCCTCATGACATCGAATTAGGATCACTTCGTTTGTAGCACAACTCTTTGTAAAAACTACAGTGTGGACCACATCCAATAGTGTTACTAGAATAAGACACCCAATCTTATTCATATACTATAGACCATTTCTACTATTTACTTGAACTTGATCTACTTTTATGTCTCCATATAAAGTTTAAGTACTCATGTAATAGTCATGGATCTTTTAGTTCATTAGATTTATTTCTAATATGAAATAAGCAATTCATATATTTAATAACAACTTATTGAATTTTCAGAAATAAGTTTATTGTTTACAAACCACGAGTTTTAGGACATAAAACCCAACAATTTGATCTTCACTTGAGACATCTGATACACCCGATACATTTGATACCTTTGATACACTTAATACCCCTTGATACACTATTAACGTACACTTGATACACTTGAATTAAAATGATACACCTATAATTAAAAAAAAAAAAACTTGAACTTCTTCGTTGTCTTCAAAAGCAGCAACATCTCCCACCTCCCCCAACATCTCTCTTAAAACAACCTGCTCCACACGATCTATTGTTGGCCACTACTTCACCTCCCTGCTGCTTACCTTCATCAACCGTTGCACGTCTAGTCTTTGATTACCGGTTTTCTATTTCGTTCTTTATCTTTATTTCCCCCAACATCTCTCTTTCACCAACTCCACACCATTTGTCGCCGACCACTGCTTCATCTCTTTGTTGCTTACATCCGTCGACCACCGCACGTCCGATCACCAATCGCTGATCGCCACTTCTCTCCTTCTCTTTCTATATTCTCTCTCTATTAATTAATTGTTTAGGGATTTATGTAATAAAAAATAATTAGAAATTCGTAATTACTAAACCAAGAAATCATTTAGGGAATTGCATAATTGTCATATTTGCAAAGTTTGAAAAATGAAAGTCATAATTGCTAAACCCTATACTTAATTTACTATCCAATATAATTTTCTTTATATTTTTTTTTCATGACAGTTGTTACTATTATTTAACTAATTTTAGTAAAAATTATCTTTGAATGACCAAATTTAATATTTATCAAAGATACATGGACTAAAGTCGAATGATCGAAATTTAACAAACATCAAAATATAAATACCAAAATGGTAGTTTAACATAAAAATAATGAAGTTGGTTGCTTTTTCTTGATCTACCGACTTCACATTGAACCAATATTACATTATTATTAAAAATTCACCAAATTGAGTAATTATAATTATTGTTGCTCTTTGACTTGCACTTAAAAGATAATGGAAATATCTAGGCGTGCGAGTTTTAATGGTCACAAGTTAGCATTCAAAGAAAGAAATGCTTAAAAGGCCAAATTCTCCAATTCAAAAGCTCAAGTATAACAACTTTTTGAATATTATTTTAATTATATTCTTGACGAGTAACAATGATAAGATTTTTAAATTTAGAGATTTTTTATTTAGCAAATATTTTAATTATATTAATGAAAAGAAAATAAAGGAAACAAATAAAAGTTTTAATTTTTCACAACTATGGATCGTGGGCATGCACCTAATAAAAAGATATGTCTTTATTCTATTCCCGACCCTATCTTAAAATAATATATCAAATATTTATTTTTAATTGTTTTCTTTCTTTCTTTCTTTATTTTTTTTAAAAAGACAAATGATTTCCTTTTAGGTCTTAGGATATCATACCACTAATCCGAAGGAAGAATTTAAACGTACGAATTCTCAAACAAAAGTTTTTCAATCTTGAGTTATTTTACGCTGACAAATAAATCTTTGATCGATACGTGATGGGAAAGAATCTTTCACTTCTATTGTAAGAAATAAATAGAAAAATAATAGAGAATTTTTTTTTTAAAAAAAGTAAAATTGAGAACACAAAAAATTACGTGGAAAACTCCTAATTCGAAAAAAAACTACGATCCACTATAAAAAGACCCACTATGTGAAAAAATTGTTACAATAACATAGAACAGTTATATCTCGTGATCTTAATTACAAGAGCACTCTATCAAAATTTGTGTCTTACTCACATCGTTTTTCCACTTTCAAATTAGAGAATACGTAAAGGAAATTTAACTAGAGTTAGTATACTCAAGTTTAAAATGTTTCTAAGGGACAATTGAGAAAAATTGTTTAGAGCTTATGACTTTCCTAAACCTTTTCAACTCAGGGTTTTCTTAAATCTTTTGGATGTGGGACGACTGCACTTCTAATATTTTATCCAAAATCTCAACGTAGAAGAATTTAAATAATTTTTATAAATACTTTTATTATAATTAACCAATATTTAGGATTGAAAGATTCAAACCTTTAAAATATTCGTTGGATGATAGATGTCTTAACTTAGGTTAAGATTAACCAAATTTCTATAAGTATTAGTTTGTGTCGTTGTCATTAGACTTTGTATTATATTTAATAAAAATAATAAAGTTATATGTCTTTCAAGTTTGATATTATACTTTCACACATGTAATTTTATATACAAGTCCACATAAGTATTAAGAAAAGCTCACGTTGAATCCGGTTAAATATAGATAGGTGTCTAAGTATTATTTAACTTTTATATTTTTTCTATTTTGATTTAAACTTTCAAAATTTCATTTAATCCCTATATATATATATATAATAATTTTAATTTAGCCATTATTATTATTCAGTGATTAATCTAGGGTTATTTCCTTTGCTGCTTGTTGTAAGCTCAAACCTAATTCATATAAATAAATTATTATTTCTGGAAAAATTATAAACAACAAAAAAAATTCAAAAAATAAATTTAAATTAATAAATAAACATTTTATTATTTTCAAACAAGTATACATATATATTATTTATATTAGTGACATTTTGAGGCTTGTTTTGTTGTGTTTGATGAATTTTTCAATAATTTAATGAAAATATTGATGAAAAAATCGATATATCAATAAAAATTTAATATTATAATTTTGTGAGGGCTATTTTTAAATAAAGAAAAATAAACCCAAATATTTACAAAATATAGCAAAATTTTAGAATTATCAATGATAGACGTCGATAGATACTGATAGACTTCTATCAACGTCTATCAGTGTCTATCGGCGTTTATATTGATAGTTCTAAAATTTTGTTATATCTTATAAATATTTTCAATTGTTTTGTCATTTGAAATAATTTCTCATCTTATGAAGAGCAATCATATTAATATTTGAAACTCCTTGATCACTCTATAATATTCACCCCATTTGATTTCAACCAGTCAACATAGTATGATCAAGTTATACCATTCGTCAATTAAATATTAATCGACTAAAATAATTCAAACTAAATATTTTAAAGACTAAAAGAGAATAAACATATATAACATTTTATAACATTTTAAAGACTAAAAGACTAAAAGAGTACCATCAAGTTATAATATTTTTTTTTTTTGTTTAATTTACCTTTTATAATTTGGTGTGTAATGATATTGGAAATAAGATTTTGTGTTGCAAAAGATCTGGAAAATATGATTTTGCTTCTCTTTTGAAAGGGGCTGTGTTATCTTTACAGGGTAGCTGAGTAAAGAGATAGGGACAAAGATGGGAATTTTGTACACATTGCATCTGATGCTTTTTTTTTTTTTTTGCCCCTCAAATCTTCTTCAACTTGTTTTTCTTTTTCTTCTTCTTCTTCTTCTTCTTCTTCTTTTTTTTTTTTTTTTTTTTCCTTTTAATTTCTTTGCATAAAAAGTTTTTTCAATCTGACCCACAAAGATCCCTCACCAGGATTTAGTGGTATTAAATAAAACTGGTATTTGAGAATTTGAATCTGCATATTATTTTCGGTTCATCTATTATCTTTTTCATCATATTATATTATAAATATGAAAAAAATAAAAATAAAAATTCATATCTACCCTTACTATAGTTAGGTTGACTATTATTTATTATTTTGACCAATAATGATATTAGAATATGTTGTGTGCTTAAGAAAACAATGCTCAAACATTCTGATTTGTGGGCTTAAGAGTTTGTTGAGGAGATAGATACATATGCTACCAAGTTCATTGGAATTTTAAAAGTCTTCTCTTTTGATTATTGATGACGTTTGTATCAATCACGGGTAGCTTTTAGGGGTAACTCATATAAGCTTAATGCTAATGCTTCCTTCATAGGAGAGTGGGCTTTGGAGCCGTTGTTCGTAATTTTAATGGTGAACCTTTGATTCCAATGTAAAAAATTATGAAGTTCATATGTATCGTTGAGCTTGGCAAAGCTGCTACTCTCCTGGATGGAATTATTATAGTTCGAGAAAGTAGGGACTCAATTGATGATTCTATGAAACTTACTAGTAGGTTGGAAATATTTCAACAACAAAGTCCACCAAGTTTTTTCATCGATAAGGTATTATTTTAGCTTCTCTTTTTGTCTACAAATTTGTAATTTCATTGTTCAGATTTTGGTGTGTAATGCAAGACAAACCAACGTCTTTGGTGTCTAGCTTGAAGATCAGCTGAACCTCCATAGATCAATTCAACTGTGTCTAGTAATATGATATCTCAAGAAGAAGAAGAAGAAGAAGAAGAAGAAGAAGAAGAAGAAGAAGAAGAAGAAGAAGAAGAAGAAGAAGAAGAAGAAGGACACAAACATTGCATATCACACAATGTCCTAACAATTTTGGAAATAACAGTAAAACAACAGAGAGTGAATCAAAATAAATACATTGAGATTGGTAACCCAATTCAGTGATAAAACCACCTACATTTGGAGGTAGTATTCCTGGGAAAGATATTATTCTGCATATCACACAATGTCCTAACAATTTTGGAAATAACAGTAAAACAACAGAGAGTGAATCAAAATAAATACACTGAGATTGGTAACCCAATTCAGTGATAAAACCACCTACATTTGGAGGTAGTATTCCTGGGAAAGATATTATTCCACTAATATATATAAGTCAAACAATTATTGCTTTATACGTGACATACGTACAACTCGATTTAGCTAATCACCTAGGCTTCCCTAGATGTGAGACTCCCACCTCTCAAACTTAGGTTCTTCCTAAGTATATGAATATTAGTGTTGAAACATTTAGCCTCCCTCTAAGAGTGTGAGACTCCCTCTCACTTGATGATATCTTTTCTTCTACTTATGAAATCCCTTCACATGAGAACTCAGACTCCCTTAAATCTTGACAACTCCCTTCTCGATGAATAACACTGCTGTAGGAAAAGTTTGTCAAGACTTTCTACTAATCAAATAATATTTATTTTCACAATCCAGTACTTCAACTAACAAGTAGGCTTAGTAGCAAGATCGGGTCGAACCACAGGGAGCCTAAGATAAAACTTTTCTAAATTAAATTAATTTTTGGAAAGCAATAAAACGGGGGATTTTGAGAAGGAGTTGATAGAAAAACTAAATTGCATGAATTTAAAATGCAGAAAATAAAATAGATTGAGAGAGAGATATTCGAGATTACCTTTGCTGATTTAGAGGTCGTTGGACTTTCTATGGATTAATTCATTGATTTATCATGCAAGGTTCATAGATTATCTAATTATCCAACCTAATCGACTATCTGGAAAAGCCAAATAAATTCTCTAAGAAAAACTATTGCAGATGCCGACTCCTAAATTAACTAACTGCTGTCATGCAAGCCTATTCACTTAGCTAATCGTAGTAAGCACTTGGATTGATTAGCACATTAGATTAAATTGGCAAAATATAACCTGACGCATTTCTATTCCCTAGGTTTCGTCGTCTTTCGTTATTGAGTGATCCTAGAAAAGCTAGCAATTTAAACCATAACTAGAACTAAAACCTATTGCTACTCAAATTAAGCATGCTATTGATACAATTTTGGATACATACAACATGCATAGCATGGGGCGAATGAACATACAAGTATTAACGATTTAGTTGTCAATTAAATCTACAAGCATGCTCATCCTAGAAATTTAATCAAGGAGTAAAAGACAAACGTAAATAGAGAACTTAAGAACATTACAAGAAAAATCTCATTGAAAGAAAAAAAAAAGTGTGCAACAAACCACAAAACGACGTTTGGAACTTTAGTCGTTCATCGATACATGAATCTTGACACCAAAATAAAGATTACAAAACAAAGAAGAAATCTCATGGGCTTTGACGAAAAATGGCCAAAACCGAACCTAATAGTGTAAAAATAAGCTAATCTCTCATCTCCTTAACCTAAAATCGAAGTAAAGTATTTATAGACAGGGTGTAGCGTAATGATGCTTGAACACAACATAATTGCACTGGATTTTTCTTGCCGTAGCATAACGTCTCGGCGTTGCGACGCTGAGCATTATGATCTCGTTAACGCGCGCTTGTTTTCTTTGTCAAAGTCCGTAATGCAGCTACCTTAATGGTAGCATTGTTATGCTACCTTGATATGTTGCATTCTGTCTTGAAACATAATGATGCAGAGTAAGGCTAGGGTAATTACGCTATGTCGATCATCTTCCTTAGCTCTACGCTTGGTGGAGGGTAATTATGCTGGCTTCAGGTGAAACACACACAAAATGTGCGTTATTTTCCTTAGATTTAGGATTTTTTTTTTTAATTTTATTATATATATATGTGTGTGTGTGTGTGTGTGTGTGTTTTTATAAGATTTGGCGTGTTTGCTAGTGATTTTCAGAAATTATGATCGAAAATTGAATTATACTCAAAATGAGGCAAAAGGACCAATATGTGTTTAACGAGGTCAAAAGGATCAAACCGAGTCAAAACTATCAAGAAAAGTGGAAAAAAATCAAAGGAACTTTAGAAATAGGGCAGCATCGTGACACTAGGCCGATGCTATCCTCGGTGTTAACACCCGAGAGCACCAAATTTGAGTAATTGACGGAGCACCCTTGCGCTAACTTGAGTGCATCTCTGCGTACGTTTCAAGCCTAGAGCGCCGCTGTGCTATTTGGAGCGTAGCCTAACACTTTGATAAAAAAAGCTAGAGCATAGCTACGCTACGATAAGCTCTGCTCTGCACTATGCATTCAACCCTTGAGTGCCGTGATGCTCTTTAAAGTGCAGCGCGATGCCAACTTTCCTTTTTTTAAAGGAAAAAAAATTAGTAATCTTGGAATATTTTGAGGGGCCAAATTTGGCACTTCTATTTATTTTGAGGCTTTTCAACAGAGGGAATGAGAAATTCTGACCTAATTTCAAGCCTAACGAAGTGAGTTCTTGCCCTAGAAGAGTTAGAGAGTGAAGAGTTATCGTGGAGAATATTCAACTTCCTAATGTGCTGACCAAGAGGAGATCGACAATTTTCATCAAAAGAGAAGCATTACGTACGTGATCTTCTCTGGTTCTTTAATTCTCTTTACTTGTGTGTTGTTAAAGTTGCATGTGAATATGTTTTTGAGAACCATGAGTGGCTAAACTCTCGTGTTTTAGGATGTTGATAGATTTATTTATGGATTTAGTTTAGTTAGTGATTTCATGGAATTGTAGAACTTTTTACTTTGCAATGTTATTATTATTAATTCCTATTAATTGGCCATCAATGACTGTTAGAATGAATGTTCAATTCGGTAGGTTGCATATTTAATTGGATCTATTACATCGAATTGCTATTAACCTATCGTGTGCATAGTTTGGGGAATAGTAAAATTTGTTGATAACAATGCTTAATGCCATGAATCTTAATTTTGGTATCACGATGTTAGTTATCATTTAGGATTGCATGAGAAAGAATTTTTCTCAAAAGATAATAATTCGGACTTTAGTTTCTAAACTTAGATAAATTGTTTTGCATAATTCCATGATTAATCTAAGTATCATCTAATGAAGTTTGTAATGAAATCAACAACCTAAAACACTCTTTTACTCTGAAATTTACACTCGATTTTTCTAGTCATTTAGCTTTCTTGCAATTAAATAAAAAATCATTCAAATTCACTTTCCAATTCCTTAGCTAAAATCGCTAGGGTTCCAAATAGATAAGTAGTAATTGTTTATTTGATCCCTGAGGACGATACTCGACCTTTTATGCCGTATTTAATTACTATAACTTGACCGCATTCATTTGCGCATGCCATAAGGGGCCTTTTGGTAATCTATCTCCTTTGAAGCCCAAATGCTCAAATTAACTCCAAATTTCTTCATATTAGCCTCGAATGACTTCAGATAGTCGATTCTACCTCTTAGGTACTTGAAATCTACAAAATAATATAATAAACACATAAAATCCTAGAACAATCTCGATTCAAGCGGAGCTAGATAACACATTTTCAGTGCCATCAAACACCCCAACTTAATTATTGATTGTCCTCGAGGAAGGTAGAAATAAACACACAGTCATACAAATGATATGCTCTTAAATTAAATGGTTCGTTACTCAAGACTCAATAGTTTCCTAGTATTTAGTTTGCAATCAACAATGAAATCAATTCATAATCAGCCAATGAAGCACAATTTAAGACTAAATCTAGACTTATTCATGCAAGAGTGAGTTCAAAGCCCTTCAATTAAGCCCTAATAGCCCAAAATGATTTTAAATGACCCTCAATTTATTTTCCACTATACTGGCTCATGCACCAACCATCAAGCACCAAAACAATCAAGAAGGTAATATTTCAACTAAGGTTCCTGAAATTTAACTCTAGGGCCTTAAACTTGTATTTATTTTACCTAGGGGCATTAGCTTTCACACAAGACTGTAGGGAACTATACTCACTATTTTCTCGCAAGTGTCTTAACTAATCACAGCAAGAACCCCTAGTCATGCATAACATTACAAGTTTGTTTTTCCTCTTTTTTTTTTCTTTTTTTTTTTCCATGATAGTTTCTCTTCAATGCAAACATATATCAGTTGATTTTTTAGCAAGCATATAAATCATTTTTCTCCCCCACTATTACATTACAACCCATCATGCAAGACACTCTCTAAGCAGTGGGGCCTATCAAAGTGACAACAAAAATGCAGGCTAAGTTATACAATTCTAAGCATCGTACATGAGAAATAAGGAAATTTTATAAAAATAGCTAAAAATCATGATTATTCATATCAAACGTCATGTCATATAAATTAAAAATACAAGGGAGTTCGTCATCGACTAGTCATCATAACACACTATTTAACATGAGCAAACATGCTTATAAGCACACAAACAAAATAACCTAAGCTCAAATGCTCAAGGGCTCTAGCTAGAACACAAACATACCCCACCTCCAATTTAAAATCTAATATTGTCTCCAATGTGATAAAGAATAGAAAACAAGGGGCAAAATGAAAAGGGAGACAGAGGAATTTGACACATTGGATGGCGATGATATCTGGCTGATAGAAAATATAATTCTCTCCATCTTCTCGAGGATAATTAAAACTTGAAGATCAAGAAAAATCGAAAGAGTTAAGCTAAAAAATATAAAAATAAATAGAAAAGAAACCTAAATTAAGAAAGAAATAAAAAGATAAATCCTGGCTGCCTCCAGGTAGCACAATTATTTAAGGTCAGTATGCTCGTCCCAACTTGGCTACCAGGTAGCACAATTATTTAAGGTCAGTATGCTCGTCCCAACTTGGCTAACTCAACTAAAAATAAAGACTCGGGCTCGTGAAGATGAGGTGAGCAATATTAAAAAATAAAAGAGATGCCAGATGGAAGAACAGAACAAGGCTTTCCAGCCTCTAACTTTATCACATATGAATCTTCAAGATGAAGATTAGGCTCATACTTAACCTCACATACTTGTTTAGAACATGGCCAAAGGTATGCATCTTCGTCGTCGCTCGATGAATAAAATCCCTCAAGGAACTCAACCTTAGTGACACAGGCGATGGTTGGCTTTGGTCGACTTTCCAGTGTTGGTACGAAATCCTCAAGTTGGATGATTGGGTCATCCTCCACTTGCAAAGGGGTTTGGGTCTCCAGATGAGACTCAAGAGATTCCTACATCTGAGAAGAACGATTAGCAAGTTTAGAAATGATAAAATTCTCCATCATCTTTCCTTGGCCTATAGTTTAAGAGGTTGGCTGCTCAACATGGTAGTCGAGCAGGTGCAGACTTCCTTGGAGCGACAGGCGGTGGGTTAGCAGGTCCCTTCCCTTTTCCCTTACCACCCTTCTTCTTCTTCCCCTTTGCAGAGTTAGAAGTAGAAAGTGCAGACTTCGTTCCTGAGGTCGAACCTCTATGGAATATCCTGGAGGATGAAGCAACATTTTCCTCACCCTTGTTTCTTTCCTTACATATCAGTAAAGATTGATAAGTCTACAACTCGTTAAGGAGAGTTGTAAGGTTATATTTCACTTTGTTAAGAATTACATTGCTAACAAAGTGCAGGAAGCTCTTCGGCAAAGAATGCAGGATTATGCTAACCTGGCTGCCTGAATCGATAGTAGACCCATTCGACTCCGCCATATTAAAGTGGACCATCATGTTTAGCACATGTTCACAAACAGAGGTACCTTCTTCCATTTTAGAGATGAATATGTATTTAAGAGCCTCATGCAGGAGCTGTTCATACGTTGTCCAAACATCCCCCGCAGGAACTCAATGATCTCATGCACTGAGACCATAGGCTCATGTTTCTTGGCTAAGACTTCAGAAAGACTTGCAAAGATGTAGGCTCGGGCCTTCTCATTCGCCTTTGTCCATCGCTCGTATGCCTCCCAAACATTTCGAGTGGCATTAGGAGCTAGAATAGGAGGCAAGCCTCTGTGAGAGTGAACATGAGATACTCGATGATCAGGATCATCATGATCATGTGTTTTCATGTTGCGAAATTATCGCCAATAAGTTTTTCGGCGCTTAGTAATGCCAACGTGGCTGTTGCCAATTTGAAAATGTTGCTGAAAATATGAATAAAACTTTATTAGAATTTACTAAACCACTTTTAAACCAATCAGTTGTTGTAAAATAGTTTCAAGTACTCTAAGATATAGACTTCTATTTGGCAATGATGCCCCTGTGAGGTAGAACAAACGTCACCGGTGGGGTGATCAGTTGCCTCTTTGTTGGGATGAGACATTCTCAACCATTAGGTAGAACCAACTCTTGGAACTGAACATAACAACCACCATTTTTTGGTCCAGAACTGTTAACCTTTAAGAATTCCGTGTAAGTGTGACTCCCCACTTTCGGTGCCAGAGTCCGACCCTAATGATCCTACCGTAGGGAAGAAGCAGATTAGGACAAGAAACTAAGTTGATTTAGAATGGAATGTTCGAAGGCGAAGGTGCGTTAGCCCTTCATTATTATTAGTAGTAAGAGTACGGTTTTCAAATTCCTCTGGAAAGGGATTACCAGCTCCCTTAAAGCCGTGATTATGAGGAAGGCTGGCTTTCTATATGAATATGAAAAGAAAAAGAACAAGGAAATTGGGGTCTATGTCGATGACGGCTGATATTCCACTAGACCGGCTCCCCTAAAGCCGTGATTATGAGGAAGGCTGGCTTTCTATATGAAGATGAAAAGAAAAATAACAAGGAGAGGGGAAAGACTACCGATACCGAGTACTACCTCGAACCATGCAAGGGCTTCAAGAGAAGAGGAACGGGATGGTTTAGCATAATTTGTGGGATCAGCTCTACCCTTACGGTCCGCCTCCGAGTCGCACGGCGTTTTAACCGAAAGAACTTCTTGCGTAATTCATCCCTTTTTTGAATTTAGGGAGGCTCATTTTCGATTGACAAGAGATGCTTGCTTGCTGGCACTGAAACTAGAACTAATGGAGACAGAGCTGGTCTAGTGGAATATCAGCAGTTCCAGCATAATCCTAATTAGACTCTTGCTCAAGCTGTTTCTTGAAAACTTGCTTCGGATATGAAAAAATGAGTATTTAGAGATGCTTTCGTTATTCCCAATAATATGGCGCTCGGTAACAGATCGCTTTTTCCAAAGCACCCTGTTCGTTCCGATCGCAGAGGAATATGGCATAACCATCCTAATCAGACTCTTGCTCGAGCTGTTTCTTGAAAACTTGCTTCGGATATGCAAAAATGAGTATTCAGAGATGTTTTCATTATTCCCAATAATATAGCGCTCGGTAACAGATCGCTTCTTCCAAAGCATCCCGTTCGTTTCGCTCGCAGAGGAATATGGCATAACCATCCAAAACTTGACTCCATACTACGCCTAAGGGAATGGGCAAGCCGTCATCGACATAGACCCCCATTTCCTTGTTCGTCGGTAGGGACCTAGAGAGCTACCTTCGCTTTTGGCGTTCCTTATCCACTTATAGGAGATCAAATAGAGAAACGCGCAAAACTGCCGTCCTTTAGGGGGACACTCCCATGGCGCCTCGAGGCGATGCGCAGTAACTTTATTCAACCTAACGAGGGAGATGCTGTCGCACTTCCCGCTCCCACTTACTATGAACATTCTCTCCATCCACTTTGATATTAAACTACCCAAATACCATCCGTTAGGGGGACACGCCAAAGGTGCCGCGAGGCCGAGGGTAGATCTCACGGTGTAGACTATTTAGGAGAAACATGAAAGGTTTAAGTGAAGCATCTCATGCCTCAAGTACCTCCCACTGAATGTTCTACCTAGGGTTCACTAACCTAGACAATCCGGCCATCGATTTTAGTCTAAGTCATATTTTTAAACTATGTTCATAAACAACGTTTGTCTATGAAATATGAACAAGTTCAAGTAATCACATTTAAACATTTTAATGGACTGTCCTTAACTTGCATGCATGCATTAAATCTATCTAATTCACCTTTCCAGGTAAGTTCCCAGGTAGAGGTATTACGTTTCCGTCAACTTAAATACCCCAGCATAGGCAGAACCCACCTTAGACAAAAGGTCCCTTATAGATAGATTTGCTACAATTTAACCTTTTATTAGCCAATTTAATCCTATTAAACCGATTAAAAGATTAAAGTCTTAGGGTTGCTAATCATATTAGAACCGTGATCTTAGGTCTATGTGATCCAAGTTTTAAACACTTTAAAACCATGAATTAAACCTAAGTGAGCATGCATGTCTTTCTTATTTCTTTTAGTTCTAATTTCTCTTTAACTTTTAAAAAGAAACAACTAAAACTATTGCACACAACGAGGTGTTATAACAATTATAAAGTAACCTATGTGTCATGCTTCGTGCAATTTCTGGTCATTACTATATATAATTTTTATATAACGTGTAACAACCAAGCGAACATGCTATCATTCACCCTTATACTATAACAATTATAATATAAAGATGATGCATGTCAATGCTTTTTATGCATGCATAAATATAACTCTTATATTATATGATGCATGAACATGCTCTTACATAATTAAATCATGCTTCTCTAAATTATAATAATTACAATAAAGAGATGATGCATGACCATTGCATAACCTAAGGTGGGATTTATTATATGTGCATACCATATGACATATAAAAAAGAATATACATCGCATGTAATAAATAAATGATTAATGGACTGGGATGAGCCTTTACAAAAATGGGAATGAAATAACCCTATCTATTACATTTTCATCGAGCAAATCGATTCACAGGCGAACCAGGTCTTGAACCGCCAAGAGGACTCCATCGTGTTGTAAACACCGTAGGTAGATGATCGTCCAGAACGCACTAGACAATAGAAGCAAAATTAAACGATCGCGTAGACGACAACAAGGCCGTGAAGCTTGATCGCCTATATGATCATTTAACGCGGTGATGGTAAATGATTTACCTTGCGTTACTAAGTGATCGTTTAGTCAGTTANTCCGTCAACTTAAATACCCCAGCCTAGACAGAACCCACCTTAGACAAAATGTCCCTTCTAGATAGATTTGCTACACTTTAACCTTTTATTAGCCAATTTAATCCTATTAAACTGATTAAAAGATTAAAGCCTTAGGGTTGCTAATCGTATTAGAACCATGATCTTAGGTCTATGTGATCAAAGTTTTAAACATTTTTAAAACCATGAATTAAACCTAAGTGAGCATGCATGTCTTTCTTACTTCTTTTAGTTCTAATTTCTCTTTAACTCTTAAAAAGAAACAACTAAAAAACATTGCACATAACGAGTCGTTTATAATAATTATAAAGTAACCTATGTGTCATGCTTCATACAATGTTCGGTCATTACTATATGACTTTTATATAATGCGTAATAACCAAGAAAACATGCTATCATTCACCTTTATACTATAACAATTATAATATAAAGATGATGCATGTCAATGCTTTTTATGCATGCATAAATATAACTCTTATATTATATGATGCATGAGCATGCTCTTATAGAATAAAATCATGCTTCTCTAAATTATAACAATTACAATAAAGAGATGATGCATGATCAATGCATACCTAAGGTGGGATTTACTATATGTGCATACCATATGACATATAAAACATACATCACATGTATTAAAAAATAGATTAATGGACCGAGATGAGCCTTTAAACCAAAAAAAAAAATGGAATGAAAAACCCTATCTATTACATTTTTCATCGAGCAAACCGGTTCATAGGTGAACCGGGTTTTGAACCGCCAGGTGGTCTTCATCATGTAGCATCTTTAGCAGGTAGATGATCGTTTAGCACGCACTACACGATAGGAACATTAGCAAACGATCGCGTAGACAACGACGAGGCTGGGAAGCCTGATCATATAGTAATGATCATTCATGCAATCGTGTAGCGCGATGATAGGTAAACGATTTACCTTGAGTTACTAAGCGATCATTTAGCCAGTTACTAAGTGATGAAGCTTGCTGACCTAAACGATTGTCTAGCACACTTTAAACGATACGCGAGCGTCTGATCGTCTAACTAATGTGTGCAACTTGGTAAAAAATTTACCTTGCGATGCTAAGCGATTGTTTAGTCAGTTACTAAGCGATGAACCTTGTTGACCTAAACGATCGTCCAGTGCGCACGCGTGGTAAACGATACGCGAGCATCCCATCATCTACACGAGCCGATACTCTGCGATCGCGTACCGAATCATCAAAACGATGGGATCAACAGCAATCACGTACCTCATCATTTGTACGATGCGATCAACAACAATTATGTACTCCATCGACTACACGATACGATTAACCCTTGATCGTCTCCTTCTTCGAAAAACCGCAACGCTTGCACCGATCTTCATCATGAACGACTCAAAACTCAAACAAACTTTGAATACAGACTCAATAACGATTATTAATGCCCAAAAAACATAGGGGCCTTTACAAACAATCGAAAATGTAAAAGAATTAAATCAAACCAAGGCTACCATCCACGAAAACATCTATTAATCTCCACATCCACAACAATTTAACCATTAAACAGTGTAGAAATGTACCCATTAAGAACATAAATGTCATTTCGTTGTAACATATGAAATTGGAGTATCAAAACCTGACTCTGATACCAATTGAAGGATCCCTTAACTAAGAGTTCCATGAGCGCGTTCGGATCGCTCTAATTTTACACTGACCGAAATACACAATATATATTTAAACGAATAGTTACGTAAATAGTCAGTCAATTAACGGCATGCTTTGAACAAAAAATAACAAGGGAGAGAGTTCAAATACCAATTGAAGACGGTTTTCAAACTTTGGAACTCAACACAGCGGATGACCTCTACCCGATCAACCAATGCCCAGCAGATGCGTCGACTACAGCAACACAAACAATCGCAAACAACTGAACACAGTGGGCTGTCTCTTATACACATCTAGATGTGTATAAGAGACAGAAACACGATCATCTACACGAACGGCAACAACACGAACAAGTAAGAAGCGAGGACGACACCACCAGAAAAGAGCCCCAGGTATTCTCAGAGTGAGAACCCAAAGCGTGGTCTTTGGTAAGTTTGGTAGAGGTAGAAGGAAGAAATGATCATGTAGACGATAAGCAAGTGGAAGGGAATAAGAAGCTATCGTATAGCAAGATGCTTATCGTTTAGGAGAAACTACATGATCCTGGATTTTACTGAACGATTGTTTAGAAAACAGAAGGTGATTGTTTAGCAAACACAACACACTATACAATCATTTAGAACTTAGTGTGCAATCGTTTAGGCACTGAGCGACTATTGTATAGGCTCTCGATTTTAAGCGATCCATTACGATTTCACCAATGCGCTCTTTCTATTTCTTTTCTTTTGGACGACCTCTTTAAAATGAAAACAAATTTCATTTTAATTCATTTGTTACAATAACCAATGTATTCCCACTAACGCACGTCCAAATGTGATTTTGGATTAATTATCACATAAGTAACCAATTAAAATATTAATAAATATAATCATATTATATTTTGACCCTATAGTTTGATATCACATATCTACTATAGTAGTTTCTCCTCTACTTGATATAAATCATATTTATATCTAATTTCCTCCAAAATAATGTATCTTATATATTTAGCCAATTATATCATATATAATTAACTAGTCCAATCATATACAATTAAACTTCATTTTGTTAATTTGAACATCTCAAATTAACCCAAACATTGATTCTTGACTTTATCCAAGCTACCCGATGACCTAATGGACCCGTGGCTCGAAGCTCCAATGGTCTGTAAATAGCTAACTAAATTCTTTAGCCACGAGATCCACCATCAGTTAACTGTCAGACATTCCACTAAAGACCAACAGCTAAACTCTTCTTACCACAAATATATTTCTGTGCCCATTAGATATAACCAATCATGATTACGATGACCCTTCACGGATGTTCATAAGTACAATCGAGCCAAATTACTGTTTTGCCCCTGTAGTTACATCTCACTCCTTAAGTACCACTGATTCCTCTAATGAACAATACAACATAGTCCAACTATGTGTGAAAACCTCTCAAGTGAAGAGAAGGTGTGCGGCGCCACAACATTCAAGCCTCGAAAGCAGCCCTTTAGGGAGTTATCTATCTACTTATCCCTGCCTTGAGGAAGGAGTGAATTCCATCTTGTATATCTGAGTTCCCAGCTCTAAAATCAGACGAATCCCCAAAATGGTAGGTTTGAATCGGCGACCTGTCCACTTGTACCCATACAGATCAAAGGACTGCCCTCAATGGTAGGAGTTCCCAACTCACTTAAGATTGAGGTCATGTTACCTATGGTCATCCTATTGAAGTGAAGTCTCTGTCATGAATGGTGTTATATAACGAGACGTTAACACTTCGTGGTCAGGTCTTATACAAACTCTTTGTATAGGATGCCTCTGCTTGCATGTCTCCAACACGAATGATCAGGATCAGACCATCTGTGACAAATCACAACACTTGTGACCATTCCACAAAACGAGCCGCATCCATAGTGTTACTAGGATAAGATTTCCCTCCTATATCCATATACTACGGACCTTTTTGGTTATCACTCAAGACATGATCTACTTGTATGTCACACACACATGCTTGAGTTACATACAGATAACTAGAGATTTTAAGTTTATTGGTTTGTGGTAAAGCAAATAAAACATGCAACTGAGCAAAATACAAGATGTGAAGTAAATATCATATATTATACAACACAAGCATTCGTACAAACTGTTTACAAACTACAGGACACGAGACTTTAGGGCATCAACCCCAACAACCATGACTTTGAAGATCAGTTCTAAACTCAGATCTGGAATAGAGGTTGTCCTATTAGAAGCTCAAGAAGTCCTGTCAACTATGCAATTTCTGTAAAAACTCTTAAGAGTTGTTAGAAAGATTCATAACTAGTCCCTCTAAAGACTTACCTGAGTGGGCAGAAAAAGCATGCTTCAACCTCAAGATCAGGTTAGGCAACTTTGAAGGGGGACAGGCATCACGCACAAGGCCATGCGACAACTGAGAACATGCTTCGAATCAATGACCTTAAAGTAAACATACTTTGCATGTCTCAAAATCATGTAATTCCCTAATAGAAAAATCTCGGACAAAAGAAGATAGTTTAGATACTTGACTTCTAAGCCCATGAATTTCTTGTACCTCTTCTTCTTTTTGATAAGCGATTTGCTTCGCATGAAGCACATAATAGATGCATTTTTTATTTTCCATAATAGAAATGAGTAGCACAAAAAAAAAAAAAGGAAATTCTTTTTGGGATTTTTAAAGTTTACAAGGTAAATTCAACAAAGAGAAATTCATTGGCTCCCCAACAATGACGCCAATTTGTTTGGAGGGAAAGTGTGTCGAGACTTTCTACCAATCAAATAATATTTATTTTCACAATCCATCACTTCAACTAACAAGTAGTTTTAGTGGCAAGATCGGTCAAACCACAGGGAGCCTAAGATAAAATTTCTCTAAGTTAAATTAATCTTTGAAAAGTAGTAAAAATGGGGGGTTTTTGAGATTGAGTTGACAGGAAAAATAACTTGTATGAATTTAAAGTGTAGAAAATAAAATAGATTGAGAGAGATACTTGAGATTACTTTCACCGATTAAGAAGTTGTTGGACTTTCTATGGATTAATTCATTGATTTATCATGTAAGGTTCATGGGTTATCTATTTATCAAGCCTAATCGAATGTCTGGAAGCCAGACAAACTCCCTAAGGAGACCAACGTGGATGTCGATTCCTAAATTAACTAAATGTTTTCACGCAAGCCTATTCACTTAGCTAATCGCAGTAAGCACTTGGATTGATTAGAACATTAGATTAAACTAGAGAAATCTAACCTAAGGAATTTCTATACTCTAGGTTTCGTTATCTTTCGTTACTGGTTGATTCGATAAAAGCTAGCAATCAAAACCATAACTATAACTAAAACCTATTGCTACTTAAATTAAGCATGCTATTGATATAATTATGGATACCTACAACATGCATAGCGTGGGCCGAATGAACATACAAGTATGAGCAATTTAATTGTCAATTAAATCTACAAGCATGCTTATCCTAGAAATTTAATGAAGGAATAAAAAACAAACATAAATAGAAAACTCATGAACATTACAAAAAAAAAAATCTCATTAAATCATAAAAAATGTCCAACAAACCTCAAAAAACAATGTTTGGGCCTTTAGCTGTTCATCAATATTGGAATCTTGATGCCAAAATAAAGATCACAAAGTAAAACATGAAGAAATTGGGTTTTGGCCAAGAATGGCCAAAACTGAACCTAATAGTGTAACACTCGACTCATCTCTTCTCTCTTTGAACTAAAATCGAAGTAAAGTATTTATAGATTGGGCGCAACGTAACAATGCTCAAACACAGTGTAATTATGCTACCATTTTCTTATTGCAACGTAACGTCTTAGCATTGCGACACTGAGCATTACGCTCTCGCCAACGTGCACTTGTTTTTTCCGTTTAAGTCCATAGTGTAACTACGCTGATGGCATACATCATCTTGGTGGAGGGTCCATAGTGTAGCTAAGTTAAAGTCCATAGTGTAGCTACGTTAATGATGCAACCTACGGATAAGGTAATTACATTGCATCAATCATCTTCCTTCTGCCTTTGAGCATAGGTCTATGCTTGGTGGAGGGTAATTACGCTGGCTCTAGGGACATTTTGGTAATTTATCTCATTTGAAACCTGGATGCTCAAATTAACTCTAAATTCCTTTAAATTAACCCCAAATGACCCAAAATAGTCAACTCTACCTTGTTAGTGCTCAAAACCTACAAAATAGCATAATAAACACATAAAATTCTAGAATAATCCCGAATTTAGCAAAGTAGATAGCACATTTCCAGTGCTATCAAACACCTAGGGCTCCTTCTCAAGCTTGAGAAATCCTTCTCGATGAACAAAATCTTAGAGTCCCCCTAAGACCAATCAACCTTCGTGTATTGAAGTAAGAACAAATGAAGAACACGCCACCACAAATAACTCAAAGAACTTCTACTTGAAAACAATGTAGTGTTGTAAGAATTCTATAAAGCTCATATGATAATCTCACAAATAATTGATGCGGCAACCCTTGCATGAGTACTTCTTGAACTTATATAGCACAATGAAATGATGGATAATATCCTCATATAAAATCGTCAGTTCACCACAAAAGAAAACATTCCAAATAAAATATTTTGCATAATAAGTTAAATAAGGAAAGAAATATTCTGCAGATTTGGCATCTAAAAGAACATCCTCTGTGTTGGGATTGGTGTCCTAATTCTCTTGTAATCTCGTAGTTTGTAAACTTATTATAAACATATTGTTGTTAATAAAATAAGTGTTATTTTATAAGCATATACTCAATCCAATAAACTAAGATCCAAGGTTATTTCATGTAATTTAAACAAGTATGTAGAGACATACAAGTGGATCTTGTTTAAATAATAACCTAAACGGTCTGTAGTAGATGGATAAGGCTGGGTACCTTATCCTGGTGACACTATATGGATACAGCCTTCTTTGTAGGTATTACAAGTGTTGTAAGCTACAAATGATCTAATCCTGATCATTCATATGGAGACATGTGAGCGGGGGTATCCTATACAAAGAGTTTGTATAAGACCGGACCACGAAATGATTAGTCTCTTTATATAATGCCGTTAATAATAAAGACGAGGATGATCATAGGTGACATGACCTGAATCCTGAGTGAATTGTGAACTCCTACTCATGAAGGCGGTCCTTTGATTTGTATGGGTGAGAGTGGCCAGAATTCCAACTCAACAAGCCTACCATTTTGGAAATTCGTCTGACTGGGGAGCTGGGAATACAGCTACACAAAACGAAATTCACTCCTTCCCCGATGTAGGGGTAAATAGATAAATTGCCCCCTTAAGGGCT